>NC_091295.1:34362035-34532035 GCF_038502225.1 Cherax quadricarinatus | reverse complement strand
CAAGGAAGTCTGTGGTACATGCAAAAACTTTTGACAATAAAAACACTCAATTGGTGCAAATGTGTTTTATTTATCATGAAATAGATATGCTGAATTCTACCCTTCTTATGTTTTATTCTTTCTCTTGTAGCTGTTTTCAATACATCTGTTCTGAATACATTAGAGACAAGATCCAATCCTTTATCAGAATTCATAAGGTGTATTATGAAAACTCACAAAACACGCATGTTTTGTATGCAACAAGAATTATTGCCGTGTCTGGTATCAGTATGTTTGCAGTGGTAGCTCCCTCACTTATTGTGGGACCAACAGCAGGAGTCTCGTAAGAAATTATGGTCAGATCATCCAAGCACTGCAACAAATCTTACCTTGCTCATTGTCTGATATTTCCCAGATGTGATGATAAAAACCGGACCGGTTGATTTTCATGTCTTAAAAAAAAGTTTCCATTCCGTGTGTGGCGTGCAATATCAAGTCTTGAATACTGACTGCAATCCTTCTTGAAGCTTGTTATTTGCATGCGAAACTTTGCCGGTATCTTATTGCTTGTACAAGACATCAGGGGTGACTTGTTTCTGCTAATAGAATCAGATAAGCGCTATATTTTTCCAGGTATTTTGCTAGTTTAGCCGGTACCAAGCTGCATACGACGTGCTCCTCTGGGCCTTCATGTGCACTGCATTGAGAATTTTCTCTGCAATAACTATTAATCTAGCAAGATGTTGTTTAGTTACTTGTACTCCTGCAAACTAAGTCCAACGACCGTTCACTGGTGAACTGTGTGGTAGAACACTTCCTGGTATTGTTCACTGTTACTGTGAAGATAGCACGGCACAGCTGAGTCGTGTGAGCATACACACAGTTGTGTCACGTGAAGATACAGAGCTGTGTCACGTGAGGATACAGAGCTGTGTCACGTGAGGATACAGAGCTGTGTCACGTGAGGATACATAAAGCTGTGTCACAAACAACTGGAGGGAGGCAGGGAATAAGAAATGCCAGGCCTGTTATTATACGCGTGATTTATGCGCATTATTTTGATTAACGAGAGTACCAGGTGCTTATTATTTGTACACTTCAGAAGTCAGGCAGCTGCTAATGTCTCCATAACACACACACACACACACACACACACACACACACACACATGACAGTGGAGGACAGGAGAGATAGGGGGATATGATAACGACACATAAAATACTGAGAGGAATCGACAAGGTGGACAGAGATAGGATGATCTAGAGATGGGACACAGCAACAAGGGGTTACCGTTGGAAGCTGAAGACTCAGATGAATCACAGGGATGTTACGAAGTATTTCTTCAGCCACAGAGTTGTCAGGAGGTGGAATAGTCTGGAAAGTGATGTAGTGGGGGCAGGATCCATACACAGCTTGAAGAAGAGGCAAGATAAAGCTCATGGAGCATGAAGAGTGACCTAGTAGCGGCCAGTGAAGAGGCGGGGCCAGGAGCTGTGACTCGACCTTTGCAACCACAACTAGGTGAATACGTACACATACACAATACGCACGCACGCACGCACGCACACACACACACACACACACACACACACATGTACGTGCATACACACAAATAACACATACACAAAACACACACAAACACGCGCGTACATACACACACAAACACGCTAAGGGGAATTATCTATGAGGAGAGGTTAAGGGAACTCAACCTGATGACAATGGAGGACAGGAGGGATAGGGGAAAATATGATAACGATGAACAAAATACCAAGAGGAACTGACAATGTGAACAGGGGCAGAATGTTTCAGAGACGGGATACAAGAAGAGGGCACAACTAAAAGTTGAAAACTCAGATGAGTTATAGGGATGTTAGGAAGCATTTCTTCAGGAAGTGGAACAATCTGGAGAGTGTAGTAGTAGAGGTGGGATCCATACTTAGCTTTAAGAAGAGGTACTATAAGGCTCTTTGATCAGGGAAAGTGGACCTAGTAGCGAGGCCAGGAGCTATGAATTGACCACTGCAACCACATATAAGCGAGTACATTAAAAAAGTGCCTATCAAGAAGCGTCGCTGGCAAACGGTAACACAGTTTATCGTAAGTCAGCTCAGTTATGAAGAAATGAGAGGAATGAACAGAAGGGAGTGAAAAAGACTACACAGTAGTCACAACTGAGACTGGAGGAACCAAAGTAGTAGTAACTGTGAGTTATAACCCACCACCAAACAGCAAGAGAGAACAAGACAGGAATATGAAGACAACAACGGTGTACTGACTGACAACAGTGTAGGCAGCAAGAAGAACCCAGAGATAAAGCACATCCCACAATCCATCTTCAAGCATCGTTCCAAGTGACAGTCCATATCTTATATTAACAACAACATCAAAGTCATAATGTATTCGCAAACTTTCTAGGAGAGATGAAGGAGGGGTGAGATGAACATTCAGGTTCGATCAGAGAAAAGGGACTAAATTAACTCCCGTTCCTGAGATCAGGAACCTCTCATAAGATGAGTTCCCTTGAAGGACAATCTACAAAGTTACTATCAAATATTCCTTCAGTTATAAAAGTTTTAATTAAAGTAAAATTTCAGTTTATGAACAACTAATCACTTTATTTTACACAACGGACGTTTCCCACCAAGGTACGGTGACCCCCACCTCCCCCCCAAAAAAAAGAAGATACATTCACCATCACTCGTTCGATAAAAGTCTTGCCAGAAGTATACCGACATCAGATTCAAATGATCCTCCCAACTGTAACATGCCCTC
Organism: Cherax quadricarinatus; assembly: GCF_038502225.1. NCBI lineage: Eukaryota > Metazoa > Arthropoda > Malacostraca > Decapoda > Parastacidae > Cherax > Cherax quadricarinatus. Next base: position 34,529,284 of record NC_091295.1, on the reverse strand, counting down.
CCTTCCTTCAGAGTGCAGGCACTGTACTGACCACCTCTAGCACCCAAGCCCGGATGACCGGTTTTCCCCCGTGACTTCATAAATATACACCTCTGAATACAGCAGCGGTCAACCAGCGGTCGCTAGTGCCTTAGCCCACACTAGGTCACCTCTATCTGGCACCATGAGTTATAAATGTTCAGATCTAAACATTTCTACTTTGCACTGGTCACCTCGTTGCCACAAGTATTGCAGAGATGTTTTTATAATTTACTTATATATGGTTAAATATACTAACCTAAATCAACTTAATCTTCCTTAACATAAAAAAAAAACACAATTTGTAGAAAAATAGGAACAGTTTAAAAAATGGCGTTGACGTAAACGTCAAAAACTTAGATTTTAAAATGAGAATGGGATGAATGGAACTATTGGCTACAACGACCTTCACGTGTTCTTAAAACACACCCTGTTGTTTCCTTCTTTGTAGGACCGACACCTGAAAACCGTGTTAAATCTGTTTCCCTGTAAATAAACTAACAATAGGGGATTAGTGCCACCTTAGACAAAGATGCCACCAGGCTGACCTACCATGGACTCCCTGCCTCACCCACCACATTTACCCCCTCACAATAAAGTCAATAGTCTCCGTGACACGAAAGGTTTGGGAAAGACTTGTCTGTTCAAAGTTACTTCGACTGGGCTATGATTACAGAGCAAACGGGAAAAAATCATAATTTGTACAACCCGCCACAAAGACGGCAATTACAATGAAACAATGCTAAAATGAAGAGGACTACGATAACAATGGAGACGCCGCAACGACGACGCGTACAATGACGACAAAAAATGATTACCACCACTCTTTCAACACTTCGTGTCGGCAAGACAAAAAAAAGACACAAATTTCACCCTAGGAACTGCACACTGCGAACGAATGAACCTTCCGAAAACAAATATAAGATATAAATCCATTTAAAGGCTGCGAATAAACATCAAAAGTATATAAAAGCATAAAATTTGTAAATAACGAGGGAAGGCACAAGAAATAGTGTCCCATGAGCTACAATAGGTAATGAATGAACAAAGAGTCGAGATAAACTGTGGTAAGAATCGAGCACAAGCAATCAGAAGACAGAGCACCCTATCTGAGGCAGCCGCCCACCCACACCACCAGCTTTGCTCAACACGAAATGTGGGTTTACAGAATAATGGAAAACACAATTATGTCGCACTCTGAACGGGATATGGTGCTAAAAAATAACAAATAAATTCTGAAAAATTATTTTAAGTTGCTAATGTGCCCGTGCTAGTGCACAGAAATGTTTCACTTGCAATTAACACTTATTAATGCCTTAAGTGCTAAATTCTGAAAAAAAAAACTGAAAATGTGCAATTAGTTATTATTCATATGTCAACAAATTAATACTTTACACTGCCTTTTCTACTACAGTCCATATTTACGACAGACTTGTAACGCTTATATCTCCACATTTTTTTTCTTTAAACAACTGAACAACGCAGAAGGGCAAGACTAATTTTCTTGTTCATATCTCATACGATCATTAGACAAGAACGAAACAACACTGCAAGAGCAACTGCTCAGTTTATCAGTGTAGTCTGAAAGCCACAACTCTGAGCCGAAATTATTAACTTGGCTTATTCGGCAAACACTGTTTTGCTAAACAAACCAAGGGCAAATTTATTATCGAAATAACTTGGCGAAAATCGGCCAAAACTTCACAAAAATTAATACATTCCTTCAGGTTAAACAGTAAGTTAAATTAAGTTGACCTTAGAAAGGCTGGAGTGGATTAAACCATAATATGTAGTATATCGTAAATTATAACAAGGTTATGTTTAGGTGCTCTGGCTCAGTATTCATGCAAATAAAAGGCTAAATATACCACACGATCTCAAGTTAAAACCAAAAAGTTAAACACCAATCAAATATAAGCTCACGAAAAAATAAATAATATTACAATAATGGAAAATATCACACATCAAAGTAGTTTTAGTGTAAATAAAAACTTTACATACCAAGTTAATACATAAATATAGCTATAAATGCCTAAGAAAAAACGTAAAGAAAAAGAGTTTCAATCAATTGTGAATGACAGATTTCGTCCGTATTTCTTACTGTATAAAAACCTGAGAGTTCACATAAATCTTTATTTTACGTATTAATAAACTATTATTGATGGTAAACTATCTAAAAGACGAGGCTGAATCATTATAACTGACAGATTTAATGTAATAAACTATTAACTGTGTTTAAATTTATCCAAACTAAAAATGCATTAGCAAAGTGACCAAGGAAATGATTCATCCAGCTGAAACTAACAAAAAACTGAGCTAAACAACTAATTTCATCTAGACCTTACAAATGAATTAAATAAATGTACAAATATAAAATTATGATAATTACATTATACTTAATTAAGAATAGAAAGCTTGTGTTGCAAAGCTGACTAGGAATGTGTTGCACCGAGTAAAACAAAACCAAGTGACATTAAGAACAAAAAATATACATTAAATGTCAAAAATTAAAAAAAAAAATAAAACCATGATTTTTGTGACAAAAACAATTCGTATTCGTTACTCTTCAACCTTACACCTGCTCCTCTCTGTGTGGACTGAGCAGAGAGAAGGGATAAACAAGGAGCAGAAGACTAGTTAAACAATAAGTCTGGGAGAAGAGGGAGGGAGGGAGGTCTATACCTCCCTCCCTCCCAACTCCCCTACACACCCGTGACAAAATCAGGGACAGCCTAATACTGATTGATGAAGTCTGCAACTGGCAAGGAGGGCGCCACCCTTGTTGCAACAACTCCAACTGCAGCATTCAGTGGTACGGAATATCTCTTATAAACATTTACCTACTGAATCTTTTTCATGACTATAGAAAATAAGATTACACATCTACGGATAAAGGGAGGGTGAGAATAACAAAGAGGAAGTCTCCATTGAAGCGAACGTTAAGACTTGTGAACTTTCTCTTGTCATGAGGTGAAAAAGTTCTTCTTAGAGCGAACTGTTGTTCAAATAAAATCTAATTCTTCACAAATAAGCCTCTTATTCTACATAAATACGGTTCTTATTCTACATAAATACGTTTCTTATTCTACATAAATACGTCTCTTATTTTACACAAAATTCGTCACTCTACCCCAGATTTATACTCCCTCCTAGTCATCTTATTTTTCTCCATCCTTTCTAAATATCCAAATCACATCAACAATCCCTCCTCAGCCCTCTGGATAATACTTTTGGTAATTCTGCTCACGTTACTGAGGGCTGATTTAACTTGGTAAGTATAGGTTAACTTTAACTACATTTAGTGTTCTATAACACCAATAAATAAAAAATGTACAAAGGTGAGATTGACTGAAATCGACATGCAGAAAATGTCGATCTCCACCTAAGGTCCTCGTCAGTGGATACAAGAGAGAAAGGTAATCATAGTTCCACCGGCGCGGAGAGAACTCACGTCACCTGAGCTGAGAATACTGTGTACTGTTATCCAAGATGTTACGAATGGTGTGAGCTGTCACCTAAGATGTTACGAATGGTGTGAGCTGTCACCTAAGATGTTACGAATGATGTGAGCTGTCACCTAAGATATTACGAATGGTGTGAGCTGTCACCTAAGATGTTACGAAAGGTGTGAGCTGTCACCTAAGATGTTACGAATGGTGTGAGATGTCACCTATGGTGTTACGAATGGTGTGTGCTGTCACCTAAGGTGTTACGAACCCCGTGTTGAGTCACCTTCACTCGGCTGAGCATCTGACCACCTACACATTATTTCCGTCGAAAGAAACTCTGCTAAAACAACCAACCATGTACAAATATCCAGAAGTATGCACACTACAGGACAGTTACTAAAATAAATATTTCTTTATTGCACAGTATGTACACGGATTGATGTGTGTCCCCTTCAACACCTGTGTCGCCCCCGTCAACACCTCTCTCCCAGTCAACACTTGTGTCCACCCCCCGTCAATACCTGTATCTCCCCGTCAACACCTGACACGCTGACGCACCCACAGTGACAACATCCCTAACACACACGTGAATATAGCCTAATAATATTCCTCTAACCTGTGGTAATAAAGCAGATGCGTCATTAATTTTTACTGAGGCGGTCTAACTGGAGCCTCCTGCATGTACTTCAACTTAAACGTAGCCATGACTAAACGTAAGGCAGAGTCAATGTTTGCTGAAGTTTGTCAAAGGCATTTGTTCACAAACACTTTAGCCTGTTTTGTATGCATGTAATAAAACAAGTGATATCACAATATGAAAAACAACCACAGTGAAAAAAATAGTGAAATTCCGAGCGCTTTCGTGATTTCTCACATTATTAAGGTCCTGTAATGATTACAGGTCCTTGATATTGTGGGAAATCACGACATCTCTTGAAACTTCACCATATTTTCACAGTGGCTGTTTTGCATGTAATGGGTGTGCATTTGTTAATATGTTACCAGTTGTCTACAACACTTCGCCTCTCTCTCTCTCTCTCTCTCTCTCTCTCTCTCTCTGTGTCTCTCACTCTTTTTTTTGTGTGTAGTGCACAATGAACAATTGATAACTCTCAAAATATACATTAATGAATTATAATTGGATAAATTCAGCATCTAAAACTAATTGTTGTTAACAAGGACAAGCCTAAATATAACCCAGGTTAAGTACACGCAACTATACTAAATATTTTTAGTTTAGAAAGTAACTCGCTGAATTATCGATGTATTCATCCTAAAATATACACTGGTTAATTAAAAATGTATATTAGTGAATTAAAAATATACGCGAGTGAATTAAAAATGTATACTGGTGAATTAAAAATAGACACTGATGAATTAAAAATTCAGTCTTTATCATTATTGTCACTTTGGTCAAACCTAAATATAACCCAGAAATATGTAATCAACAAAATGTAATATTTGACGAAGTAACTCTGGCGTGTAGCGGCTACGACCGCAGTGACAACGGTAATAATAATTGAGGATAATGACGCCAGACCCATTGTAGTTCCTAATGAAATTAATATAATTACAAGGAAGTGACCTTTCTCGATACGCGTCGAATCCTTCGTTCACAGAAACCACGAAGGAGCAGAGAGAGAACGAAGAGTTGAAAAAAGAGAGGGGCTGAAGCATTATGGAACTCGGCCGATGCATTGGGGAACGGTCAACGGGAGTCCACTTTTTGAGAAAATCACCGCTCAATGCAAAGACCAATTTGTGCATTATTTAAAAATGTCACATAGAGGAATTATCATAATTATCTCGGTAATTGCAGTCTGGATAACACACACACACAAAATGACTCTCCCAAGAGCTGGAAGGAGCTGGAAGTGAACAGGAAATCCAGCATTATCGTCTTTTCTTTTTTTCTGTCAATAACCGGCCGGTGATTGGAGGGAAAAATGCTGACAAAGAAATAGACAGAATTGTGTTCGCTGAAATGATTGCTTGTAATGATGTTGATAATGTGCCGGTAAGACCCGTGCAAGATGACTGCTGCACCCTGGTGTCCACCTTAAGGTCGGGGGAAGATGGCAGAGCAAAGGGGAAAAAGAGGGGAGGGGCAGGGGAAGGGAAGGGGAGGAGCTGGCAAAGGGTGAAGCTTAAAGCATCTTTTACAACTTCATTGCTAAATCTCTAGCCCACCTTATGGTTAATACACTGGTAAAGTTTACCCACTTTATGGTTAATACACTGGTAAAGTTTACCCACCTTATGGTTAATACACTGGTAAAGTTTACCCACCTTATGGTTAATATACTGGTAAAGTTTACCCACCTTATGGTTAATATACTGGTAAAGTTTACCCACCTTATGGTTAATATACTGGTAAAGTTTACCCACCTTATGGCTAATACACTGGTAAAGTTTACCCACCTTATGGTTAATACACTGGTTAAGTTTACCCACCTTATGGTTAATATACTGGTAAAGTTTACCCACCTTATGGTTAATATACTGGTAAAGTTTACCCACCTTATGGTTAATATACTGGTAAAGTTTACCCACCTTATGGCTAATACACTGGTAAAGTTTACCCACCTTATGGTTAATACACTGGTTAAGTTTACCCACCTTATGGTTAATATACTGGTAAAGTTTACCCACCTTATGGTTAATATACTGGTAAAGTTTACCCACCTTATGGTTAATATACTGGTAAAGTTTACCCACCTTATGGCTAATACACTGGTAAAGTTTACCCACCTTATGGTTAATACACTGGTAAAGTTTACCCACTTTATGGTTAATACACTGGTAAAGTTTACCCACCTTATGGCTAATACACTGGTAAAGTTTACCCACCTTATGGTTAATACACTGGTTAAGTTTACCCACCTTATGGTTAATACACTGGTAAAGTTTACCCACTTTATGGCTAGCACACTGGTAAAGTTTACCCACCTTATGGCTAATACACTGGTAAAGTTTACCCACCTTATGGCTAATACACTGGTAAAGTTTACCCACCTTATAGATGTACTTCAACTGCTGCATTTCGCCACTGGTTCCACATAAGTCTTCGACGTTTGTCTTAGATTGAAAAAAATTACTTGCCATGTATAATGTCTCGGTAAAGACAAGCAAGTGTGGCGCCGGTGTCTCGCTCAATAATTTGTCGGTATTACACCTTGACACTAATGAAAACTTTTGCTTTATTTCCCTTGTCCCCTATTCCTTTACACAGAAGAATTATACTTTAAGTTAAGTAAGGTTTGTCAGGAAACAGGACAAGTGTTTCCTGATGCGGGTCTTAGTCATATGATTACCCGCAGATGGAGCTTTTTGCTCATCTGACCGAGGCTTTCTGCTGGCTTACCTGTTCACCTCTTTAAAAAAAATATGGTTATGATTATATCCATTAAGATAATATGTGTTGTACTTTTCCAATCTCTTAGTTAAAAAAGTCACCACCCATCATAAAACTGTGTTTCCACCTACTATCAGCATCAGGATCCATGATGCTTTACCACCGTTTAATTCTACCCATCACCATTCAAAATTCCTTCACACCTCTGCTTCTCCCCTCTTCCTAACAGACCTCGTTCCTCCCTGCGCAATGTGTGAAACCACTTCCTCCCTTTTATTGTCCACATTCAACAACTCAAAATGCTCCTACTCTCTCTCTCTTTATACGCACACACAAACAAACGGATGTAACTTCTATAGCTCCCTGTCAAGACAGCAGCCGGACTGGCAATTACAAGTATACATATGCATACTAATTACATTACAATAACTATGTCATGACGACAGCTGCTACACAGCAGCCGGATCAAACATGTCAAAGTCAGCTGCATAATCATATGAATATAATCACCTAACTGGTTTAAAAGAATAATGAATACAGTGGTTTTAACAAGTATATATAAGTATACGACAGGATTGAATAACAGAAGCAAAAGAGAAATAGATAAAGAATGGGGAAAAGAAATAAGCGAAAAACATAGGAGAATAAATGGGACAATAACAAATAACCTGAATAAGTGTGTTCACCAGTCCACCCTGAACACCTGCCCACCCTGATGAACAACACCAGCCCACCCTGGTGAACAGCAACCCACCTTGACAGCCACATAAGTAGCAACACTGGTAGCAGCATAACGCAGATAGCACCACAGGTATCAACGTTGATATCAATACGGCAACACTGGCAGCAATACAGATACCAACAGAGACAGCAAAACATATAGCAACATAACACAAGTAGCAACACAGAGAGCTGGTAACAACAGAAACCAAGACTGGCAGCAACATAACACAGCAACAGTGGCAGCAACACAAGTAGCAATATAACACAGCAGGACTAGTAGCAATACATGAAGCAAGAGTGGTAGTAACACAGGTAGCAACGTGTAATGACCCTAGTATCATTACGGGAGCAGCACTGTTAGTAACACAGACAGCAATACTCATAGTAACACAGATATCAACACTGGCAGCAACACTGACAGCAGTACATTTACCAACACAATAACATTCGTAACAATATAACAACACGGTTAACACCCCAGTTAGAAACACTATTAACATCAGAAGTAGCAACACACAGCTACACAAGCAGCAACACTGGTAGCAACACTGACAGAACTGTTAGCAAGATATGTAGCAACACAGAAACACTGGCAGTAACACAGGTAACAACAATGATAGCAATTTAGGTAGCAACAAGGGGTGCGCATCACATGAGCAACACATTGTAAAACTGTTAGCAACACTCATAGTAACACAATACTTGTAGAAACAATGATAGCATTACATACAGCAGCACGGCAACATAAGTAGCATTACATATAGCAACACTGGAAAAAACCTATGTAGTAACACTGGAAGCAACACATGCAGCAACACTCGCAACATTAAAGGTAGCAATATAGGCAGACATATTGTAATAACACAGCAACACTGATAGAAACACTGGTAGCAACACAGGTACCAACACTGGTAGCAACACATGTAACAAAACAGGTAATACAGTTAGCAACAAAAGTAGCCACATTTAGCAACAGTGATAAGGACACACAAAAAAACACGGCAACACTGAAAGCAATACAGGTAGAAACACAGGTAGCAACACAGGTAACACTGGTAGCACTCTAAACGGAAATAATTATTACATATAAGTCACACCAGAAGCTATAATTGACATCAAACAGACAGACACACACACACACACACGCACACACACACACGCACACACACACACACGCACACACACACACACACACACACACACACACACACACACACACACACTTTCTGGACACTTACACACTGACACTTCAGATAGATTGGAAGCTCTGGTTGTCTTCGTGAACTGAGAGGGAGGAGGAGGCACGACAGAAAAGGTAAAGTCAGAGAAAGAGAGAGAGAGAGAGAGAGAGAGAGAGAGAGAGAGAGAGAGAGAGAGAGAGAGAGAGAGAGAGAGAGAGAGAGAGAGAGAGAGAGAGAGAGAGAGAGAAAGAAAGAAAGAAAGAAAGAAAGAAAGAAAGAAAGAAAGAAAGAAAGAGAGAGAGAGAGAGAGAGAGAGAGATAGAGAGAGAGAGATAGAGAGAGAGAGAGAGAGAGATAGAGAGATAGAGAGAGGCGCTACAGATGTGGAGGGAGATAGAAAGGAATGGATATAAACATGGAGGGAGCGATTGAAGGATGGAGGAAGGGATGGATGGAGGGATGGATGGAGGGATGGATGGAGGGATGGATGGAGGGAGGGATGGAGGGAGGTGTGTAACAGTAGCGATTATAATAGCAGACAATTGAGGATCCCGATTAGCCGAATTTATGACTTGGAATTAAACTGGTAGCATACATACGTTGCTTGTAATCCATGTGGAATGAGGGGTTGTCGCGAAGGAGGGGTGCTAGGAGGGGGAGGAGGGAGGGGAAGTAGGAGGTCCTTGGGGGAAGGAGGGGGGAATGAAGTAAGGAGGGATAAAAAAAAGCGAGCGGGAAGAGGAAGAGGGACGTGAGAAGATGTAAGAGAAAGGATGGAGGGAGATGTGAGGAGAGTGATAGAAAGGATGGGATGGAAAAAGATGGATGAAAGAAGCGATATACTTCCATTAGCGATCATCCTTCTATTTATTCACAGTTGCAACAAGTTATCACATTTTTTACACTTTGTCACATTCTCACACATTTTCACAATCGCCATTACTCTCAAAATCCTAACAACACGACTGGAAACGAACCACAGGACGGGTAGGACTTGAATCCATGACAAGACGAGTTCTAACACTCGCGGGCCAGTGTGCTAACCTCTGGACCATTCCGGCCTAAATAAGCAATGAAAGCTCGCTCTCTCTTTTACCCTTTGTCTTATATGCATTTTGATTAACATTAAAATAATACACACAATATCGGGCGAGAGAGAGAGAGAGAGAGAGAGAGAGAGACAACAAGGACACACACCTCGCACCCTTGCAACAAGAAAAAACATAATCCTAGTCATTATCGATTTTATGGTTAGAAATTATGAATGTCAATTCAGATCCCAACGTGGTGCAAGGTGATACCCCAGCCTGGTGCAAGGTGATACCCCAGCCTGGTGCAAGGTGATACCCCAGCCTGGTGCAAGGTGATACCCCAGCCTGGTGCAAGGTGATACCCCAGCCTGGTGCAAGGTGATACCCCAGCCTGGTGCAAGGTGATACCCCAGCCTGGTGCAAGGTGATACCCAGCCTGGTGCAAGGTGATACCCCAGCCTGGTGCAAGGTGATACCCCAGCCTGGTGCAAGGTGATACCCCAGCCTGGTGCAAGGTGATACCCCAGCCTGGTGCAAGGTGATACCCCAGCCTGGTGCAAGGTGATACCCCAGCCTGGTGCAAGGTGATACCCCAGCCTGGTGCAAGGTGATACCCCAGCTTGGTGCAAGGTGACACCCCAGCCTGGTGCAAGGTGATACCCCAGCCTGGTGCAAGGTGATACCCCAGCCTGGTGCAAGGTGATACCCCAGCCTGGTGCAAGGTGATACCCCAGCCTGGTGCAAGGTGATACCCCAGCCTGGTGCAAGGTGATACCCCAGCCTGGTGCAAGGTGATACCCCAGCCTGGTGCAAGGTGATACCCCAGCCTGGTGCAAGGTGATACCCCAGCCTGGTGCAAGGTGATACCCCAGCCTGGTGCAAGGTGATACCCCAGCCTGGTGCAAGGTGATACCCCAGCCTGGTGCAAGGTGATACCCCAGCCTGGTGCAAGGTGATACCCCAGCCTGGTGCAAGGTGATACCCCAGCCTGGTGCAAGGTGATACCCCAGCCTGGTGCAAGGTGATACCCCAGCCTGGTGCAAGGTGATACCCCAGCCTGGTGCAAGGTGATACCCCAGCCTGGTGCAAGGTGGTACTCCAGCCTGGTGCAAGGTGATACTCCAGCCTGGTGCAAGGTGATACCCCAGCCTGGTGCAAGGCGATACCCCAGCCTGGTGCAAGGTGATACCCCAGCCTGGTGCAAGGTGATACCCCAGCCTGGTGCAAGGTGATACTCCAGCCTGGTGCAAGGTGATACCCCAGCCTGGTGCAAGGTGGTACTCCAGCCTGGTGCAAGGTGATACCCCAGCCTGGTGCAAGGTGATACCCCAGCCTGGTGCAAGGTGATACCCCAGCCTGGTGCAAAGTGATACCCCAGCCTGGTGCAAGGTGATACCCCAGCCTGGTGCAAGGTGATACTCCAGCCTGGTGCAAGGTGATACTCCAGCCTGGTGCAAGGTGATACTCCAGCCGGTTGCAAGGTGATACCCCACCCTGGTGCAAGGTGATACCCCAGCCTGGTGCAAGGTGATACCCCAGCCTGGTGCAAGGTGATACCCCAGCCTGGTGCAAGGTGATACCCCAGCCTGGTGCAAGGTGATACTCCAGCCTGGTGCAAGGTGATACCCCAGCCTGGTGTAAGGTGATACTCCAGCCTGGTGCAAGGTGATACTCCAGCCTGGTGGAAGGTGATACTCCAGCCTGGTGCAAGGTGATACTCCAGCCTAGTGCAAGGTGATACTCCAGCCTGGTGCAAGGTGATACTCCAGCTTGGTGCAAGGTGATACTCCAGCAAGGTGCAAGGTGATACTCCAGCCTGGTGCAAGGTGATACTCCAGCCTGGTGCAAGGTGATACTCCAGCCTGGTGCAAGGTGATACTCCAGCCTGGTGCAAGGTGATACTCCAGCCTGGTGCAAGGTGATACTCCAGCCTGGTGCAAGGTGATACTTCAGCTTGGTGCAAGGTGATACTCCAGCTTGGTGCAAGGTGATACTCCAGCTTGGTGCAAGGTAATACTCCAGCCTGGTGCAAGGTGATACTCCAGCCTGGTGCAAGGTGATACTCCAGCCTGGTGCAAGGTGATACTCCAGCCTGGCGCAAGGTGATACCCCAGCCTGGTGCAAGGTGATACTCCAGCCTGGTGCAAGGTGATACTCCAGCCTGGTGCAAGGTGATACCCCAGCCTGGTGCAAGGTGATACTCCAGCTTGGTGCAAGGTGATACTCCAGCAAGGTGCAAGGTGATACTCCAGCCTGGTGCAAAAGGTGATACTCCAGCCTGGTGCAAGGTGATACTCCAGCCTGGTGCAAGGTGATACTCCAGCCTGGTGCAAGGTGATACTCCAGCCTGGTGCAAGGTGATACTCCAGCCTGGTGCAAGGTGATACTCCAGCTTGGTGCAAGGTGATACTCCAGCTTGGTGCAAGGTGATACTCCAGCTTGGTGCAAGGTAATACTCCAGCCTGGTGCAAGGTGATACTCCACCCTGGTGCAAGGTGATACTCCAGCCTGGTGCAAGGTGATACTCCAGCCTGGCGCAAGGTGATACCCCAGCCTGGTGCAAGGTGATACCAAAGCCTGGTGCAAGGTGATACCCCAGCCTGGTGCAAGATGATATCCCAGCCTGGTGCAAGGTGACACCCAAGCCTGGTGCAAGGCTATACCCCAGCCTAGTGCAAGGTTATACCCCAGCCTGGTGCAAGGTTATACCCCAGCCTCGTGCAAGGTTATACTCCAGCCTGGTGCAAGGTGATACCCCAGCTTGGAACAAGGTGATACCTCAGCCTGGTGCAAGGTAATTCTCCAGGCTGGTTCAAGGTGATACCCCAGTCTGGTTCAAGGCAATACCCCAGCCTGGTGCAAGGTGAGACCCCAGCCTGGTGCAAGGTGAGACCCCAGCCTGGTGCAAGGTGATACCCCAGCCTGGTGCAAGGTGATACCCCAGCCTGGTCCAAGGTGATACACCAGCCTGATGCAAGGTGATACCCCAGTCTGATGCAAGGTGATACCCCAGCTTGGTGCAAGGTGATACCCCAGCCTGGTGCAAGGTGACACCCCAGCCTGGTGCAAGGTGATACCCCAGCTTGGTACAAGGTGATACCTCAGCCTGGTGCAAGGTAATTCTCCAGGCTGGTTCAAGGTGATACCCCAGTCTGGTTCAAGGCAATACCCCAGCCTGGTGCAAGGTGAGACCCCAGCCTGGTGCAAGGTGAGACCCCAGCCTGGTGCAAGGTGAGACCCCAGCCTGGTGCAAGGTGAGACCCCAGCCTGGTGCAAGGTGAGACCCCAGCCTGGTGCAAGGTGATACCCCAGCCTGGTGCCAGGTGATACCCCAGCCTGGTGCAAGGTGATACCCCAGCCTGGTGCAAGGTGATACCCCAGCCTGGTGCAAGGTGATACCCCCAGCGTGGTGCAAGGTGATACCCCAGCCTGGTGCAAGGTGATACCCTAGCCTGGTGCAAGGTGATACCCCAGCCTGGTGCAAGGTGATACCCCAGCCTAGTGCAAGGTTATACCCCAGCCTGGTGCAAGGTGATACCCCAGCCTGGTGCAAGGTGATACCCCCAGCGTGGTGCAAGGTGATACCCCAGCCTGGTGCAAGGTGATACCCTAGCCTGGTGCAAGGTGATACCCCAGCCTGGTGCAAGGTGATACCCCAGCCTAGTGCAAGGTTATACCCCAGCCTGGTGCAAGGTTATACCCCAGCCTCGTGCAAGGTTATACTCCAGCCTGGTGCAAGGTGATACCCCAGCTTGGAACAAGGTGATACCTCAGCCTGGTGCAAGGTAATTCTCCAGGCTGGTTCAAGGTGATACCCCAGTCTGGTTCAAGGCAATACCCCAGCCTGGTGCAAGGTGAGACCCCAGCCTGGTGCAAGGTGAGACCCCAGCCTGGTGCAAGGTGATACCCCAGCCTGGTGCAAGGTGATACCCCAGCCTGGTCCAAGGTGATACACCAGCCTGATGCAAGGTGATACCCCAGTCTGATGCAAGGTGATACCCCAGCTTGGTGCAAGGTGATACCCCAGCCTGGTGCAAGGTGACACCCCAGCCTGGTGCAAGGTGATACCCCAGCTTGGTACAAGGTGATACCTCAGCCTGGTGCAAGGTAATTCTCCAGGCTGGTTCAAGGTTATACCCCAGCCTGGTGCAAGGTTATACCCCAGCCTGGTACAAGGTGACACCCCAGCTGGTACAAGGTGATACCCCAGCCTGGTGCAAGGTTATACCCCAGCCTGGTGCAAGGTGATACCCCAGCCTAATACAAGGTGATACCCCAGCCTGATGCAAGGTGATACCCCAGCCTGGTGCAAGGTTATACCCCAGCCTGGTGCAAGGTTATACCCCAGCCTGGTGCAAGGTGACACCCCAGTCTCGTGCAAGGTGACACCCCAGCCTGGTGCAAGGTGATACCTCAGGCTGGTGCAAGGTAATTCTCCAGGCTGGTTCAAGGTGATACTCCAGTCTGGTTCAAGGCAATACCCCAGCCTGGTGCAAGGCGAGACCCCAGCCTGGTGCAAGGTGATACCCCAGCCTGGTGCAAGGTGATACTCCAGCCTGATGCAAGGTGATACCCCAGCCTGATGCAAGGTGATACCCCAGCCTGATGCAAGGTGATACCCCAGCCTGGTGCAAGGTGATACCCCAGCCTGGTGCAAGGTTATACCCCAGCCTGGTGCAAGGTTATACCCCAGCCTGGTACAAGGTGACACCCCAGCTGGTACAAGGTGATACCCCAGCCTGGTGCAAGGTTATACCCCAGCCTGGTGCAAGGTGATACCCCAGCCTGGTGCAAGGTGATACCCCAGCCTGGTGCAAGGTTATACCCCAGCCTGGTGCAAGGTGATACCCCAGCCTGGTGCAAGGTTATACCCCAGCCTGATGCAAGGTGATACCCCAGCCTGGTGCAAGGTGATACCCCAGCTGGTACAAGGTGATACCTCAGCCTGGTGCAAGGTAATTCTCCAGGCTGGTTCAAGGTGATACCCCAGTCTGGTTCAAGGCAATACCCCAGCCTGGTGCAAGGTGAGGCCCCAGCCTGGTGCAAGGTGAGACCCCAGCCTGGTGCAAGGTGAGACCCCAGCCTGGTGCAAGGTGAGACCCCAGCCTGGTGCAAGGTGAGACCCCAGCCTGGTGCAAGGTGATACCCCAGCGTGGTGCAAGGTGATAACCCCAGCCTGGTGCCAGGTGATACCCCAGCCTGGTGCCAGGTGATAACCCAGCCTGGTGCAAGGTGATACCCCCAGCGTGGTGCAAGGTGATACCCCAGCCTGATGCAAGGTGATACCCAAGCCTGGTGCAAGGTGATACCCCAGCCTGGTGCAAGGTGATACCCCAGAATGGTGCAAGGTGATACCCCAGCCTGGTGGAAGGTGATACCCCAGCCTGGTGCAAGGTGATACTCCAGCCTGGTGCAAGGTGATACTCTAGACTGGTGGAAGGTGATACCCCAGCCTGGTGCAAGGTGATACCCCAGCCTGGTGCAATGTGATACCCAAGCCTGGAGCAAGGTGACACCCCAGCCTGGTGCAAGGTGACACCCCAGCTTGGTACAAGGTGATACCTCAGCCTGGTGCAAGGTAATTCTCCAGGCTGGTTCAAGGTGATACCCCAATCTGGTTCAAGGCAATACCCCAGCATGGTGCAATGTGAGACCCCAGCCTGGTGCAAGGTGATACCCCAGCGTGGTGCAAGATGATACCCCAGCGTGGTGCAAGGTGATACCCCAGCCTGGTGCAAGGTGATACCCCAGCCTGGTGCAAGGTGACACCCCAGCCTGGTGCAAGGTGACACCCCAGCTTGGTACAAGGTGATACCTCAGCCTGGTGCAAGGTAATTCTCCAGGCTGGTTCAAGGTGATACCCCAGTCTGGTTCAAGGCAATACCCCAGCCTGGTGCAAGGTGAGACCCCAGCCTGGTGCAAGGTGAGACCCCAGCCTGGTGCAAGGTGAGACGCCAGCCTGGTGCAAGGTGATACCCCAGCCTGGTGCAAGGTGATACCCCCAGCGTGGTGCAAGGTGATACCCCAGCCTGATGCAAGGTGATACCCCAGCCTGGTGCAAGGTGATACCCCAGCCTGGTGCAAGGTGATACTCCAGAATGGTGCAAGGTGATACCCCAGCCTGGTGCAAGGTGATACCCCAGCCTGGTGCAAGGTGATACTCCAGCCTGGTGCAAGGTGATACCCCAGCCTGGTGCAAGGTGATACCCCAGCCTGGTGCAATGTGATACCCAAGCCTGGTACAAGGTGATACCCCAGCCTGATGCAACGTGATACCCCAGCCTGATGCAAGGTTATAGCCCAGCCTGGTGCAAGGTGACACCCCAGCCTGGTGCAAGGTGACACCCCAGCTTGGAACAAGATGATACCTCAGCCTGGTGCAAGGTAATTCTCCAGGCTGGTTCAAGGTGATACTCCAATCTGGTTCAAGGCAATACCCCAGCATGGTGCAATGTGAGACCCCAGCCTGGTGCAAGTTGATACCCCAGCGTGGTGCAAGATGATAGCCCCAGCATGGTGCATGGTGATACCCCAGCCTGGTGCAAGGTGATACCCCAGAATGGTGGAAGGTGATACCCCAGCCTGGTGCAAGGTGATACTCCAGCCTGGTGCAAGGTGATACCCTAGACTGGTGGAAGGTGATACCCCAGCCTGGTGCAAGGTGATACCCCAGCCTGGTGCAATGTGATACCCAAGCCTGGTGCAAGGTGATACCCCAGCCTGATGCAACGTGATACCCCAGCCTGATGCAACGTGATACCCCAGCCTGGTGCAAGGTGACACCCCAGCTTGGTACAAGGTGATACCCCAGCCTGGTGCAAGGTAATTCTCCAGGCTGGTTCAAGGTGATACCCCAATCTGGTTCAAGGCAATACCCCAGCATGGTGCAATGTGAGACCCCAGCCTGGTGCAAGGTGATACCCCAGCGTGGTGCAAGATGATACCCCAGCGTGGTGCAAGGTGATACCCCAGCCTGGTGCAAGGTGATACCCCAGCCTGGTGCAAGGTGAGACCCCAGCCTGGTGCAAGGTGATACCTCAGCCTGGTGCAAGGTGACACCCCAGCCTGGTGCAAGGTGACACCCCAGCCTGGTGCAAGGTGATACCTCAGCCTGGCGCAAGGTGAGACCCCAGCCTGGTGCAAGGTGATACCTCAGCCTGGTGCAAGGTGACACCCCAGCCTGGTGCAAGGTGATACCCCAGCCTGGTGCAAGGTAAGACCCCAGCCTGGTGCAAGGTGATACCTCAGCCTGGTGCAAGGTGACAACCCAGCCTGGTGCAAGGTGATACCTCAGCCTGGTGCAAGGTGACACCCCAGCAGTGTGAAACCATGGTGGGGGTGAAGTAGGTCGGTGATGTGCGTGGAGGGGATGTAGGTGTAAAGGGAGATTGTGGAACGGGAGAATTATAATGTGTATGTGTGTATACATACATTATATATATATATATATTATTTATATATATATTATATATATATATATATATATATATATATATATATATATATATATATATATATATATATATATATATATATATATATATATATATGCTAAGATAGGTAAGGGGAAAGAAACAAGTTGTGGGGAAGCAAACAAGTAGATAGACAGATAGATAAATAGAGAGAGAGAGAGAGAGAGAGAGAGAGAGGACAGGTGGAGAGCGGCACAAAACTCAACAACAAAGTATATCAAGTACATCAGTGTTTAACCACGAAATTACTAATATTTTTTTTGCTTGGAAACTCAGCAACGACTCGTTGCTCGGGAACGGTAGTAGTAGTAGCAACAGCAGTAGTGCCATCTGCAGCAGACAGTAATTGGTAGCAGCAGTAGCATCTGCAGCAGCAGCACCATCTGTAGTAGCGGTAACAGTAGCATTTATAGCAGCACTAGAAACTGAAGCATCAGTATTATCAACAAGAACACCAGTAGCACCCGCAGCAGTAGCATCTACAACAGCAGTAGCATTTAAAGCAGCAGTAACATCTGCAACAGCAGCAGCATCTTCAGCAGCAGCACGAGCACCACCTGCAACAATAGCAGCAGCCGCGCTTGGAGCAACAATAACAGAGCGAGAAGTATCTGCAGCTTTGACAACAGCATCAGCAATAGCGTCAGCAGAGGCGACAACACCAACACTAGCAGCACCACCTGCAGCAATAGTCAACAGCAGCAGCTCCATCTGCAGCTACAGGAGCAATAGAACTACTAGGAGCTATGGAAGCAACAGAATACATGGCTCGCGTACTTTGTCAACTACTGGCCAGTAAGGAGGACGTAAGTTCCTCCGTCTTCTAATAACATGTTCATTTTTCCACTATAATCTACCTTGTCCATAATTACTATCGCATTTGTTTTGTCTTTCGTAAGGTGAAGTCCAGGATGGTATAACTTAACAAATCTTTGAGGATAATTGTGTTGTAGAGGTTTGAGCTTTCCTCAGACCTCTACAACACAACTGTTTACGAAACAGACGAAGCAAATGCGATAGTAATTATGGACAAGGTAGATTATAGTGGAAAAATAAACATATTATTAGAAGACGGGAGAACTTACATGCCTCTTAACGACCAATACTGATAATGTCATTCTCTCTTCCACCTCCCTCCCTCCCTCCCTCCCTCCCTCTCTCTCTCTCTCTCTCTCTCTCTCTCTCTCTCTCTCTCTCTCTCTCTCTCTCTCTCTCTCTCTCTCTCTCTTTCTCTCTCTCTCTCTCTCTCTCTCTCTCTCTCTCTCTCTCTCTCTCTCTCTTTCTCAGACAAAGGAGGCCGAGGCAGGGAGGCGGGATAATTGCGAATTATGTTATACATTCTGAGTTGAAGAACTGAAATAATATCTTCTCCCATGGACGACGCCCGTTAAAGTGTGAAATTAACAAACAGAAAACATTCACGAAAGTCACAAAAACAAAGAATTCAGTCCATAATTGATTGAGGTGAACAGGACTTGATTAGAGAGTGCAGCTACGACAGGGAGGGGGGGAAGGGTAAGATCTGCGACTACTTTACATGGAAAATCGCAAAACACAGATTAAAAGCGGTGAGGTGCAAATTTGCAATTCAGTGTTCTGGAGAACATAAACTGCTCTTGTAAACGGCTTAGGTTGTTGGCGTGAAGTTGGAGGAGGTGTAATTTGGCCGGGGGGTATTATGCTGTGAGGGAGAGGTTATTATGACAGGCAGGAAGGGGGAGGGGGCACTGAGCAGGAAAGAGACAGTGATGGTGGAGAGCAAGGGAGAGGAGAAGAGAACTAGATGGTAAGGAGGGGTGGTGTAAAGTTGAGGAAGAGAGGGGAAGGGTTGGGGTGTGGGAAGGAAAGGAGAGGCGAGTAGTGAGAAGCTGAGAGAGAGGAGAATGTCCTGACGAAGAGAATGAAGAGAGTCGGAAGCAAGTGTAAAACTTTTTTTAATAAACAAAACCTTACATCGGCTACCCTCCTCTCTACGATAGTTACACAGTGGGAACAGCTGCCATAAAACGAGTTTCTTACAAGTCATGTAAGATTGTTGAGCTGGAAGAATTTAGTATGGCTACGAAGAAATCGACAAACATTCCATTAAGGGTTCAGTTGCTTCCGGAGCTATAAAGGTTATTCTCAAATAATACTGATCCCTGGAGTTTACCTGAAGAGAGTTCCGGGGGTCAACGCCCCCGCGGCCCGGTCTGTGACCAGGCCTCCTAGCAAAACTGGGGTCAGTATTATTTGAGAATAACCATCTCTCAGGATGGTCTAACCCGCACAATGGAGAAATATAATTTATGAATATATCACACAAACACACATACATCAAGCAGCACCATCAGTATCACGAAAATATCCGTGACCAAAACAACTATTACCACCACCACAGCCCCCACCATGACTATCACCACCAAAGAGACTTCAGAAGACAAGGTAGCTCTGTTGTCAACCATCAAGCCTTTGTTACCCCTGTAGGCTGGTGATGCTTGGCATGAATACTAATAATCAGAATAACCTGTCTCCCATCTCCTATCCTCAGCTCACATTTCTCTATACTTCCTGGTGTTCATCTCCGGCCTCCAATTGCTGAACTATTTCTTCGCGTGTCTTCGGTGCTTTCGAGCCTGTGTGTACTCACCTAGTTGGGGTTGCAAGGGTCGTTTCATAGTTCCTGGCCCCGCCTCTTCGCTGGTCGCTACTAGACCCACTCTCCCTTCTTCATGAGCTTTATCGACCCTCTTCTTAAAGCTAAGTATGGATCCTGCGTCCACTACATCACTCTCCAGACTGTTCCACTTCCTGACAATTCTACTGCTGAAGAAATATTTCCTAACATCCCTGTGACTCTTGAGTTTTCAACTTCCAGCTGTGACCCCTTGTTGCTGTGTCCCATCTCTGGAACATTCTGACGCCATCCACCATGTCAAATCCTCCTAGTCTTTTATGTCATTATCATATACCTCCCCACCCCTATCCCTCCTGTCCTCCAGTGTCGTCAGATTGATTTCCCTTAACCCTTCCTCGTAGGACATACCCTTTAGCTCCGGGACTAGTCTTGTTGCAAGCCATTGCACTTTCTCTTATTTCTTGACGTACTTGACCAGGTGTGGGTTCCATACTGGTGCTGCATACTCCAATATGGGCCGGACGTACACAGTGTACAGCAGGGATTTTCCTCCAACTTTTCCTCCATCATTAACCCCCTCGGCTTGATGTATTTCTCCATTTACCCCCTAACTTACATACAAAAAAATTATCGCCATCATCAAGAGACAGAAAAACAAGGTCAGAAAAAAATAAATTATTCAGGTTTTGCACAAAAATAATAATATACATTCGTATCACACACACACACACACACACACACACACACACACACACACACTTTACAAAATGAAATTTAACTGAATTATTATTCAATTATCAGGCACATCATATATTTACCCCCTGCCATGTAATTTTTAACCCCAAGAGGTAAATTTACTCCTGGTTGAGAATCTCTGGTGTACAGTGTCTTGAATGACTTTACTAGATGTCGAAACGCTATTCTTAGGTTTGCCAGGTAGGTAGGTAGGTAGGTAGGTAGGTAGGTAGGCAGGTAGGCAGGCAGGCAGGCAGGCAGGCAGGCAGGCAGGCAGGCAGGCAGGCAGGCAGGCAGGCAGGCAGGCAGGCAGGCAGGCAGGCAGGTGTGTGTGTTTGTGTACACTACATCACACATTTCTTAATTTCAGTGTTAAAAGATGATACCGAAATAACTACTGAAAGATGAAAAATAAAACCAACTGTAACACTCATAACTTAACATCACTATGACACCGACCTGAGAAAAAACATACATACACACACACGCACAGATCACATGTTTAAGTGCGCGCGAGCAATTGTATGCGTCACCTAGAGCACTAACCTCAACCTAACAACAAGGTCAATATCCAAGTGCAACAACCAAGCCCTAGTATATACGCTCGATGACTTCTGCTTCCGTGAAGCACCATTAAAATCGGCTTAATGAAAAAACTCGCCGCTATCATGATGGCCAAATCCGTACCCGCTCGTGTTAATTTCCCAATCAATGCCTCACGCTACGTTGGCGTGATTAGCAGTCATATGTTCTCGCCGTCGACACAATAATTAGCACCAGTGCTAATGGTCTGCAGTAGACTCTCCTTCAACGATTACTTCCTAGTCTTGTTAGCAAGCGTCGACTTGACGCACGATGACGCAGCCAGACGCTCGATGACGCAATCTGACGCGCGATGACGCAGCTTAACGCGTGATGACATGGTGAAGCATTCCTTCTGAACAATCTGTATCATAATGTTCTATCAACTGAGGGTTATTAAATTGCTAAAGCCGACCTTGGTGTGTGGTGTAATTCTGACAAGTATTATTAAGACAAACTCAAACTGCAGAATATGTTTCTGATGCAACAACTTTTCGCTCTGTGTAAAGATATATGAAGACTTGACTTGATAAAGCTCTACAAGGAGCGGAAATGTCTTCAAAGCCAGGGGGTCACAAACAGATCTGTCTGTGATTTGATATAGCCCACTGTGTGGGCGAAATGTTGTCATTTGTGTCTATTTTTCCATCGTGTTGGTATTTTATACCACTTATCTCCAGTTACTTAATTACATGTTCCATCACACAGGGTGTGTTGCGTAGTGATGAGATCTGCCAGCCTGAGCTGGGAGACTTCAGGAGGGCAATGAGGATATTGCCAAAAAGAATATCACAGAGGATATCGTCAAGGATATCGCCACTGAGGATATCGTCAAGGAGGATATCGCCAAAGAGACTATCGTTACTTGCTTAGTCTTAAGAAACTTACTACAAGTGCTTGTTAAATATATTATTACCAGACGAAGACATGACAACGTTTCACTATGCAGAAAGAAAAGTTGTCCCAATGAAAGCTTCTGGAACGCGTGTCTTTTCTTCGCTTTTGTAGCAGTGCGACATTTGAAACCACCGTCAGGCGAATTTTTCTGTTATATTTATTCCTGCTATTTCAACCTGTCATCATGTTTATTTACATCGCTACATCACACACAAGTGCGTGGCGACTTTCAACCTGATATCATGTTTATATCGCTGCATTATCACACACGGCCGTGGCGACTTTCAACCTGCTATCATATCTCTCTATATCGCTACATCACAGCACACACGTCCCTGGCGACTTTGCAAAATAAACTAATAAAATGTAATAAAAACACGGCAAATAAAAATTACGCGAGTCCACTCTGTTTGGAAGCTCTAAGCAGTGCAATTACAGTGGTGGGCAGCGCGAAGGCAGCCACTTTAATGAGAACACCCGCGGAAGAGCACCAAAATAACAAGCACATCCGCTCTGATACCCGTACCTAAGCAAGTGGCCATTATTATTTACTGGTAACGTCCATTTGTCTTATTACCCTGACGGATTTACAAAGCAAGAGGCGGAATTTCACGTCATCTCGTACACATCACAACAAACTGGCACTTTGTTCTGGTAGAAGAAATTATAAGACGAAATGTTTTTTTCTTTATTAACACATGACGGAATATTAAACGTTTTATATCTTTACTTTTTAAGACGTAATATACATGCATATATATATATATATATATATATATATATATATATATATATATATATATATATATATATATATATATATATATATATATATATATATACACACACATTTATATTAATGTGATTGCTTTCACACGAGCGCGTACATACACTTTCACATATACACATGCACACACACAGGGAAATCGGACTGACGACACTGGAGGACAGGAGGGTCAGGGGAGACATGATAACACCATACAAAATAATGCGTGGAATAGACAAGGTGGACAGAGACAGGATGTTCCAGAGATGGGACACAGAAACAAGGGGTCACAATTGGAAGCTGAAAACTCAGACGAGTCACAGGGATGTTAGGAAGTACATGTACTTCAGTCACAGAGTAGTCAGGAAGTGGAATAGCCTAGCAAGTGATGTAGTGGAGGCAGGAACCATACATAGCTCTAAGACGAGGTATGACAAAGTTCAGGAAGCAGGGAGATAGAGAGGACCTAGTAGCGATCAGTGAAGAGGCGGGGCCAGGAGCTGAGTCTCGACCCCTGCAACCACAATTAGGTGAGTACACAATTAAATATCCTAAGTGTTTCCTCATATGTCTTGGACCGCAGCTTGTGGGTATGAGGTACCAGATTTGCACCATGATGCAAGTTCTCGAGGTCAATAACTGAATGTTTGACCTCTTGACCTCTATAACCTTTGGGGTATCATCTGACAAAAAATAATGAACTTTTAAAAAATCTGATGTATTTGCTACAAGAAACTGCAATAACAAGCTTCGTATATAAGCATATTATTACGAGTACAGTATATATTTACGTGCGTATACACAGTTGTTACGGCAGTTTTGTAGTTTATACATTAAATAAACAGACTACTGGGTGGGGACTCGAACCCTCGTACTTGTACATACGAGATTCAACACCGTAACTACTCAGCCACGGAGCTTACAAGGAGCTTAATATATTAATATGAAATACAAATTCATATTTCTTGTCAGCTATGATATTCCATACGTTATACGGTGACCTCTTAGAAGAGGTCAAGACATCAAAGCTCAGTTTCTTAACTAGAGAATAACATTTTCATCAGTGGAATCCTCGATTATTATCTGATTATTATTACCCACGCTATGATGCTACTAATAAATGCTTACAGTCCTGTGACCTGAAGAATGACTTAGGTCATACACAAATAACCCGCACATAGGAGACAGAAGCTCATGATAACGTTTCGGTCCGACTTGGATCATTGACTAGTCACAATAACACACGAAGATGAGGGAGCCACTTATGTATAGAGAGAAGGACAGGGACGGGACAGAGAGAGAGAGGAAGAAGGAAGCGGAGAAGTAGTGGTGACTTAGGTCATAACTTCTGACCTGCAGTTCAGACTGATCTAAGACTCGCAGACTTGAGTTCATAAAATATGATAACCTTGAATAACAAATTTGATAACACTGAAAAAAACAATGATAACCATAAATAACACACGAAGATATATGGTGCTGGTAGGGTGTCACTGTTTTTTTTTATATGTAACTATGTGCATGTGACATTCTCAAAGTACTAAACCTAACATTAATAATTATAAACGTACAGGAACCAGAAAATACGTTAAGAAATAAGTGAAGCCGGTTACTGGTAGTTAAGAGGCGAACCCAGAAGCTGTGGATTGACCCTTAAAAGCAGAATTTTTTTTTATATTTTGAGAGCATATCTTGTACAGACATAATACATACATACATATATATATATATATATATATATATATATATATATATATATATATATATATATATATATATATATATATATATATATATATATATATAAACATATATATATATATATATATATATGTTTTTATATATAACAGAATTAGGCGAGTACAACAAGGCGACCCACCCCACACATGTACGCTGACTCTGTAGAGTGACTAAGATCACGTTATTCTCTATCAAGGTTATGCAACAATTCTAAATCTGCGACAGTTCAGTGACCACGCCCCTTTGCAACAATACAGCGGGGACCACGACCCTCTGCAACAACAGTGGTGTACACGCCCCTCTAGAACAATACAGTGGTGAACAAGCCCCTGTGGAATAATACAGCGGTGAACAAGCCCCTGTAGAATAATACAGAGGTTGCCACTCCCCTTTGGAAATATACAGAGGTTACCACGCCCCTTTGCAACAATAGTGTTAACCACGCCCCTTTGCAACAATAGTGTTAACCACGCCCCTTTGCAACAATACAGTGGTGACCACGCCCATTTTCAACAATACGCCGATGACCACGCCCCTTTGCAAAAATACATCAGTGACTACGTCCTTTGCAGCAATACATCAGTGACCACGCCCCTTTGCAACAATAGAGCGGTGACCACGCCCCTCACCACGTGTGTTGTCCACCGGCACCACATCACTGGTGGCCAGGGTCGTACAACTGGGTAATGCATGGTGGACCTGTGGTGGGCAAATTATCCAAAAAGCCACAAGGCATAGCAATTTATTTATACAACGTTCCTTCATGTAATAAGTACCTTTGACCACAAAAGACTCCAAAGGTGAATTTGACAGACAATGTAGCTGGACATTACGTATTTTCGGCACAAACAGAAGAGCAAAAAAAAGTAGTAAAGGGTGAGTGTGTACGTCGTATATATTTTTACGAGTTAACATGGCATACATTTTTTAAATTGTTCACCGATGCACACAGAAATCTAATATAACCTTGTTAAATTTAACCAAGACATTGATAAATATAACATGACTTAATTCAACCCAGCTTATCTTAGTCACTTATATTAATTTAATAGTATTTAACATCAATGAAATATATTCATTTCGTTATTTTCACACTAACTCTCTGAGTTAGACGACAGAATTATGTTGGGAATTTTTTTTTAAAGTATCATTGCTTCCTAAGCCAAGTTTGAAAGTTTTGCCTAAAATAATGACATGTACGCTACATTTGTCGGAATAACAAACGTACACAATTACACGATGTTCACAAACTTCATCCATCTCGACATTTTTTGGAAGCGGATATGAAAAATATTCGTATGACGTTGAATACCGCAGTGTCGACCATAACTTATATCATTATTGATATATATATGAGGTAATGGTGAACACGGGTTATACAGCACCTGGGAATGAGAGGTTAACCAGATCTGATTCCAGGAAATAAAGGATATCTTCTTTTCAGCTCTTTGGATCAAGAGCCTTTCATCAGCATCAAGGGTTCATATTATGGATGGTATACACGTAATATCGACAAATTGACGAATAAGACATGTAACACTCTTGGGCATCCTTATAAGTGGTCAGTCCCTCAAGCCTCTCTAATGACTTCCTACCAAGTCAAAAATACTTCTACGGTCTCCAGTACTGTTTTCTCTTGAATTTTACTGAAGAAGTCTGATATACAGACGAAACGTTTCGACAGTAAAGATACCAAAGTGTTGTACATATGTTTTATTCCGGCTGTTAAGCTACCCGGGAGATTATTTCACCTAAGCGTTGGGTCAGAGAAGTGATTCAGGAGACTATCTTGAACCAACAGGCGACCAATACAAACATGCAGGAAACTAACTCAATAATAATATTGTGATACAACTTCCTGAACGCAATTCCACGTCGGCAGCGCAAGTCTGCTGATGATATAACGTGTAGAGGTTTGAATTCCCTAAAAATATCTGAATGACTTGATTGTGACTATGTTTTGTAATCAGAAGAAACGAGGTGACTTGTGTTAACACACAGACCAGCTCTATATCAGGCACAAAAATACGTGAGGCTCATATTAGAGAGGACGTGATTTACACACTGAAATATAAAGGAATCTCTTTCTTGTCTTGGGTTCTTCACTTCCTCTTAATCGGAAGTTCGGGTGAGATATAAGCAACTATTGGCAGAAAGGTGGACTGGTGCAAGTATGAGCAGTTGAAGAGGGTTGGAATAGTTTTAAAAATGCAGTATTAGAATGTGGGGCATAAGTTTGTGGTTAGAAGAGGGTGGGTGCAGGAATTGATGAATAGGTAAATTCCAAAACAGACCAAGTCCTTTAGCCAAAAATTTGCAGTCTTTGTCAAGATGTGAAGCTTTCCTATAATGGATTTCTAAGCACTGTAACGACCTGAAGTACAATGTCTAGCACCGAATGATTAGGAGAGGAAATAGTCGCCGTTCTTTACTGGACATCATAATTATCTCTCAATCCAATTAAACACTCATGAATTGAAAAAAAATCATAAGTTCAAACCATACAACCTGGAGGAGCTGACGACTACATGCGTGGAGGAGTGCTGGAATAGCTCTTCTGAGTAACGTAAGACAATCTACTGAAAAAAAATGTAAAAAAACTCCATGTTAATGATAGTGACGCAACTTTTGAAAATTATTTTGCGGACATGAATGTTGTCAGTATATTTCGCAATGTGCTAATGATAAATAACAAAATGACAGTTAAGCTCTTTAATATTTCTGTGTATTGAAATATAGTGTCTGCGCATCTGAACTTTCCCTCTCAATCACCTTTTAGTTCTCAGTGTTTTGGTTGATGAATACAGAGACCAATTTATAGTTTATGATCCTCCTCTACACAGACTGGACATCAACTTTCCTTCCACATAACCAAAACCACAAAAGCAATACAGCTCTTCCCTTCTCCGTGGAAAGTGACATATGAAACGTGATTACAACCTGCGGTGGAGGCGAACCAAAACATTTTTGATGCACTCGATTGTCTGTTTCCATGGCAAATGGTCGTGTTAGAAACTTGAACCAGCAGCACACTGAATGGAAGCCAGGAAAAAACTACTTATAATACAGTGAGCTTCGGCATTTGGTGGAGATAGGCGAGGCAGACAGGAAGGACTAGTAGAAGAGAAAGTCGTATCTTTGCAAGTGCTATCTGGAAATTTGCTTGTGACCTGCTAGTGTGTACACGGAAGCCTGTTAAACGTTTTGCACTCTTCATAAGATTGCTGGTCTTTTCCGTCCGTTTCATGACCATGCAAACTGGCAGGTAAATGTCAAAATCTTACAATCAGCAAACAGTCACCTATACTTCTGGTATGGTTTTCTGAAAGTTCTTATTCTTGTAGTGGTTACCATTAAGAGGCCTGATATGATACCTGGCAGCGGGGGCGACGATTCCGGAACCATTAACTGACATAAAAGACACCACATACAACCTGGCCCAAGACCTGCAGAAACTGGAGCTTAAACAAGCGATTCTTTCTTACTCGCTCTCTTCGTTCATACACGCACGAAACGCATTTAGCGAAACAAAAGGTGCCCAAAACACCACAACACACTTAATACCAACATCAATACTCTACACTGCAACACCAACACTACCACCACTGCCATAAAAGCTTCAACACCACCACAACAGCTTAGACTTCACTGCCACTACTAATACCACCGAAGTTCACCACCACAATACAACCAAAGCTCTGGCACCACCACCAAATTTAGCACCACTACCAAATCTTATGCACCACCACCAGGACCACCACCACCAACAACAACAATCCAAAGCTCAGGCAACACCACCCAGACTATCAATTCCACCAGAGCTCACAATACAACTGGAGAGCTCAGACCCGGACCTAGTTGCTTCCGTAGCTCTTGGTGGTGTTAAGTCAAGAGCACGTAGCAATTATGGCAAAAATAAGGCAGTTCTAAGTTAAATATATGTTTTCTCTGACGCTGATGGGAAAAACAAGGCAATTGTTGACTGAACAAGTGAACAGCCCACTTCACCCTCCTAAACAGAAATACAATTATCAAGGAAAAACACACAAGACATGACCGCATACACAGTTTCCTGCATCACTCATTATTATTATTATTATTATTATTATTATTATTATTATTATTATTATTATTATTATTATTAAAGAATTTGTTCTCTGTATCCATATGCATTTGAAATTTGTTGCCTTTACCTAACATTCTTCGTTTTATGTAGGAAATCTGTATCAAACTTCTCTTTCCCATCTGAAAGTCCAGACCAGAAACTACATGTCGCAATAGGCCAACCGATAGGCAGGCAGACACGCCAGGAGACAGGTAGGCAGACACGCCAGGAGACAGGTAGGCAGACAAACCAGGAGATAGGTAGGGAGACAGGCAGGCCAGGAACTTAGTCAAGCAGTCAGGAACTTAGTCAAGGTGTCAGGAAGGCATACCTGTGACAGGTTTCATAAGTTCCTCTACCTCCGCAGCTCAGCCTAGGACCAGACATCCTAGATGACTGCCTGGTAAACTATGATGCTGCTGCTAGCGGCTCGCAGGCCTACACAGATTTCATCACCTTGCTGATTTTGCACTAGTTGCATTTATCTGTCTAGATTCCTCGGACAACATTTGTCTTACAGATGGTATACAACACCGATAAGTTGAAACATTTTGGTATAAAAGTTACCTACTGGAGTGAGAGATATGGGAGAATGTGTAGAAGAAACCGTGCAGAAGGTAGAGGCGCCATGTGCATAAGAGAACGCTTTTACTGCACTTCCACACTTGCTGGAACCAGTGAAGCGGACTTCAAGAGAAAACCCGATAATCTCCTCCGCCCTGTGCGGGATCAATCAGGTTGATATGGGTATGTGGTCAGCAACAGCCTGGTTGACCAGGCAAGCACCAGACAAGCCTGGCCCAGGACCCACCTGCGGAATAGGAAAACTCAAAACCCATCAAAGGTATATATAAAAAAAGGTAAGCGTTGCACATGTGTCTTACTCATATGTGTTGGTATAAAGTTGAGTCGTGGATCCGGGATGTTGAGCAGACAGCCGGGGAGTGACAGGGAGACGACAGATCAGTGTTAAGTCGAATAAATATGACAAGCCAACCGTGGCTGTTCAGCATTCAACTCCACTAATGGCCTCAAGAACACAAAGTAACACAACACCAGGACTTACAGAATTCTCTTCTATTTTCAACCGTACAACTAGCATATCTTTAAACATTTGTTTGAACAAAACAGTTTAGTCGCTTGTTCCACTCATTTATTCTGTAGTGGCTTGACAATACAGACAAATGCAGTACCGTCTGCCCACTGTTTTTTTTCTATTCAACACAGTGTTTATGAAACACATAATATATTGGGAAAGGAAGTCAGGTTGCCTAGGATGGGTCAGGTTCGATGTCAGATGCTGGAGTATGCATCACCTGCTCGCCAAGGTTGCTCCTTACTGACAATGTCCAATGCCAAGCATAACATCACAGAAGTCTTGTATCCTTCATCCATCATCACATCAACAGACATGTCAACATAACCAGATGTACACACTGTCGTTGTGAAAGAGACACTTATGAACAGTTCAGGGCATTTATTAAAGAAAGAGTTTCGCCAAGAGTAACTTCTTGAGTCCTCTTGCTTACCATTAATAGTTGCCAATCATTCCTGCCTCTTCTGGACTAATAAATGCATGGCACATCTGTGCCACAGCCTTGAGAGCATCCTGAAGAATACACCTGACAGTCATAATCATGCCAATATATACATTGTATCATGTGGGTATCTGTCCTCTGAATAGAACACGTGTTCTCCCATGCATTAAGTTTGTTGATTTATATCCAAATCTATACAGAAAATTAACGTTTATTCTAGATTAGGTAAATTACCCTACATTTAGCGTATAGTTAAATGCCAAGAATAAAATAATATAAACTGGAGGCTTACGGCTGGCAGCGCGGAACATACTACAGTCACAGTTTTGGTATCCATACACACGCTATGTATCCATACACACGCTGTGTATCCATACACACGCTGTGTATCCATACACACGCTGTGTATCCTTACACATGCTGTGTATCCTTATACACGCTGTATATCCTTATACACGCTGTATATCCTTACGCTGGTATCCTCACACACGCTATGTATCCTTACCCACGCTGTATATCCTTACCCACGCTGTGTATCCTTACCCATGATGTATATCCTTATGCTGTGTATCCTTATCCATGATGTATATCCTTATGCTGTGTACCCTTACCCACGCTGTATATCCTTACGCTGTTTACGCTACATGCAGCCCAAGCATGGTCTTGTGTAGACTATCTCCTGGGCAGTGTTTCACTGTGGCGTCAGGAATGATGGAGAGTTTTATGAAGTTAAGTATGAGAGGCGGTAGATAAATGGTAAGGCAGGAACACCTGGAGATGACCCGGTCCTGAACCCGGCCTGACCAGCGCCTCGCAAGTCTCCAACAAGCGTCGTGATAATGACGCACTGCTCGCCAGGACCTCAAATCATGCGCCTCGTAAATATTGACAACTGTCTAAGGAAGTGATGAAAGAGGGCAGGGAGGGAGGGAGGTTACAGGGGTAGGTAGCTTAGAGGGGCAGGTAGGTTAGAAGGGAAAGGAGGTTAGAAGTGTAGTAAGGTAGGTGAGAGGTCAAGGGAGGGAGGACAGAATTATAATTATAATCATGGGGGAGCGCTAAACCCGTAGGATCATGTAGCTCATATGGGGGGGACGGAAGGTATTCAAGCTCAATTCAGGGAACCGGAGCACAGATCCAATTCCCCATATCAAGAGCCCCTCACCAGCGTCAGGGAACCTCCCTTGAGGGGAGGGGGAGGACAGAAGGGTTGGAGGTTACGGGGTTAGGAAGGGATGCTAGAGGGGCTGGTAGGTAGGGAGGGAGGGAGGGATGTCAGAGGGTAAAGAGGAAGGAATAAGTTAAAGGGAAGAGAGGGATGGAGTGGTTATGGGATAGGGAGAGATGTAGAATGAAAATAAGTTTAAAATAAAGAGGACGTCAAGAGGGATGGGCGGAGGTGTTTGGTGAGGATGAGGTGGGGGGGGGATGAGACTACCAAAGAAGGATTCAGGGAGGTTGTTGTGGTTAAGGCTGAGGGGGGATGGGACAACTTAGAGAGAAAGGAGGTTGAGGGATGACTGAAGATAAGGCTGGGGTTAGGGAGAATAGCTTGTGGTTTGGCATACCTACCTGGAAGGTATTCCGGGGATCAACGCTCCCGCGCTCCGATCCACGACCAGGCCTCCCGGTGGATCAGGGTTTGATCAACTAGGCTGTTACTGCTGGTTGCACGTAGTCCAACGTACGAACCACAGCCCGGCTGATCCGGCACTGACTTTAGGTATCCGTCCAGCTCCCTCTTGAATTATTATTATTATAATCAAAAAGAAGCGCTAAGCCACAAGGACTAACTCCCTCTTGAAGACAACCAGGGATCTATTATTAATTCCCTTTATGGCTGGTGGAAGGTTGTTGAAGAGTTTTGGACCCCGGATACTTACTGTGTTTTCTCTTAGTGTACATTTACGAGGATCATGATGTGAGGGTAGGCGAGCAATAACGTGAAAAATGCCAACAAGCAACTCATCCTCTTAATAAAAATCATGTTTAACAGTTGCTAAAACAGTCAAATAACTGACTGTTGACGAACCTTAAACAGTGAATATCTGACTATATTTTCTAGCGAGTTCGGCGTGTCCCCGTTTTCTATACTGGCTTCAAAGTTATTTATAGCTGTCATTTTATATTTCAATTACTGGCGTTATGATATGCTCTAATTGGACAATTTTCATTGATACACTATCTATACTAACCTAAATAACGTAAATAGCAACTGAAAATCATATGTGAGAAATCGATAAAGGTTGCGCGAGGATGAGCTGCAACACGAATGTATAATCTCGTAACAGGAATGTATATAATCTCCTAACAGGAATGTATATTATCTCGTAACAGGAATGTATATAATCTCGTAACAGGAATGTATATAATATCGTAACAGGAATGTATATAATCTCGTAACAGGAGTGTATATAATCTCGTAACAGGAATGTATATTATCTCGTAACAGGAATGTCTATAATCTCGTAACAGGAATGTCTATAATCTCGTAACAGGAATGTATATAATCTCGTAACAAGAATGTATATAATCTCGTAACAGGAGTGTATATAATCTCGTAACAGGAGTGCATATAATCTCGTAACAGGAATATATATAATCTCGTAACAGGAATGTATATAATCGCGTTACAGTATTTTCAAATCTTTATCGAAATATATTTTCAATAATTCTTCTATTGTAATAGTAATAAAAAATTAAACACAGGGAAGGTCTGTTATGAAGTGTTTACCTTCCTCTTGTCTTCCCTGACCCTTTCACTCTCTCCAACACCTTCATCAAGTTGCTCTCGCTTGCTAAACCTACACAAAAACATAGCTAAACATTGTATTCTTTCCCTGTGTTGCTGTTCTGTTATTGCTATTTACTTCCCATAAGTATTATTTTTTTTCCCTTCAGCAAGCCTCTGCTGAACCAAGGTGAAAAAAACCTGGGTAGTGCATGACGCTAATGTGTTAATTATTACTATTATTATTACTATTATTATTATTATTATTATTATTATTATTATTATTATAAGTGGAAGCAGTGGCGTTCAATATTATTATTATTCCTACAGGTAATGATGTATAAAGGCGCAGGTTTACAATCAGTATCTTTAGATACACGTTACTAATACGAAGACAAGACCGACTATTGTATACATCACTAACGTATGTCAATAAATAATAGGTGTACTGGGAAAGACACGATGTTCATGTACATTCATATAATGGCAGCCAATGTTTTGTGAAGCTTCCTTTGGTTTTGATAACACGGAGAAGCTGTTTTAGGTAGCCGTGCAATAAGTTCTTCAGTTTCTAGGAGGTAATGTGGAGGTTATATACATAGAGAGGTATGCATATCTCGGTGTGTGTATGCTAAGAGTTTAATCATTAGCTATTTCAGAGATTTAAGTTTCAGTGACTGATTATGTACAGGTGATGTACACCCTTGTTGGTTAATGGCTTCCACACAGATCCTCTCCAACTCTTCCAGACTTGAACCTCTTGCAAAGTTTTTCTTTACGGAGGTCTAGGGATGTGATGGCATATCAAGAAATGCCATCACACCGTGTTCCTTCAACCATCTGGTCATAGACATTAATACGCATATTAGTGTGCTGCTGCGGGTCCTTACATGTTGAGAAGACTTAAGTCATGAGACGAAACTTACTCCCGATCAAAGCTTATTTTGCATGTCTTTATATTCACACATGTAGGCATCACGCGCTTACATTCAATCCTCAGCTTCTTGACAAAGGAGCTGTATAGTCCTTGTGGCTTAGCGCTTCTTTTTGATTATAATAATAATCCTGACAAAGGTCGTCACGATTTTGGTTAAAATATCCCAGTACATTTTTTTATTTTATCTAAGGATACGAGAGAATGATAACAACAGCTCAATAACTTGCGTATTCATGAGGAATTAGACTCGTGTACAACACCTGAGGAGTATTATTTGAAGACGTTTTGCCAACCGGTGCCTTTGTCAGTTCCATACACAGATATACGAAGACAGTGGAAACTGAAGTAATCAATTCCTCATCCTCGCAGCTGGTAATCCGTACCTTAGTCTTATATCAAGATAAAGTAATGAACACCGGCAACAAGACTAGGGGGACATTACCTCAACTTCTGTCTTCGTATATCATCTGTGTAAAGAACTGATAAAACCACTAGTTGGGTAAGTCTACAAATAAAGCTACTCAGTTGTGTGAGTCTAAATCCTCATCTTGTCGATACTGTATAACATTACTGTAATGAAACTTCGATACTCTTATGCTTTCCAGCATTTATTCACTGACACGACGACCGATACCCACGACCAATGTGGGTCGTTAGGTATCGGACTGAGGCCAATTTTATTGTTGACCAGGTTGTTGCTGCTGCCAGTGACCAGCGGAGTGGACGGTAAGCCAGCGAAGTCCTCGGTCAGATGACCAAAAGCTCGAGCTGCGGGCCATCGTCATGACTAATATCCGAATCAGGAAACATTTGTCATGTTTCCTGACAAATCTCACCTATCGTAACCAGCCAGCGGTCCAGATCCGGCAGAGTTTCCCTTTAAATGGCCCAGTTTCTTCTCGGAAATTTCTTTTATTCCGCCAATATAATTCGCCCGATCTGGCACATACCTTAAAAGTTCCATGAATGAAAAACACACATATTTACAGGGAGACAAAGAAATCAATTCTGCTACACGGTAAGGTGACTCGACTCAAGGCGCTGTTACTCCACCCTCTACACTTCACATCAGTGTTTCCTTGACGTAAACAAACCCAGCCCCTTCAAGCACCCAAATACCCACAAATTACACAGCTCTTGAAACCTGACCCTTGAAACCCCTCAAAGTGCCTCGCCAAACATCACCCAACACGCTCAACACACCTACACAGTATCCTACTCTATTAAAATTGGTCTTTTCTCGGGCAAAAGGCAGGAAGAAAAATTAAAAAAGCACTTTGTTTCGCCAGGCTGAAACTAAGAGAGTCTGCAGCGACCCGCCGTGAGATGACGCCGATACAAGACTTTTTCCTGGCATTAGAAGTATGTACTTAGATGACGATTAATTGTTAAGATCTACGAGAGTGCGGCATTAATCACAGTTCCTGGTGGTGGTGGTGGTTGTTGTGTTGGGGGAGAAGGGGATGTGGAAGAGGGGTGGAGGGGCTGTGGAAGGGGAGAAGTGTAAGACAAAGGGGAAACAAGGAAGAGGTGTGATAGGATAGATGTGGAGATCAAAACCGGCACAGATGTAGGATAGGTTGATGGGGGAAGTATACCTAATAGAGGTGAAGGGTAGGGTGATGTGTGGACAGAACTAGAAGAACAGACGTAGGAAAGCAGAATTATTACAAAAATGAAAGACAGGTAGCTGTGGGGAGTAGAAATAATAAGAGGGATTAAGAGAGAAAAAGCGAGGATGACAGAACAGAGTTGGATATATGGAGTTGAGCGTGTTGGGAGAGGGTAGGTAGGTAAGAGGGTAGGTAGGTAGGTAAGAGGGTAGGTAGGTAGGTAGGCAGGTAGGTAAGAGGGTAGGCAGGTAGGTAAGAGGGTAGGCAGGTAAGAGAGTAGGCAGGTAGGTAAGAGAGTAGGCAGGTAGGTAAGAGAGTAGGTACGTAGGTAAGAGAGTAGGTAGGTAGGTAAGAGGGTAGGCAGGTAGGTAAGAGGGTAGGCAGGTAGGTAAGAGGGTAGGTAGGTAGGTAAGAGGGTAGGCAGGTAGGTAAGAGGGTAGGTAGGTAGGCAGGTAAGAGGGCAGGTAGGTAAGAGAGTAGGCACGTAGGTAAGAGAGTATGCAGGTAGGGAAGAGAATAGGTAGGTAAGACAGTAGGCAAGTAGGTAAGAGAGTATGCAGGTAGATAAGAGTAGGTAGGTAAGAGGGTAGGCATGTAGGTAAGAGGGTAGGTAGGTAAGAGGGAAGGTAGGTAAGAAGGTAGGCAGGCAGGTAGGTAGGTAAAATGGTAGGTAAGAGTAGGTAGGTAGGTAAGAGGGTAGGTAGGTAGGTAGGTAAACCGGTAGGTAGGTAAGACGGTAGGTAGGTAGGCAGGTAGGCAGGTAGGCAAGAGGGTAGGCAGGTAGGAAGGTAGGCAAGTAGGTAAGAGGGTAGGTACGTAGGAGGGTAGGTAGGTAGGTAAGAGGGTAGGCAGGTAGGTAAGAGGGTAGGCAGGTAGGTAAGAGGGTAGGCAGGTAGGTAAGAGGGTAGGCAGGTAGGTAAGAGGGTAGGCAGGTAGGTAAGAGGGTAGGCAGGTAGGTAAGAGGGTAGGCAGGTAGGTAAGAGGGTAGGCACGTAGGTAAGAGAGTAGGCACGTAGGTAAGAGAGTATGCATGTAGGTAAGACAGTAGGGAGGTAGGTAAGAGAGTATGCAGGTAGGTAGGAGTAGGTAGGTAAGAGGGTAGGCATGTAGGTAAGAGGGTAGGTAGGTAAGAGGGTAGGTAAGAGGGAAGGTAGGTAAGAGGGAAGGTAGGTAAGAAGGTAGGCAGGCAGGTAGGTAGGTAAAATGGTAGGTAAGAGAGTAGGTAGGTAGGTAAGAGGGTAGGTAAGTAAACCGGTAGGTAGGTAGGCAGGTAGGCAAGAGGGTAGGCAGGTAGGAAGGTAGGCAAGTAGGTAAGAGGGTAGGTACGTAGGAGGGTAGGTGGGTAGGTAGGTAGGGTAGGTAGGTAGGTAAGAGGGTAGGCAGGTAGGTAAGAGGGTAGGCAGGTAGGTAAGAGGGTAGGCAGGTAGGTAAGAGGGTAGGCAGGTAGGTAAGAGTGTAGGCAAGAGAGTAGGCACGTAGGTAAGAGAGTATACAGGTAGGTAAGAGAATAGGTAGGTAAGACAGTAGGCAGGTAGGTAAGAGAGTATGCAGGTAGGTAAGAATAGGTAGGTAAGAGGGTAGGCATGTAGGTAAGAGGGTAGGCATGCAGGTAAGAGGGTAGGTAGGTAAGAGGGTAGGTAAGAGGGAAGGTAGGTAAGAGGGAAGGTAGGTAAGAAGGTAGGCAGGCAGGTAGGTAGGTAAAATGGTAGGTAAGAGTAGGTAGGTAGGTAAGAGGGTAGGTAGGTAAACCGGTAGGTAGGTAGGTAAACCGGTAGGTAGGTAAGACGGTAGGTAGGTAGGTAGGTAGGCAGGTAGGCAAGAGGGTAGGAAGGTAGGCAAGTAGGTAAGAGGGTAGATACGTAGGAGGGTAGGTAGGTAGGTAAGAGGGTAGATACGTAGGAGGGTAGGTAGGTAGGTAAGAGAGTAGGCAGGTAGGTAAGAGGGTAGGTAGATAGGTAAGAGGGTAGGTAGATAGGTAAGAGGGTAGGTAGGTAAGAGGGTAGGTAGATAGATAAGAGGGTAGGTAGATAGGTAAGAGGGTAGGCAGGTAGGTAAGAGGATAGGTAGGTAAACCGGTAGGTAGGTAGGTAAACCGGTAGGTAGGTAAGACGGTAGGTAGGTAGGTAGGTAGGCAGGTAGGCAAGAGGGTAGGAAGGTAGGCAAGTAGGTAAGAGGGTAGATACGTAGGAGGGTAGGTAGGTAGGTAAGAGGGTAGATACGTAGGAGGGTAGGTAGGTAGGTAAGAGAGTAGGCAGGTAGGTAAGAGGGTAGGTAGATAGGTAAGAGGGTAGGTAGATAGGTAAGAGGGTAGGTAGGTAAGAGGGTAGGTAGATAGATAAGAGGGTAGGTAGATAGGTAAGAGGGTAGGCAGGTAGGTAAGAGGATAGGCAGGTAGGTAAGAGGGTAGGTAGGTAGGTAAGAGGGTAGGCAGGTAGGTAAGTGGGTAGGCGGGTAGGTACGTAGGTAAGAGGGTAGGCGGGTAGGTAAGAGGGTAGGCAGGTAGGTAAGAGGGTAGGTAGGTAGGTAAGAGGGTAGGCAGGTAGGTAAGTGGGTAGGCATGTAGGTAAGAGGGTAGGCAGGTAGGTAAGAGGGTAGGTAGGTAGGTAAGAGGGTAGGCAGGTAGGTAAGTGGGTAGGCAGGTAGGTAAGAGGGTAGGTACGTAGGTAAGAGGGTAGGCAGGTAGGTAAGAGGGTGGTTAGGTAGGTATGAGGATGGGAGGGTAGGTGTGGGTCCAGGGAAGTAGAGGGGGAGACGGAGGGGTCAAACCCATCATTACACAAGATACGATGAGTGACTGGCTGTTTTCTTATTGATTTAGAGGGTTTCAAACCCCACACCTCGAGGGTGAAAATACACGTAAACTTTCCTGTTTTATCACCTCTCCCTCCATCGCTGTCGCATTTATTTTTTCACTGGAAATTTTTGTATGCATAGGGAACGATGCTGGTTTCGTTTTTATTCCGTAAACGCCCAAAAATCTGCATTACCTATGAAAAAATATTATAGTTTACCCTTTTAGTGAATTCGATAGAAAATGGCACTGAAACTGTATATTTTTTCACGATTTCATCTTTATATATACAGTGCTAGTCACGGCATTACGGCGTCCCTCCCCCCCCCCCACGTACCAAAACACAAACACATACCATGAAAGATTATAATATATATATATATATATATATATATATATATATATATATATATATATATATATATTATATATTTATATATATATATATATAATATATATATATTCATTCTTTCTTTCAACACACCGGCCGTATCCCACCGAGGCGGGGTGGCCCAAAAGGAAAAACGAAAGTTTCTCCTTTTACATTTAGTAATATATACAGGAGAAGAGGTTACCAGCCCCTTGCTCCCGGCATTTTAGTTGCCTCTTACAACACGCATGGCTTACGGAGGAAGAACTCTGTTCCACTTCCCCATGGAGATAAGAGGAAATAAACAAGAATAAGAACTAGAAAGAAAATAGAAGAAAACCCAGAGGGGTGTGTATATATGTGCTTGTACATGTATGTGTAGTGTGACCTAAGTGTAAGTAGAAGTAGCAAGACGTACCTGAAATCTTGCATGTTCATGAGACAGAAAAAAGGACACCAGCAATCCTACCATCATGTAAAACAATTACAGGCTTTCGTTTTACACTCACTTGGCAGGACGGTAGTACCTCCCTGGGCGGTTGCTGTCTACCAACCTACTACCTATACCAACCTATATATATATATATATATATATATATATATATATATATATATATATATATATATGCACACTTACTGAGGTTTTAATACTTGGTGCTGCGTCCTTTACGCTTAATCACGTCCCAAATTTTTGAGGGTTTGGGGAGGTATATTATTCCATGCCTCAAGCAGAGCAGCCTCCAGCCGCGGGATGGAACTGATATCCTTGCCAAGTAAACTTCGTTTCACTACTGACCAGAGGTTCTCAATAGGGTTTAGGTCTGGGGAATTGCCTGGCCAGTCATTAAAGAACCTCACTTCAGTCCTTAAGTCACTGAACTACAGATTTGGCGGTATGACACGGTGCACCATCCTGCATAAAAACCGTAGCCGCACATTTGTCAAACGCCTCAGGTAAATTGTCACACAATAACTCTAGGTAATTATACTGGCTCATATGCTGGTTTTTGGAAAGCATAATGATTTCACCAACACTGAGCACTGAAACACCCCCAAACCATGAGTGAGTCTGGGTGTTTGGTGGTCCCACAGGTGTAGTGTGGGTCTAGCAGGTCACTACCTCAGGGTCGGTACTCATGTCCCCTACGGTTACAGGTGACGGTGAAGGTTGCTTCATCACTCCAAATTACTTCAGACCACTGTTGAAGATTCCAGTGGAGATATTGCTTTGCATAAAACAGCCTACATTTCTTCTGTGGCTTGGGGAGGATTAGTTTCTTAACCTGGTGGTGACTACTGTAGCTCAGTTCTGACACGCGTCTGTTAACAATTCTTACAGACACCTCTGAGAGAAGATATGTGTTCTTTTCTTTCAATTCTCTAGCAGTTATCTTGGGTGTACTCTCGAACTGCTTCTTTAACATAGTTAAGGTACGAACAGAAGTCTTCAAGGGGCCAGGCCGAGGTTTGGCAGACGGTAGCTCGACACAGCCATCAGCCTTGAAAGGCTGCACCCAGTTCCTCACTGAACGTTCACACACACCAACACTCTCCACTATTTCTTTCGTCTGGTGCTCAACTTTGTGAAGCCCTGTGATTTGAGTTATAGTTTCAGGTGTTAAAGATTTTCTTTTACCCATAATCAAACATGTATAGCTCCAAAACCAAAGGGAACAGAGGAGTCACTGTGGAGTGTGGCGCCAGGCCATGATGTCATGCTAACGGCTGCTACCCGGCATAATGCACTGACGAAAAAAGACTCCCCTGTATGGTAGGCCTTTGATTTTGGTCACGGCATTATGCCGATGCGTTCACCCGGCATAATCAACACTAATATATATATATATATATATATATATATATATATATATATATATATATATATATATATATATATATATATATGTCATGCCGAATAGGTAAAACTGGTCAATTTGCAAGAACTCATTTAAAATGAAGTACTTTCTAAAATTTTCTGTTATACGTTTAAAGATATATATATTTTTTTAATTTATGTCAATATAAAAATTAATAATTTTGTACCTAAAGAACATTAGAAAATTTACCTAACTTTATTTATAACACGCACAATATAATTCAGCTAAATCCAACTAAATAAAATTTAGGCAAGTTTACAATAATTTAATAATAAACACGATGAAATATATCTTTTCGTTAGGTTCGGAAAGATTTTTGCGAAATTATTACATACACAAATTTTCGTCTGCTTTATTCGGCAAGAAGAGCGTTGCTATTTAAGCCAAGATCGCAAGTCTTACCTATTCGGCCGGGATTAGATCCTGCATCACATTCTCTCGTCTCAAGAGACAGAACAATGTTGACATCGCCTTAATCACTCAACTAGCGGTCCTACAAGAACCATGCACTCAGCAAAGCTGTAGGTGTTGCTCATGATCCAAGGACACTCATTGTAGTGGTTAGCTCAAGGCTAATTTTAACTACCTCCCGTTTAGAAAACCAGCCTCCAAATGCAGTTTTATAGTAATGAAATCACTTAAGTGGTAATGAATCATTTACCAAACTGCGGCCAGCCGGGATTAGATCCTGCGTCACGTCACATTCTCCCGACTCAAGAGACAGAACAATATTCACATCGCCTTAACCACTCAACCAGTGGTCCTACAAGAACCAACAGTTTGGTAAATGATTCAATACCACTTGTTTCGTGGTTTCACTGCTATTTATATATATATATATATATATATATATATATATATATATATATATATATATATATATATATATATTTCTCCCACACAAAACATTCATTCTTAGTTGTGCTCCTTTGATACCACGACTCTTAAATATTTGATAGCTCTCTTGACAAGTAGTGTGCAGGGTTCAGTGGACTTTTATAAGGGACAGGAAGAGTGCCTTTATGCACCCTTATAAAGGTTCTCTCACCCTGGCAATAAGTTGACACCTGATAAATATTCCTTCACTTGATCAGCCAGCTGGCAACCCTCAATAATGCATTCATTTATTTATCAAATATAGTTGAATGACCAACATGGTGCTCATTTTTGGGGGGTTAACCGTGAAGTAACCTGCAGAAAGGGCTCATTATTAGTCAGATTAATAACAATAATAATAAAAATAATAATAATAATATTATTATTATTATTAACTCGTTACAATTCATACATTATTCTTATATCCCCTGACTTTCCTTTTTCCTGTCTCTCTAATATCCCTTCTCCTCCTACGAGTTCCTCCCTCTCCCCTACATTCCCACTTCTCACGCCTCCCGTCCTCCCCATCCTGTCCTATCTCTTCTGCCCTTTTCTCCCCTCTCCCATCACTTCCTTCAATTCTTCCTCCCATTATCTTTCGTCATTTTCCTCCCTCCTTACTTCTTTCTTCTTTATTCGTCTCTTCTTGCATCGTCTTCGTCCTCTGGGCACTTGACCAATGCTGATCATAATATACTCAACAATAATTTTTATGTGAATACGGCTGAGCTAAACATGAATCAAACAGGAAGGAGTAAAACAGGCTTGAGTAAATGAGGAATGAGTCAACAGGAATGAGTAAAACACGAATGGGTACAACAGGAATGAATAAAACTAGATTCAGCAAACCGAAAATCAGTAAACCAGGAATAAGTGGAAACAGAACGAGTAAAACGCCTCCACCACAGCAACAAAAACAACAACAACAAAAACAAGCCAATACAGTATCATACATTTTAATTCCCAGAAAAAAATCCCGCTAACAAGTCTGCTAACAACGAGCTGCGGATGATTCAATGAACCACAAGCTAGGGGAATAAACGAGCGCATAGCCAATGAACACAATAAAGAGGGGAATTAGGCAGGGCTTAATAACTAGGAGAAGTGAGATTTGCATGCCACAGTCGCGGTAATAACATCAATTTGGGGAATTTACGAGGAATGAGCGAATTAAGTACATACGCTTATAAAATTGTGGAATATCCGATTTAGATCTATCTTACAATGCAAGGAATATACGAGGTCGTGGAATAACATTGTTAATGACCAACACCAGCATAAACATGACCAACACCAGCATAAACATGACCAACACCAGCATAAACATGACCAACACCAGCATAAACATGACCAACACCAGCATAAACACACCTACATCAACACGAATGTCACAAACACCATTACATCAACGGTTGCAATAGACAAGTGGATGAATCAAACGTGTGTAACACCTGGGTCGCTATAGTTTGAAGACATTTCGCCAACCAGTGGATTTTTCGATCCATTCGATACAGAGATTGTATATGGAAGACGGTGGAAGATGAGGTAATCAGTCCCTCAGCCTTAAAGGTGTTCCAGTACCTTAGTCTTGATGAATCCGAAGCACAAGCAAGATGATGAATTATCAAGATTTAGCACACAAACACACACCATCAACACCAGCACATACACACCAACAAACAATCCGTTCTCACACCGTATATAAGGAGTGCGGTTTCCAACTATCTATGAGTGTGCAGTGGCTCCCCGCTGCCAGACTTGCCCTCTCCTGGCGGATAATTACACACACATATATTGGTTCAAATAGACTAAAATAACGTAACACAAATTTGATTTTGTGGGCGGCTTACATCGTGCATAAGTTGACGCACTGCAGCGTATAGGGCAAAACAATGTACTATTTTCAGGATACTTTAGTATTTTACTAGTATTTGTGAGAGTAGCATTCGTACCAGGTGTAGAAGCAGTCGTAGTTAGTTTTAGATGTTGTAC
Organism: Cherax quadricarinatus; assembly: GCF_038502225.1. Classification (NCBI taxonomy): domain Eukaryota; kingdom Metazoa; phylum Arthropoda; class Malacostraca; order Decapoda; family Parastacidae; genus Cherax; species Cherax quadricarinatus. The sequence continues at coordinate 34,485,888 of NC_091295.1, read as the reverse complement.
TACTTGTGGCTGTATTAATAGTAGTTATTGATAGTTTTAATTACATCAAACATGCTCTAATATGACCGTTACCCCCCCCCACACGCGTGTGTGTGTGTGTGGAGTAGGGAAGAGAGTGGCCCTAGTAGCGATCAGCGAAGAGGGGGGAGGTACCAGGAGCTATGAATCGACCCCTGCAACCACAAATAGGTGAGTACAAATAGACGAGTACACACACACACACACACACACTCATCCCGTTACGAAGAGATCACAACTACTCCCCTTCCCTCTCTGAATTTCACCACTAAAAACACCAGCATCAACACTTACACTGCCTTAACACTAAAACACAGTCAAGCATCAACACTTACACAACCTTGATACTAAAACACACCCAACAACCAACACTTGCAAAACACACCATAAAAGCGACAAACAAGTGCGCTCACACTTGCGAGCTCACACGCAAATTAAAAGCTTAACGGACTCTAGCCTCAAATTAGAGTACAAGGAACAAGTTAACACAGTATTAACACGCACACAAATAAACCTTTAGATTGATGAACGCTGTCGCAGGACAGCGCGTTGTTCGCATGGGAGTACCAATACCAGCAGGTAAGACTATCATAGAAGTAAAAATACCAGCAAGACTGTATCATGGGAGTACCATTACCACAGGTAAGACTGTATATCATGGAAGTATCAATACCAGCAGGTTACCACGTCATCATGTTCAGCATCACTTCACTAAACAATGGCAGGAAAATCACTACAAAACAGTGCGCTATAAGAGGAAAAAATCAGTACAGTCCGATCTTTTATTAAGGACGTTTCACCCACATAAAGGGCTTTATCGAATTACAAAAATATGATAAAGTCCAAGGCGTGGGCGAAACGTTCTCAAAAAAGAAAAACAATCATGTCAGTATTTTATACCATTTCTCTGCGGTATATGCCCACCATGATGGTGAAGAGAGAGCAATATTACCATCACAGTTAAACAAAACTCATTTTAAAAATGCAAAAGAAATCACGATATGTACAGAACTCACACCTCGATAATACCATCGTGGAGGAAGAGATTTTACGCTGCACTATATATGTGTCACTCCTAGTATTTACGACGTTTTGAGTTGATATTTAAAACATTATGACATACAAGTAAAACGTCCTAAAGTATACAAGAGAATAGTCTAAAAACTCTCTATATGAAAACAGCTGTTAAAATATTGCCCCCCCCCCAAAAAAAAAGAAATTTATATGAAGTTTTAATTAGAATAATAATAACAATAACAGGTGGGGTGTATCTAATCACCAGCTCGTTATGGCTCGTACGAGCTCGCAATTTTATGTACTTGGGTTTTAGCTCAATTTCTACGCTCACGTTGCTTGGTTAGTGGGGCTTAAAGCCTACTACTGATTACACGAGAGTCATCAAGGCTGTGTGTAACCTGTTTACCACCAGTCAAGGATATTTTAATTACTAAAGTAGGAATTAAACTCTAAGCAAATATACAGTGAGTCATACACCTCACGATGTACGTACATATCATGTGAGGTTTTCCTCAATAACGAATTCAACAAGCAATAATACTTGGTTTTGCTTACCTCCTTCCCTTTCTCTTTCTCTTTCTCTCTCTCTCTCTCTTACCTGGATTTTATTTATATACAGAATTATCACTTATAATTACTGCTACATTTAACAGTCATTACATGTAAACAGCCAAATTGTATTATTTATTCTCGTCCAGTAAACAACTGAATTAGTATTAAATAACGTTAAGTAGTAATTTCAGTTTGCCAAATATGGTGTCCATAACCAGCGGCTTCAAAAATACATCACCTCTTAAGCGTAACAAGTAATTTCATCAAAATAACCGCAGTCACCACCAAAACCACGACAACGAAATTATCAGGAAAAAAGGCCACAACCAGACAACACACACTACAGCAACACTGAACTCACTTTCCCGAACTTCAAGTGTTGAGAATGGCGACGAGTAGACCTGAGGAGCCTGGCCTAGGTGCATACATTATGATGTTCACCTTCGACCGACCTTGACAAAATAATGTGACGGAGGAGGCGGAACGGGTTAGTTGCTTGTCGACTGATTAAAATTGTAAAAGTGTTTGACATAGATACTACGTGTTCCATTGATTTGATAGTGGTTAAAAGTGTAAACAAACGATCAGAGAAAAATCCCTGAAGAGCACTCGAGAATAATCAAGGAATAAGTTGGAAGACACTATATAAAAATGATCAAAGTAGAAAAATGGACGAACAGAAAGTGTGTCATAGAACATTAATTTCAGAAAAATGAGCACGAGTCTTAGAAAGTCATTCTTGTGGAGGAGACTGATAATATATATTTATATTTCAGATAATAAGAACAACATTTCAAACATCGGAGAGTAATACTGCATTTACCTAATACTACACACGACATCCCCTCAAGGAAGGTTCCTTGATGTTGGTGAGGGGCTCTTGATTTAGGAAATTGGATCTGTGCCCCAGTTCCCTGAATTAAGTCTGAATGCCTTCCACATCCCCCCCAGGCGCTGTATAATCCTCCGGGTTTAGCGCTTCCCCTTGATTATAATAATAATAATACACACAACATTATATATATATATATATATATATATATATATGTGTGTGTGTGTGTGTGTGTGTGTGTGTGTGTGTGTGTGTGTGTGTGTGTGTGTGTGTGTGTGTGTGTGTGTGTGTGTGTGTGTATATGTGTTGCCTAATAGGTAAAATTGGCCAATTAGCAAAAACTCATTTAAAATTAGCTTCTTTCTAAAATTAAAATTTTCTCTTATACATTTAAAGATATATTTTTTCATTTATGTTAAAATAAAAACTAATGATTTTGTATCAAAAGAACCTTAGAAAACTTACCTAACCTTATTATAACAAGCGCAATTTAATTTATCCTAATCCAATTAAATATATTTTAGATAAGTTTACAATAATTAAATAATAAACAAACACAATGAAATATATACTTTTTTCTTTAGGTTCATTATGATTTTTGTGAAATTACTGCATATACAAATTTTTGCTTGCCATATTCCGCAAAGAGAGCGTTGCTATTTAAGCCAAAATCGCAAGTTTTACCTATTCGTCACGATATATATATATATATATATATATATATATATATATATATATATATAATATATATATATATATATATATATATATATATATATATATATATATTACAAACACACACACATGCGCGCGTGCTGAGCCTCACAGTTCCGAACATATATAAAGAGCACTAGGATCCAATGATTCAAGTTCCGAACACAGCGAGACGCCTCACAGTTGCGAACATAAAGAAGCTATCCTTCGCGGTGTAGCGACATTCACGCTGATAAGTGTTTTGGCTTATAAGGCAGCTACACACCGTCGGTAGTAATCTGAGAGAATCAAGCATTCATTAACCTACAGCTGTGTAGGCTTCTCTCACGCATTTTACCTGTCATAAATCTTCCATCAGATTTGCTTCGCACGTTTTACTGACAAATGATCACCTGGACATAACTAGAACCAATCCAAGAGGCTGAACGTAACTAGCTTATTGCAACACGTGGCCTTCGATTCTTATCTGTTGCAAATTATAATCCACAAAATGAGACGCAGTTGTACAACAAGTAATTACGATAATTTGGTTTCTGACAGCCGAACATCAAGAATATCTAGCCTTCAAAATGAAAAAAAATCTAATTATCTTCCTCATATATGTATGTAAAAATGAATAATATAATCCCAGGGCAATAATTTAAAAGCTGTACCTGTTTTATGACGTTATATTGACAAAATGCAGCACCAGTAAACTCATTTAATAATTCAGGTAATTAAAAGCATTTTAATAGGGTAAGAGCATCAGGTATTTTTTGTTATAATGTATGCAAAACTAATCACATCTGTCGATAAATAGATTGGTAATTGAGTAGAAAAACAACGTTAAATTTTACAGATTGATTAACTTTCCCTGGGTGGGAGCCCACTGCTACTGGTGAAGATTGTCTTCCGTTTACCAGACGCTGCATAACCTTCTCTACCTGTTTAATTTAACGCTTCCCAGCGATGATGATGACTGATACATACGTACATACACATACACATACACACACACACACACACACACAGATATATATATAGAGATATATATATATATATATATATATATATATATATATATATATATATATATATATATATATTAAACCTTTTGTACCATATGTAATAAAATATACCTATTGGTAAAAAAGAATGAAAAGATGGGGTGGTAGGGGAAGTGGAATATTCAAACGGCTTTAGGAAGAAATCCAAATATTTTTCCTTGAAGCCCTTTTTATCCACTTCTCCGAGGCTATGGGTCCCACAATTTACACCAGAGGTGGACCCCATATATATATATATATATATATATATATATATATATATATATATATATATATATATATATATATATATATATATATATATATTCTATTCTGTTTGGTCAAGGAAGTCACAGAAGCACTCTCCAGCGAGCTCAATATCTGGTTCCTGGATGATGGTACCCTAGCTGGCACAACAGAATCTCTCCTGGAGGACATCAGTAAAATTAAAGATATGGGAGAAAGCCTGGGCCTATTTTTAAACCCCACCAAAAGTGAAATAGTTTCTACCAACCGACAGATGATCCAGAATATTAGCGCCGTTTTACCAGGAGCACGAGCCATTGATCCAGCCAATAGCACTCTCCTTGGTGCTCCTCTTGGGTCCAATGCCATCGATCTGATCCTAGAAAAAAAAGTCTCAGACCTCCAGACGATGGAAAGCAGGTTGAAAGACACTGACACACATGATGCCTTCTACCTACTCACCAGGTGCCTGTCAATACCAGAACTTACCTACTTTCTGAGATGCTCTCCAGCCTTCAGCAGTCCAAAACTCAAGGAATATGACTCTCTCCTTAAGACCATGCTAGAGAGTGTATTGAATCTTTCCCTTGAAGATGGATAGTGGTTGCAAGCCTCACTTCCGGTTAGGCTTGGGGGGCTGGGAGTACGCAGATCCTCCCAGATTGCTCTACCAGCTTTCCTATCCTCTTCCATAGCATCAAACGATTTGATAAGACAAATTCTTCCTGATAACCTCAGTGACTCAGCAGGAATACAGGACCCTAGCTATGCCAGTGCCATCACCGAATGGGAGACTCTTGCTGCTCCAGCACCAAACCCTAGTGCAGCACTGGCTCACAGTCAAGCTGGGATGGCCCAATCGCTGAAAAGGAGCTTGCCAACTTGCTCAGGGCTGCAACATCAGATAGGGAGACTGCCTATCTCCAGGCTGTGAGCACACTTCACTCTGGGGACTTCCTCCAAACAGTTTCCATATCGGCAATGGGAACGCGACTCGACCCTAAGACCCTCCGTATTGCAGTGGCTCTGCGCCTTGCTGCCCCAATTCACACAAAATATACGTGTATTTGCAGCGAAGCGCAAGCAGACCAATACGGTCTACATGGTCTTAACTGTTCCAAAACCAAGGGCTGGCATGCAAGACACAATGAGGTCAACATCATAAAGAGAACCCTTGCTACAGCTGGATGCCCAGCTGAGAGGGAGCCCCAATCACTAGCAGCCAACAATACCCACAACCCAGCAAACCGCCCCGATGGGATCACCATATATCCTTGGAAGAATGGCAAGCTCTTAGCATGGGACTATACCTGTGTGTCCACACTGACTGACACCTATATCCATCACAGTGTCGGGCGACAGGGAGGAGCTGCTGACCACAGGGAGGAGTACAAGATCAGCAAGTACAGGGACATAAGCCAACAGTATCAATATGTCCCAGTGGGATCAGAGACCTTGGGATCATGGGGAAAATATGCCACACGTTTCCTTAAAGAACTGGGTTCCAGACTCATCGACACCACCAGGGACCCAAGGACAGTCACTTTCATGTTTCAGCGCCTCAGCGTGGCCATCCAAAGGGGAAATGCTTGCTGCATACTTGGCTCGTGTCCGGCTTCGGAGGAGCTGGAGGAAATTCATCATTTTTAATACATTGTACCATTGTATTCATATTTGTGTTTTCTGTAAATGTATTCTGTTTATTAATAAATGTTCACATAGAATATAAAATATAGGGGGTAGTAGAAGAAAATATTCAAACAGCTCCGGGGAGAACCTTGAGTTTTCCCTGAGGTACGTTTATTGTCTTCTCTGAGGATGAGGGTCCCCATTCCAGCTATAGAGGTAGTACTTCCCTATATTTTACTTGATATTATATATATATATAATGTGTGTGTGTGTGTGTGTGTGTGTACTCACCTAGTTGTACTCACCTAGTTGAGGTTCCAGGGGTCGAGTCCGAGCTCCTGGCCCCGCCTCTTCACTGATCGCTACTAGGTCACTCTCCCTGAACCGTGAGCTTTATCATACCTCTGCTTAAAGCTATGTATGGATCCTACCTCCACTACATCGCTTCCCAAACTATTCCACTTACTGACTACTCTGTGGCTGAAGAAATACTTCCTAACATCCCTGTGATTCATCTGTGTCTTCAACTTCCAACTGTGTCCCCTTGTTACTGTGTCCAATCTCTGGAACATCCTGTCTTTGTCCACCTTGTCAATTCCTCTCAGTATTTTGTATGTCGTTATCATGTCCCCCCTATCTCTCCTGTCCTCCAGTGTCGTCAGGTTGATTTCCCTTAGCCTCTCCTCGTAGGACATGCCTCTTAGCTCTGGGACTAGTCTTGTTGCAAACCTTTGCACTTTCTCTAGTTTCTTTACGTGCTTGGCTAGGTGTGGGTTCCAAACTGGAGCCGCATACTCCAATATGGGCCTAACGCACAGGGTGTATAGGGTCCTGAACGATTCCTTATTAAGATGTCGGAATGCTGTTCTGAGGTTTGCTAGGCGCCCATATGCTGCAGCCGTTATTTGGTTGATGTGTTCTTCAGGAGATGTGCCTGGTGTTATACTCACCCCAAGATCTTTTTCCTTGAGTGAGGTTTGTAGTCTCTGGCCCCCAAGACTGTACTCCGTCTGCGGTCTTCTTTGCCCTTCCCCAATCTTCATGACTTTGCACTTGGTGGGATTGAACTCCAGGAGCCAGTTGCTGGACCAGGTCTGCAGCCTGTCCAGATCCCTTTGTAGTTCTGCCTGGTCTTCGATCGAGTGAATTCTTCTCATCTGCAAACAGGGACACCTCAGAGTCTATTCCTTCCGTCATGTCGTTCACAAATACCAGAAACAGCACTGGTCCTAGGACTGACCCCTGTGGGTCCCCGCTGGTCACAGGTGCCCACTCTGACACCTCGCCACGTACCATGACTCGCTGCTGTCTTCCTGACAAGTATTCCCTGATCCATTGTAGTGCCTTCCCTGTTATCCCTGCTTGGTCCTCCAGTTTTTGCACTAATCTCTTGTGTGGAACTGTGTCAAACGCCTTCTTGCAGTCCAAGAATATGCAATCCACCCACCCCTCTCTTGTCTTACTGCTGTCACCATGTCATAGAACTCTAGTAGGTTTGTGACACAGGATTTCCCGTCCCTGAAACCATGTTGGCTGCTGTTGATGAGATCATTCCTTTCTAGGTGTTCCACCACTCTTCTCCTGATAATCTTCTCCATGATTTTGCATACTATACATGTCAGTGACACTGGTCTGTAGTTTAGTGCTTCATGTCTGTCTCCTTTTTTAAAGATTGGGACTACATTTGCTGTCTTCCATGCCTCAGGCAATCTCCCTGTTTCGACAGATGCATTGAATATTGTTGTTAGGGGTACACATAGCGCCTCTGCTCCCTCTCTCAGGACCCATGGGGAGATGTTATCTGGCCCCATTGCCTTTGAGGTATCTAGCTCACTCAGAAGCCTCTTCACTTCTTCCTCGGTTGTGTGCACTGTGTCCAGCACTTGGTGGTGTGCCCCACCTCTCCGTCTTTCTGGAGCCCCTTCTGTCTCCTCTGTGAACACTTCTTTGAATCTCTTGTTGAGTTCCTCACATACTTCACGGTCATTTCTTGTTGTCTCTCCTCCTTCCTTCCTTAGCCTGATTACCTGGTTCTTGACTGCTGTTTTCCTCCTGATGTGGCTGTATAACAGTTTCGGGTCAGATTTGGCTATGTCGTTTTCATCTTGTCTTTGGGCCTCCTTTATCTGTGCATATTCGTTTCTGGCTCTACGACTGCTCTCCTTATTCTCCTGGGTCCTTTGCCTTCTATATTTCTTCCATTCCCTAGCACACTTGGTTTTTGCCTCCTTGCATCTTTGGGTGAACCATGGGCTCATCCTGGCTTTTTCATTATTCCTGTTACCCTTGGGTACAAACCTCTCCTCAGCCTCCTTGCACATTGTTGCTACAATTTCTATCATCTCATTAACTGGCTTCCCTGCCAGTTCTCTGTCCCACTGAACACTAGGTACAGCACTCAAGGTTCCAAACCAACACTTGGTCAGCATCTGTGGTTGCAAAAACAACTTTTGCAGCAGGAACCTGGGCAATGTAAACCTTTGATACATCAGCTTGAATATCATAAGTCATCACCATCATCATCACCGTTACCACCATCATTATCATCATAACCAAAGCATCATCAACAAGAATTCTCATGATGTTGTCATAACTCCCTCGTGATGTTTATATTCTACATAGTCACGATACATCAACACCATGTTAAGTAGACCACCAGCATCCTGTATCCAACCCTTCTCCTCCTCTTCCTCTCTCTCTCCCCACTTTTCTACCTACTGCCCAACCTTTCCTTCCATCTTACTTCCCTACCTTCCTTTTCTCTTGCATGCTCGCCTGACTGCTTCGTATCACCTTGCCTGCCCGCCTGCCTGAAAAGGCTGCACACACTGTACTAGTCTTCTTCTAAACCTTCTTTTGCTAAGTATGCAAGTATAGTATCGCCACTGATCACGTCATTTAGCACACATCATTACCCACTCATAACATTCCCATTTCATCATATTACCCTCGCTTCTCTGCTGGCAATTTTGTCACCTCACTTACACAACCCATCCCGTGAGATTGTGACAGGGGGAAACATAACTAACTTTCATTTCCACTGTGTAATTATCATCTAGAAAATAGCAGCAGCACACTGCTGATATACACAGTTTTGTTTAATGAAAATAATATCATGCTGTTCATCACAGCTATCAAAAATTACCTCTTTAAACACCCTTTAGCCCTTAAAAAGCAATTTCCCTGATCTCACACCCCTAAAACCTCCACTGTTCTGCAGTTTGGAAGAGATAGGACTTCTCCCGCCTCACTCGCCTGAATGCCTTCCACATCCCCCCCCCCAGGCGCTGTATAATCCTCCGGGTTTAGCGCTTCCCCCTTGATTATAATAATAATCCCGCCTCACTCTTCCCATTCTTAAAGCCTCCACTTGCCCAACACTCATCATCTCCTTTTCATAAAGCCTCCTTCATCAATAACATTTCTCCAGTTCTCTATAATCCTCTTCATCCTTTCCTCATCCACCCGACACTCTTCTCCTATATTTCCTCCAACCTAGCACTCACTCTCCTTCACCCCATCACTTCTCTACCCTTTCTCAGCACTTCCACCCTCTCTTTCATCATTCCAACACTTCCCCACTCCATTCTCCTTCAGTCCTTGTCCATCGCCACAGCAACCTCTCATCCCTCCCCCATGCCAGCATCCCCTTCCTCTAACGTAGTGCTTCCCCACCCTTCCATCCCAGCACCCCTTCAACTTTCTTCTATTACTACAGCTCCTACGCCCACAGCACCTACACCAAATCCCATCCCTCAAGCACTTCCCACACCCTATATCCCAACACCCTCCCTCAAGCACTTCCCACACCCTATTTCCCAACACCCTCCCTCAAGCACTTCCCACACCCTATATCCCAACACCTTCCATTACCCCAGCACTCTCGCCTAACACTCTCCCTCAAGCACTCCCCACATCCCAGAACTTCCTTCCTCCAGCACCTCCTGCCCTTCCAACTCCCCACCTCCACCCCTAGACAGTGTAGCATATTATTTGCCTCAACAATTCCCTTGACTGGGCAAATATATTCTGTCATGAAATATTCAAGGCTGTATCGCCATGCATCATCATTAATTATTGCAAAATACACAGCAAACCCAATGTGTCATAAATTTCAGCTTGAAAGGATCTGACGTGTCATTTAGATGTGCTGCACTTCAATATTCTCACAAAGAACGATCACTCGAAAATGAACCTTACAATGAATTTTGGAACACTCACCAACACCTCTTCCCGCCTACCTTTATGTTTTAGTCTCTGATGAAAGCTTCAGAAAGCCTATAGGTCCTTAAATTTACAAATATTTCTAACCAATCAAAATGTTCGCCAATAACTTAGCTCCTACCTGATTGGCAGAGATACGCAAGTGTTGCATCTCGTCTCTTTCTAGTTATTGTCCATAAAGATCCCCGGGCCAATCATAAGCAAGCAAGCCAAACAACCGAGTTCTCATTCGTGGAGGCGCCCTGGCCGCGTCTCACCCTCTAATTATCACCCCCTATTCTTAGTTTCACCCCCAACTCAATGTTAATATTTAGACTGTCGCGTCGGTTTAATACCCACCCAAGCTGACACTCACCCTTGCAGGTGAAGCAGGAGAGCTTCCACCAATGGAAACTCAGTGCGACACTCACACCGACACATGATTGGTCGCCCGGGCGGGGATGATGTCTCCAGTGGATAATTCTGACATGAAGGCATTAAAAAAGCGCGTGAAGGAGATGTGGTGATTATAATATTTGTGTGCACATCCTTGAAGGCTGCGAGTTGAGAGTTTCCCAGCGCGGCGAGGACCTGCATGTGTACACCTTGTAGAGGTGTGTATGTACTCATCAGTGTAGTCATTAGTTTGACTCGCCATGTTGTATACAACAGTCGTACTCACTATATTGCGCTTGTCTGAAACCAGCCCTTCAAATATACCGCTGGTTTACTAACACATGCACCTCACTCAACTCCAGCGATCTAAACCTAGACTAGATTTAAACATTAGTTATTTTTGATACGCTATGTTAATCATAATTATCGCACGAACCTCCCTTCCATATTTATTTATTCATTTACAATCGTTTATTATGACAATCTGAATTCATAATTATCTTATAATTAGTTATCATGAGGGAAATACTTGGACACACCTTAAGTCGTTGAAAACCAAACGTTGGGTGTGTAGGGTAGAGGACTTTCCACCCAGTCAACTTACGCAGCTGGTGACTTTAGAGTCCTTCCACATTTGTTGTAAGAGATGTAGACCTTCGTTACCTCTTTATGCTGGCCTTTCCACATTTTTCACTAACTACATTGTCAGTGTTCAGCTTTCATCCATGTCTTTTTCTGTCAGACTGACGGTTCCGTCAATCCCTGCATCTTGCACATCATGATGACATCTCTCCTGGGCTCGCTTTCATTTTCTTAAGGTGCTTCGTAGTTCATGTTTCTCTGCTCTGGAGCTAGTTTGCCTGTAGATCTCTGAGTTTTCTAGTATTTTTTTTTTCTGGTGCCAGCACTACACGGTACTGCGTACTTCAAGATGAACAATGAAGTTATGCAATATATAGTAACTTGAAGTCCATGTTCAGTTTCCTGAACGTATTTCTCACATCACCTAGCCATTCATATGCTGCTTATGAAATAGATGAGATCGAGCCTCCAACATTCTCTGCGTTGACTTACACGGGTATAGACGGTCATATAAATATAATTTCTGTTGTCTTTCCAGATCTTTTTTGTTAGTTTCTCAACACTACTGATCATTCATATTCTCGCTAGTTCTACATCACTAGCGAACAACGACATATACCAGTATTTCATTTAGTTATATAGGAAGTTCTGAGATTTTAAAAATAATTAACCGGGAAGATCATTCAGCACTCTTGCCAATAAAAATAAAAAAAAACATCAAAGGCAAAATAATAAACACACAATAAAATCTACTAGCAGTAATAAAGTGCAATACAAATACTGTTACACCAAGTTAAAATAACCGGCATCAATTAAAACTCCCATTAAACTGTTAATGTCAAAATTCTCCTAAAGGTTCCTGAGATCCCTAAAGGCACCTTGGTAATTACAAAAGCTGTGAAGAAAGTGAAAAGACTTAAGCCATAGACTGTGTTCCACAGTCAGCTGCACACCACAAGCTACACAGAGGAGGACAGAAGCACCTGCTAACAGGCGGCTATGAATGAGATGTGTGGGCGCCTGATCCTCAGTCAACAGAGTAGTCTAAAGTGACGATTCCTGTTGGAGGAGGAAGACCCTAAACCCACATTATGCCAAACCCTGTTTAACTTGCTTCTAGGCCACAAAGTTCACCAAGACTGCCACTTCACAATGAGAAAATCTACGCATTTGGTCTAAGAAATCAATGAGACAGAAGTCTGCTACAGAGTGAGCACTTTATAGCAGCCTTCGTCTCAGCATCTACCTATTCATGTCCAGGAACACCAGCCTTGCCTAGGTACCAGCACAACTTCACAGCGTTGTACATCGAATGGAGACATTTCTTTTGAATAGTTATTTTTATATACACAATACGGTATTAGAAACAGTATAGGTTCAAAGACAGATCTCTGGAGGACTTAACATTTTACAATACTTCCCTTCTCACTTTATATATATATATATATATATATATATATATATATATATATATATATATATATATATATATATATATATATAATTTTTTTGTGTGTGTGTGTGTGTGTAGAGAGAGAGAGAGAGAGAGAGAGAGAGAGAGAGAGAGAGAGAGAGAGAGAGAGAGAGAGAGAGAGAGAGAGAGAGAGAGACTCCCTTGAACAAATCACAATCATGCACAGTTCCTCGATTGAAGAACTTACAAAATCCTCGCAAAGCTTACATTATTTTTCTCTAATTCACAGGAACCTCGCAGATCTCTAAACCTTGTCAGGTAATAGATTATATATACATTTATGGGAAAGCGCTAAACCAGCAAAGGTTACACAACTCCCAGAGAATAGGAAGGAGGTAACCAGGTTTGATCAGAAGGGAAAATTTGCTCAAGTTCTTCGATCAAGGATCTGTGTAGACGTGAGAACCGACCTTGTTGCAGTGTCTCCTGCAACAACACACTTCTCAGAACCGGTAGCCAAATTAAAGACTCTGTAAGAGATTAATGTTAGATTAAATTATTCTGAGAATAGCAACAACAACTGTGGTGTGTTGGTGAATGTTGACAAGGCAATTCACGCACGGAGGAGACTAGCAATTATTGCGCACAATGGATACCAACCTAGTTGTGAAGATCCAGATAGTAACCTCTGAATGATTAGGCACACCGTGCGGCAAACTGTCCAATTCCATACCTTGTTACAGGTGAAGGCCTCTATCCAAGGATTGCGTGCGACCAGCAATACCAGCCTGGTTGATCAGGCCCTCATCCACTTGGAGGCCTGGTCAAGGGCTGGGCCGCGGGGGCGCTGACTCTCGGAACAACCTCCAGGTAGACTCCAGTTAGTATCCTTGGATAAAGAGCCCTTCACCGGAATCAAGGACAGTTTGCCGCACGGTGTGTCTGATCTTTCAAACTGTGATCGCTATGTAGGTTTGCGAGCTGCAGTTAGCAACAATCTGATTGATCAGGTAGTAGCGGGGAAGCCTTGCCTCGAACAGGGCTGCTAAAAGTAAAATTATAAACCTCAAAGATACTCTACCTGCCACGGTAAGTATACTATACAGGTATATTTGAAACACACTAAATATAAATGTATTTACGGACCTTCAAACCGCTTTCTAATTGACAGGTCAGAGAATGATTAAACTAGGAAGTTGGGAATAATAGCAAGGTGGGACTGATAGCAAGGTGTGACTGATAGCAAGGTGGGACTGAGAGCAAGGTGGGACTGAGAGCAAGGTGGGACTGATAGCAAGGTGGGACTGATAGCAAGGTGGGACTGAGAGCAAGGTGGGACTGAGAGCAAGGTGGGACTGATAGCAAGGTGGGACTGATAGCAAGGTGGGACTGAGAGCAAGGTGGGACTGAGAGCAAGGTGAGACTGAGAGCAAGGTGGGACTGATAGCAAGGTGGGACTGATAGCAAGGTGAGACTGAGAGCAAGGTGGGACTGAGAGCAAGGTGGGACTGATAGCAAGGTGGGACTGATAGCAAGGTGGGACTGATAGCAAGGTGGGACTGAGAGCAAGGTGGGACTGAGAGCAAGGTGGGACTGAGAGCAAGGTGGGACTGAGAGCAAGGTGGGACTGAGAGCGAGGTGGGACTGAGAGCAAGGTGGGACTGATAGCAAGGTGGGACTGAGAGCAAGGTGAGACTGAGAGCAAGGTGGGACTGAGAGCAAGGTGGGACTGAGAGCAAGGTGGGACTGAGAGCAAGGTGAGACTGAGAGCAAGGTGGGACTGAGAGCAAGGTGAGACTGAGAGCAAGGTGAGACTGAGAGCAAGGTGGGACTGAGAGCAAGGTGGGACTGATAGCAAGGTGGGACTGAGAGCAAGGTGAGACTGATAGCAAGGTGAGACTGAGAGCAAGGTGAGACTGAGAGCAAGGTGGGACTGAGAGCAAGGTGGGACTGATAGCAAGGTGGGACTGAGAGCAAGGTGAGACTGAGAGCAAGGTGAGACTGAGAGCAAGGTGGGACTGATAGCAAGGTGGGACTGAGAGCAAGGTGAGACTGAGAGCAAGGTGGGACTGATAGCAAGGTGGGACTGAGAGCAAGGTGGGACTGATAGCAAGGTGGGACTGAGAGCAAGGTGGGACTGAGAGCAAGGTGAGACTGAGAGCAAGGTGGGACTGATAGCAAGGTGGGACTGAGAGCAAGGTTGGACTGATAGCAAGGTGAGACTGAGAGCAAGGTGGGACTGATAGCAAGGTGGGACTGAGAGCAAGGTGAGACTGAGAGCAAGGTGGGACTGATAGCAAGGTGGGACTGAGAGCAAGGTGGGACTGATAGCAAGGTGGGACTGATAGCAAGGTGGGACTGAGAGCAAGGTGAGACTGAGAGCAAGGTGGGACTGAGAGCAATGTGGGACTGAGAGCAAGGTGAGACTGAGAGCAAGGTGGGACTGAGAGCAAGGTGAGACTGAGAGCAAGGTGAGACTGAGAGCAAGGTGGGACTGAGAGCAAGGTGGGACTGATAGCAAGGTGGGACTGAGAGCAAGGTGAGACTGATAGCAAGGTGAGACTGAGAGCAAGGTGAGACTGAGAGCAAGGTGGGACTGAGAGCAAGGTGGGACTGATAGCAAGGTGGGACTGAGAGCAAGGTGAGACTGAGAGCAAGGTGAGACTGAGAGCAAGGTGGGACTGATAGCAAGGTGGGACTGAGAGCAAGGTGAGACTGAGAGCAAGGTGGGACTGATAGCAAGGTGGGACTGAGAGCAAGGTGGGACTGATAGCAAGGTGGGACTGAGAGCAAGGTGGGACTGAGAGCAAGGTGAGACTGAGAGCAAGGTGGGACTGATAGCAAGGTGGGACTGAGAGCAAGGTGGGACTGATAGCAAAGTGAGACTGAGAGCAAGGTGGGACTGATAGCAAGGTGGGACTGAGAGCAAGGTGAGACTGAGAGCAAGGTGGGACTGATAGCAAGGTGGGACTGATAGCAAGGTGGGACTGAGAGCAAGGTGGGACTGATAGCAAGGTGGGACTGATAGCAAGGTGGGACTGAGAGCAAGGTGGGACTGAGAGCAAGGTGGGACTGATAGCAAGGTGGGACTGATAGCAAGGTGGGACTGAGAGCAAGGTGGGACTGAGAGCAAGGTGAGACTGAGAGCAAGGTGGGACTGATAGCAAGGTGGGACTGAGAGCAAGGTGGGACTGATAGCAAGGTGGGACTGAGAGCAAGGTGGGACTGATAGCAAGGTGGGACTGAGATCAAGGTGGGACTGAGAGCAAGGTGGGACTGAGAGCAAGGTGGGACTGAGAGCAAGGTGAGACTGAGAGCAAGGTGGGACTGATAGCAAGGTGGGACTGAGAGCAAGGTGGGACTGATAGCAAGGTGGGACTGATAGCAAGGTGGGACTGAGAGCAAGGTGGGACTGATAGCAAGGTGGGACTGAGATCAAGGTGGGACTGAGAGCAAGGTGGGACTGAGAGCAAGGTGGGACTGAGAGCAAGGTGGGACTGAGAGCAAGGTGAGACTGAGAGCAAGGTGGGACTGATAGCAAGGTGGGACTGAGAGCAAGGTGGGACTGATAGCAAGGTGGGACTGATAGCAAGGTGGGACTGAGAGCAAGGTGGGACTGATAGCAAGGTGGGACTGAGATCAAGGTGGGACTGAGAGCAAGGTGGGACTGAGAGCAAGGTAGGACTGAGAGCAAGGTGGGACTGAGAGCAAGGTGGGACTGATAGCAAGGTGGGACTGAGAGCAAGGTGGGACTGATAGCAAGGTGGGACTGAGAGCAAGGTGGGACTGAGAGCAAGGTGGGACTGAGAGCAAGGTGGGACTGAGAGCAAGGTGGGACTGAGAGCAAGGTGAGACTGAGAGCAAGGTCGGAATGATAGCAAGGTGGGAATGATAGCAAGCTGGGAATGACAGCAAGTTGAGAATGATAGCAAATTGAGAACGATACCAAGCTGTTAATGATAGCAAGCTGTTAATGATAGGAAGCTGGGAATAACAAGTTAAGAATGATAGCGAGTCGAGAATGATAGCAAGCTGGGAATGGTCTTGTCTGCCTGCACATTTGGTGTTAAACACTACGTTACTCGTTCACAGTTTCATGGGAATGAGATTTAAGGAAGCATGTGTGCTAAAAATCACAAGAAAGTTCAAAGACACATATGACAAAGTAAACACTGATAATACCCTCGTTATTTTAACTACAAAAAGAGTACTGTAATCCAGTCTATTTATGACATTTGGGGAAACAAGGCTTCGTCGTGTGTGTATGATTCAATTCTAAAAAGTATAATAAGGACAACCGAGAAATTTAAGATACTACAAGAAGAGGTGACAGTGGACCGTGAATGTTCCAACAAGAATCAATGGGATGGAAATAGTAGTAGGCCAAACAAAACATTCTAGCGAATGGGGAATAGCTTAAAAATCGAAAGTAAAAAGGAACTATTAACGAAACGCATACTAACCATGGTGGCGGAAGTACACGACTTGAACTCGTATTGCTTTTTGTGAACAACCACAGAGACTGAAGGTCAAGAGAGGGCTGAGCTTGCTACCATCTGCAGCTCATAAGACTGCCATCCCCACGAGCCCCTTTGAGGCGGGGTAGATGGCAGACCAGAGGCCTAGCTTCTCCCTACGAGCCCTCACGGGGAATGTGGCTAGGCCTGGGGACACTTGGTCCCAAAGATGAGGAGGTACTATACCTCCTCCCATGGGAGACTTAAGTCTCGAGACACTCCCAAGATAGGGAGCCAAGGCCGGGTCACCACTACTTGGAAAAGACCCGGGCCGGGAGAATACCGGCGAATAAAAAAAAAAAAAAAAAACACAGAGACAACCAACTGGTGTGGGACATACAGTGATGGAGACCCCATCCACAAAACTCGAAACAAACTCGCAATCTCGTATATCATTCGATGGACGTACACAGATAAACAGGATATCGTGGATGTGGTTGCAAAGATGCTGGTTGGAAAGATGCGAGCCCTACAAGGTCCGTTTGCAATGTGGCACGCACAAGAGAGCCGTATCAAGAAAGAATCTCTATGCCCAATACTCAAGTAACATATCCATCCTTGCAAATTACAGCATTTGTACGAGATGCGTGATGCTAATCCACCTCTCTCGTGTTCGTCACACCAGCAATACTAACAGCCGCCATGTCAGCAACGCTAGGGGAGACAAGATTACGACATTTAAAATACTCAGGAATTGTAGGGAAGAGGAATGAACAAAAAGTAGAAGTCGAAGAGGCAGGATCCATATAAGTTATATATCTCAAAGCAATAAAAGTTTTTTATTTAGTGCGTTTAACATAAAATTATTATAAATTGAATGCCACTGTTACCAATTATAGCCTTATGTAAACAATTTACTACATACAAACAATACAAATTTACACTTATTACTAATTTGGCATATTATAAATCAACATGCCCTCTTCTTTTCTTGCCATTAGTATGAAAATGCGTGAACGAAATGTCAGTACATATATGCCCCGTGCTGCCAGACGTAAGCTACGTTTTTTTTAGAATTTCTCTACTGTCGGGTAATTACATAGAAAAATGGGTTAATATACGTTAAGGGGCACGTCTGTTTCCCTGTCTTCTAATATGTTATTTTTCCCCTATAATCTACGTTGTCCTAATTGTTATCGCATTTGCTTTGTCTGCTTTCGTAAGGTGAAGTCTAGGATCTTTTCTTAATTCATGGTGTAACTTTAACAAATCTTTGAGGACAGTGACAGACTCCAGGAAAACCTGGAGGAGCTGTATTGGTGGGAGTAAGTTGCTAATGGAAATTAAACCGAACACATGCAAGATCATGAAAAACCGAGAGGGTGAACGTAAGACTTTAAAGCTTAAACAGTGAACAGATTAAAAAAAGTAAACCTGTAACTAACAGACAAAATAAAGAGTAAATACTAAGCAAATATTCTACCAAGTGTACCAGTTCGCGTAACCTCGTCGGCGTATGTCAGACAAGCATAACTCAGAAATGTATACAGGAACTAGATCCAAGAATCCTTCGGAGCAAGCTACACAACATAAGCTTCACTGTAGGACTGTGCAGCCATCACTTGATCAAGCATCCTTAAAGGCTAGAAAATATGCAACGCTCTGCAACGAAACTTGTCTCGAATATGAAAGTAATGAACTAAGAGACTTAAAGAAATGAACATCCAGACCCAGTAGAAAAATAAGCTAGAGAGGACATTATCACGACGTATAGGGCAGACAGGTACAGACTGTTCGAGAGTCGAGGACCAAGAACATAACTATTAACTAAAGACACTAAGTCACAAGTACATTAGCAAGAAATTAAATTAGTCTGCGTGGTAGAGAAATGGAATAAACCGTATGAGTGTGTGATAAACTCCATACACTACTTTACGAAGCAGTACGCAAGATCATAACCCAGTAAATGTTGCTCCTCAGAGATAACTGGGCACGATCACGAGCAGTCTTGGTCTTCACGGCTTTTACTAATTTATTTAAAAAAAAAAAGTGGATACATTAGGAATGTGCTGCTACCTTTTTCTATACGAAACTTACGAATTGGAAACAAAAGCTAGCTGTGTTTTCCCGGCATACTGTATCGTACTGGATGGGATACAGTGCTAAAATGTGTCAGCTTGAGCTAATGGACTTCAGTAGAGCAATGAGGCTATCAAGTGTTCCATTTTTAAGTACAACTCTTTGAGTACATAAAACACACATACACAGGAATAGCGGTGAGAGTAGTGGAATGGATCAGAGAATACTTGACAGGAAGGAAACAACGTGTGGTCAGAGTGGATGCATGTGTAGAGTGGGGTTCCACAAGGGTCAGTCCTAGGTCCGGTGCTATTTCTAGTGTATGTGAATGACATGACAGAAGGGATAAGTTCAGAGGTGTCCCTGTTTGCAGACGATGTGAAGCTAATGAGAAGAATACAAATGGATGCGGATCAAGTAAGCCTACAAAGAGATCTGGACAGGCTTTAACCCTGGTCCAACAAGTGACTCCTCGAGATTAACCCCAGCAAGTGCAAAGTCAAGAAGTTTGGGGAAGGACAAAGAAAACTGCAGACGGAGTACAGCCTTGGAGGTCAAACGCTGCAAAACTCACTCAAGGAAAATGATCTTGAGGTGAGCATCATACCGAGCACATCTCCTCAGGCACACACATACCAAATAACTACTGCAGCATATGGGCGCCTGGCAAACTTAAGAACAGCGTTTCAATATCTAAGGAGTCATTCAAGACACTATACACTGTGTACGTCAGGCCCATATTCGAGTATGCAGGACCAGTATGGAACCCACACCTAGTCAAACACGTCAAGAAATTAAGAGAAAGTGCACAGGTTTGTAAGACTGGTCCTGGAGCTAAAGGTTATGTCCTACGAGGAGAGGTTAAGGGAAATCAACCTAACGACACTGGAGGACAGGAGGGATAGGGAAGACATGATAACGACATATAAAATACTGAGAGGAACTGACAATATAAATAGGGACAGAATGTTTCAGAGATGGGACACAACAAGGGGTCGCAACTGGAAGTTGAAAACTCGGATGAGTCACAGGGATATTAGAAAGTATTTCTTCAGTTACTGAGTAGCCAGGAAGTAGAATAATCTGAAGAGTGTAGTGGGGCAGGATCCATACATGGCTTGAAGAGGTTCGATAAAGATTATGGAGAAGGGAGAGTGAACCTAGTAGCGACCAGCGAAGAAGCGGGTCCAGGAGCTATGATTCGACCCCTGCAACCACAACTAGGTGAGTATACACACACACACACCTGCCAACCTCGGCGTCTGAAACCCCTTGCTCGCGTCGCAGCGTACAATAAATAATGAGAATTACCCTGGGTTGAGTCTCCCAGCTAGTATTTACAGACTGATAAATAAGGGTGGGAGCGGTGGACACTGTGGCAATAATTACAGCCACTAAGCCCACAATTACACCTGCGTGATCATCACTCTGGACCAGGCAAACTCTCGTATTTCACATAGTCTACAAAAAAAAAGTTAAGCACTACTATGCCTATTTAAATATACTTTTTTTGTATATCTGTTTAAGTAATTTTGTTTACGATGTTTATTAAATTTTAGCATTTTCTAAACGAACTGTTATTTATGTAGCATCAATTTACTTTAGTATCATCACTGTCATCAATTTTTATTATAGGTGTTGGTATTGACGTGTGTACCTATCACAAGGGCGTGTACGCCCGTGGTGTGGGCGTGTACGCCCGTGGTGTGGGCGTGTACACCCTTGGTGTGCTCTTGAACGCCCGTGTGTGGGCTGGTACACCCATGGTGTGGGCAGGCAGTCATGTGGTAAGGGCGTGAGGGTGGGCAGCGCCCACGGGGCACACCCATCGCGTGATCAACCAGGAATGTCCAGCAGTAATTACTGGCACTCCCATCAACACTATCAACCACACACTTGAATACTCACTAAGCTCTTTTGTATTTTTCTATTGTACCTTACTAGTGTACCTCTCACTAGTGTTTCTCACTAGTATTACTAGTGTGCTTCACACCACTGTAAATCTCACTAGTGTACCTCTCACAGTAATGTATCTCAATGTACCTTACAGTGTACCTCTCACTAGTATACAGTACAGTGCTCCTCTCACATTAATGTATTCCGCAGTGTATATCTCGTTAGTGTACGTCACACTGTACTTCTCACTAATGTGTTCGACAGTGAGCCTCTCACCAGTGTACCATACAGTGAACCTCTCACCAGTGTACCATACAGTGAACTTCTCACCTGTGTACCACACTAGTGTGCCTCATCTGCCTCCCTAGTCACCCACACGTCTACTAACCTACTCTCTCACTCCTACGTACGAGGGGACACACCCACACCGTCCAAGACAGGAGGTAGAAGAGGCACTACACACACTGTCCCTCTGCCCTTCCTTCTCCCCATTACTACAAATGTCCTTCATTATCATCCTCCGTCCTTCTGTTTTTCCCTCCCATCCTCCGTCCTTGTCTCTCCCTCCCATCCTCCGTCCTTCTGTCATTCATCCCATCCTCCGTCCTTCTGTCTTTCCTTCCCATCCTATGTCCTTTTGTCTTTCCCTCCCATCCTCCGTCCTTCTGTCTTTCCCTCCCATCCTCCCTCCCTAGCTCCGTCCGTCTGCCCCTCTGTCCTTCCCTATCACCCTCCGCCTGTCTTCCTACAAAGCTTCGTATTTACCCCTTGTGTCCCTGTGAGTGACAAGCGGACAACTAAGACAATCACCTGCTGTGTGTTGCCCTGTCATCATGGTGTACGGGAGGAGGTAATCTGCATTGCTGGTGTTGGTCACTGACGACCGCAACGAATGAACAAGTCCGTGTTGGCCTCAGGGCGTACCTTAATACCATCTTCCCCTTAATACCATCACCCCCACAATACCGGCTCACCCACTTCATACAGCTGTACCTGTTGTTCCCTCTCAAACTTTTATATAGAAGAGGGTAGCAGTACATTACTGATGCATCCAGTTTTGCTAAAACATACACACCTCTCCCCTACCTCAAGCATACACCCTACAACACCCACCTCATTCCTACGACTCAACAACTACACTCCCTCTCTCATCACTCATACATCTCAACACACAAAAAGACATAAAAATTAAACAAGACGTATCAAAGGAGAAAATTAAACTAAAGATATATGTAGAACTTGCCCCCCAAAATTAAAACATTACTTTTTAATAGAGTATTATGTATTTGTCTGTGCCTTTGCAATGGATTAAATGGAAATTACAATAACATAGATGTATTGTTTCAGTTCACTATGAGTTTCAACACCCACATGTCTATTTAATAGAAAACTGAGTGTTTGTAGGCCACTTTATTATATTATAAAAGCATCAGAGCCGAACTATCAGGTGCTTCGTAAGGACAACCGCTAAATGAAACCAAAAAAAGACTACCACATTAATATAAAAATATATAAAGGTGAGGTAATTTCAAAAAGACTAGAATACAATAATGGGGAGCGCTAGCCCGTAGGGGTCAAAAAGATAATGGGGGATGGGAGGCAATCAGATTCAATCCAAGAGAAGTGGTAGCTTAATTCCCCTGGATTATAAGGTTTCCGCCAGCATCAAGGCACGTCATCTGAAGGTCAAACAGACTAGACCTAAGGAACCATAAACGAGTACACAGACAGACGGCACAGCGAAAATTTGTACACATGAGGTAGACCTCACAGACCATCGAGTCCTCAATATAAATAATTAAAATTCACTCTGTACAATCATTTCCATATTAGAGAATGTATATGGTGAGGTATAACTTTGGGAAGGAGAAAGAATAAATTTAATCAGTTTACAGGGAAGGAAAGTGTGGTGATCCAGTGCAGTATTTCAAAGAAAAAATATAAAAAAGAACAAGGATAACGTAAACGAAAAATATACTTACAAATTCTTCTTTTCGTATATTAAAGAGGAATCAAGCAATTCATTCCAAAACGAAAAAAAAATAGAAAAAAAAATAACCGAAGATAACGGAAAGCCTTAGAAAAGAATTTACCAGATATATATATTCTAATGTATGTATTCCTGAAAAGGAAAAGGCATGGAACCAATACAATTATCATACCGAATGAAAACTGTCAGATATTATAAACAAGTCATCATAAATAAACACACTAATGTAAGTAGAAAAAAAACACTTTCCCAATAAGTGTCAGACAAGTACAAAACTAAAATAAATCTATAGAAAACGCGAAGCACGTCAGAATCAATGACAACGAGAAAATGATAGAATCGGAGGAGACTTCGATATTTCAGACTTCAAAACCTTCCAGCCACTGGAAATAAAACATACTGTAATGATCATAAATGTTAATTACTATTGAAGAGCGAGCAAAATTACCAGTCGATATATCACTGGGATTAAAAAAAATGCAGAAGAATTAAACTATCCACGTAATTTTTATCGGGTTTCAAAACATAAAAAGGAAAAACTGAAGATCAAACCAAAGAATAGAAAGCACTGTACTTTTTATTCAAAAAGTGGATAAATATCTGGAGAGTGAAAAAATCAGACACTTCGGTTTCCGACCACCAAAATCCTACACATAAAATTTACTAAGCTTCGAAGAGAGTTACAGAACTTATTTAAGAAACAGACGAGCATAGATTGCACTTACTCAGAACTAAACAAATATTCGATACATTTACCCATTAAAGACTAACCTGGCATCCACAAGATGCAAGACGAATAGAAATGAAAACGATAACAGCACACATCTAGTCAACATATAAACAGGTGATAAAATAGAGAAATCCTCACAGACCCAGACACGTTAAAGGAAATATTACTTGACAAATATTGAATATTGAAAGAGCGACAACACTAAGCAAACTGATTGCTCTGATCTCCAATAACACACTATAGACAGGAAGTCTGCTCGACACCTGAAAGACAGCCAATACAATTCCAATATTCAATATGAGGGACACACTGGGGCCTTTAAACTATGGGAACGCCTAAAGCCCATCAATTTGTACTCAGTGAAGCGAAGATCAGAAAGATATATCATAAATTTTAAATAGAAATACTGGATGGATTGGTTTCAAACCTGCACACGGAAATTCTTGCAAGAGTGGGAGGTATGCTAGACGGTACAAAATGTCCCAACGCAGCTAGTTTATTACGCACTATATATCCGTACTGTGGATAAAGTGCGAGAGCATATATATATAGAAATGCCTAGAAAACAAAGTATAATGGCGATACAAAGGGTACAATAGAATTCAAGTACAATATTGCCATTTGTATTTAAATTTCTAGTAGATTGAGAATATTAGCTCAGGTAAATTAAATTACTTCCCTTAGCTTAATATAATACCTTGACATGGTAATATCTATTTCTCAAAATACGTACTTAGTGTTTATGAAAATGACTTAAGGCTGACTACGGTCTGTATATTACGTTAGATCATAGTATATATAAACATAACTTATAAATGTAATTCTAATTAAGGTTAGGTCGGCAACACAATGTATACTATACATGTTTACATTGAGAGTTTCTCCGTAGATGTGTTTATCAATATTAAAATGCTATCAAATTGAGTTATAAATCTATTAAGACTAAAAATTACATTACTGTGATAATGAATTCATTACTTCTCTCTCAAAGAGTTTATAAACTTTCACATAGAAGTTAATGTGAAATGGAATCCACTAGAATTGTGATTAAAATTCCCTTCTCTGAGTTTTAAATATCTAGTTCTGGCTTCTCTACTGTATATATTGTTCTAGTATAAGCACAATGCATTCAAAAATTACAGAATCGCTAGTCATCAAGAAGTTCAGCTCACTGTTACAAGTAAATTTTAATTATATCAACGAATGCAGTTTATAAGATCAATCGTTAATTCTTACGTTTCACATAGTTCTTACAGTTATTACAATAAAAGAAGTAGTAACACTAGCAAAAGATGCAGCCCTACCAAAGGTCTCGTTTATTAAGACAGTTGCCTAAGAATTATTCTCGAGCTTTTCAGTCAGTATGGATCAGGGAAAACATCAACACCAAGAAACGATTAGAGAATTAGCACACCCAAGGGTTAGTCCTGGGCCCTACACTGTACCTGGTAAACATGAATTATTATAATTACCTATCACAGAAGACAAACTTTTAGACAGAAATGTTTCAGAGCGACCCAAGATATCTACAATGCTAACTGGGAAAAACTGCAGGCGATTACACGACCATCTAGTTATACAAGAATGGTAAAACTAATTAATTACTAGGATTTAGCCCCAGAAAATGCAAAGGCATGAAAATTAATGCAAGTGAGAGGCCGGATGTAGTGTTCCCTCTCCATGACGAGTAAATCACACGCAGGAAACGACAAAAAAAATCCTGTCATGCCTAACATTCCGCAGATGAAAGCTGCTCAACATGACGAGTGAGTAACATTGGTTAGTAATAGTCTAATGGTAGAGTAGTAGAGAACATAAGAAGGCACACTGCAGCAGGCCTACTGGCCCATGCGAAGCAGGTCTAAGTCTACCAACTTAAGCCAACCTAGTGACCCAACCTAATCAGGCCGGGTCACATCCATTTATGGAAGCAGCACGGCATCAGACCTATTAGCACAAGCTAGTCAGGTCCAACTCACACCCACTCATTTATTTATCTAACCTATTTTGAAAATTACACAATGTCAGATACAAGGACACAAGTGCAACTAATGTGACATTTTACTGTGGCAACGTTTCGCTCTCCAGGAGCTTTATCAAGCCGTTACAGCAGAGGCTAAAGCCATTCAGATTTTAGCCTAAATATCGCAGATTACATCAGCCAAGAAAGATTACCCAAGAGCTGGAGCTCAACCCCCTGTCAACACAACACAGCACACACGGGCATACATACACGCATTTGTTGCTGGCTAAGGAACTGCTCCACCCCTTTCCTAAAACCCCGTCACACCGTGACAGGATATTACCTGAGCAGACAAGCCAGGTATTCCTATTTCACGTCAGTCATAAGCCAGGTCGAACCATCTGGATCACATGTTTGCAGCTGAAGCTCTCGCCTCGCTTTCCAACGAACTCCATCCAAGCAACAGTACTTCATATGTCTAAAGTCATTCACATGCACGTATTATTCAGTTACCACGAAATGGGAGTGCACCGCCTCGCCAATTAGTCAACTGTGTAGGCCGTAAATCATTCACTATCAGTGACCTGCACCCTTTAACTGTATCATCCCTACCTCTCCCTAACAATCTTAGCCTTATTCCAAAATCAATGCGCCGTCCCACAATCAAAACAAAGACACCACCTAACAGTTGGATGTAAAAGCTCCGTCCAACAACGGCAACAAACGTGACGGATGACGACGGTAACTAATCGCGAATTGCATGTGGGAGGATGGAAGTAGTGAGAAAAGGTGAGGGATGAGGATTGTAAGACGGAGAGAGGAAAAAGATTAGAAAGGGAAGGGAGGATTGTGGGACTTGCAGAGAATTGGAAGCATACATTAAAAATCTGTACAAATATAACATGCAACTCGCATGTCAACTAAAAAACAAAACAAAAATCCAAACAGCTTGCTAATTAAAACAATAAAACCTTTGATAGCCATTAAAAAAATCGTTACGAGAATGAGAAGCACAGAAAGGTGCATTAAGTCAGTCTCCATAATAAGCGGAGATGTAGCAAACACTAAGTATAACTCAGAATTAAAGGGTTCAAGGCATTTTAAGACCCTGGTCATGGACCGGACCGCGGGAATGTTGACCCCCAGATCTCTCTCGAGATAGGTAGCCCCCCATATTCAAAGGAGAACTATATAAGACACACTATTCCTAATCAGACGGAGTGTGGTACCTGCATCAGAATATAAGCTGCAGGAACCAACAGCCTGACAAGTTAAGACTTGCCAGAAAACCTAGACAGAGGCGGCGCCGTGAGACGAGATACTGGTGCCGATTTGGACAGTCCGAGGCAGGAGACTCCAGCGTCAAGACCCCAATTTTGGTAGTCCAGCACTGGGTACTCACAAGACCTGGAATTCTTATCTCGCTTTCCAATATGAACAAGACATGTGTAACACCTGGGTGTCTTTAACGATAGAGACGTTTCGCCACCCAGTGGCTTTTTGTAACCCATACAGGGAAGTGGGGAGATAACTTAAGGTGGTCAGTCCCCCAGCCTTGATACATGTTGAGGGACTGACCATCACATATTACCTCTCCACTTCCACAGTCACCACTATTATTTGTATTGGATTGTAAAAAAGCCACTGGTAGGCGAAAAATCTCAATTAAAAATACCCAGGTGATACACGTGTCTTGGCCATCAACCTGTCGGTATATACCTACAGGTTGGTGTACAACCTCACCATGTACGACCTTACCTTATACGACCTCATGTACGACCTTACCTTGTACGACCTCACCGTGTACAACCTTACCTTATACGACCTCTCCATGTACGACCTTACCTTATACGACCTTACCTTATGCGACCTCACCTTATACGACATCTTATACGACCTTACCTTATACGACCTCACCATGTACGACCTTACCTTATACGACCTCACCAATGTACTTATTGCCTGTTCTGCATTTCTCACAAACCTGAAAAAAAAATAATTATTAAAAATAAACCAGCACACCAGAATAAGTTTTGGCAAAATAAATTTTGCTGCCAAACTTTAACAACATATAATGTAATTAAAATCTATACGATTATATATTCCACAACCAAATCTTACAATCATCTGTGATATATGGTCATTATCTAGAATAACTATAATCACCCAGAATCATATATAATTATACAAAATCACCCTAAATTATGAAAATAAGTGTAAACTACCCATAATCATAATTATTTAATTAATTTGTAAGACATGAAGAAATTAAGAGCTTTGATAACCCAGCAAACATTATCATGGTTAATATATCGACGGAAGAGCTAAAACCGTATTGGGAGCATCACAGAGCGAGTGGGAGAATGGAAGATAACCAGGTTTGATACAAGGCAGCAGGGAGGTTAGCTCCAATCTGTTGGATCAAGAGCACCCTCTCTTCAGAAGCAAGGTAATTTCATCGAAAAATTAAAAATTAAATTTTGAATCTAAGGAGTGTGCTTAATCCTCCGTCCTTTAAACTACAGAAAAACTATGAGGAAGGAAAGGATATATGCAGATTTGATCAGAGGATTTTTTTTAATCGTGTGTGTATATATATATATATATATATATATATATATATATATATATATATA
This sequence comes from Cherax quadricarinatus, assembly GCF_038502225.1. Taxonomy (NCBI): domain Eukaryota; kingdom Metazoa; phylum Arthropoda; class Malacostraca; order Decapoda; family Parastacidae; genus Cherax; species Cherax quadricarinatus. Next base: position 34,457,509 of record NC_091295.1, on the reverse strand, counting down.
TATATATATATATATATATATATATATAATGTCCTTCCGAATAGATAAACTTGCGATTTTGGCTTAAATAGCAACGCTCTCCTAGCCGAATATGGCAAGCGAAAATTTGTGTATGCAATAATTTCGCAAACATTATTCAGAACCTAACAAAAAATATATATATTTCATTGTGTTTGTTTATTATTAAATTACTGTAAACTTATCTAAAATATATTTAGTTGGATTAGGCTCAATTAAATTGCGCTTGTTATAATAAGGTTAGGTAAGTTTTCTAATGTTCTATTGTTACAAAATTATTTATTTTTATATTAACATAAATGAAAAAAATATATATCTTTAAACGTATCAGAGAAAATTTTAGTAAGAACTTAATTTTAAACGAGTTCTTGATAATTGACCAATTTTACCTATTCGGCACTACATTATATATATATATATATATATATATATATATATATATATATATATATATATATATATATATATATATATATATATATATATATATAAAACTAGCCAATTTTATTGAAGTGCCATTTATCAAATGAAAAAGACACATATTGGCATATAAAAGATGCAAGAGGCTGGGCCACTGAGAATGCCTCTCACATACACTAGACATCTGATGTCATGTCTCATCTGCAGTGACTAATTAGAATATACCTGCAATGTTGACTCCAGCGCTATTGGTGGCTTGGCCGGCAGAAGTCTTCTCTGTGGCTTGCCCGCTGTGCAGTGTTATGACTTGACTTACACTGCTCAGCCAATTAGAGGTCAGGGTGGCGTGTTTACCATCTTGTAAGTGGTCAGTAGTGTGGGCTGGCTCTAGGTGTTAATTCTGTATGTCAACAAACGAATGTGTATTTGTGTGTGTGTGTGTGTGTGTGTGTGTGTGTGTGTGTGTGTGTGTGTGTGTATGTGTGTATGTGTGTATGTGTGTGTGTGTGTGTGTGTGTGTGTGTGTGTGTGTGTAGCGCTGCGTCGATGCTTTATGGTACTGTATCGTGTCAATCAATATTTTCTATAGCCAATACAACTTCCTCTTTTCATCAGCCTCAGTTTTTTCATGATTTTGAATTGATAAAGCCCCTGGACAGTAAAACATTTCCACAATAAAACCACTTAATAAAACGCGTTTACATTATTAAGTCTCAGGATAACCTTCTTGTTGTGAAAAAATCATCAATTGCTGTGAATTTATTTTATTACACAAATAAAATTGTAGTAAAATATATTAATATTTCTTGAGCATGTGATAAATAAGGTTGTAGTGACTTCAAGAATGTCTCCCCGAGCACAGATAATGTACTGGGCGCCCACACGCGGAACCACTGACACCTATTTAAATTTTACAGCCATTGTGAGATAACCTTGAAGCAACAGTGTTTTACAAGTTCTGCGCAGTTTGTCTGCTTGTTAGAGTACCACTGTGGCGTTGTCTGCTGCTGCTTTTAGGCAGTATGCTGTTTGTAAGTGTATGCTCTCTTAGTTGATCTTTTGGTGTTTTGGCCATGCTGTCCATCTGCTTGTCAGTTGGTACTATGCAACTGCTTGCATCATGCTCATAAAACTTGCTTGTCTGCTGACACTACCCATTTGCTTTTGTTTGACTCATGAAGCCTATTATTTAATGGTTTTTCTGGTCGTTATTTACCTCGTAGTCAGTTGGTTTTGTTGTCCTGTTATCCACCTATTTGTCTGCTGGTGTTGTGGTCATGTTATCCACCTGCTTGTCTGCTGGTGTTGTGGTCATGTTATCCACCTGCTTGTCTGCTGGTGTTGTGGTCATGTTATCCACCTGCTTGTCTGCTGGTGTTGTGGTCATGTTATCCACCTGCTTGTCTGCTGGTGTTGTGGTCATGTTATCCACCTGCTTGTCTGCTGGTGTTGTGGTCATGTTATCCACCTGCTTGTCTGCTGGTGTTGTGGTCATGTTATCCACCTGCTTGTCTGCTGGTGTTGTGGTCATATTATCCACCTGCTTGTCTGCTGGTGTTGTGGTCATATTATCCACCTGCTTGTCTGCTGGTGTTGTGGTCATATTATCCACCTGCTTGTCTGCTGGCGCTGTGGTCACTTTATCCACCTGCTTGTCTGCTGGTGTTGTGGTCATGTTATCCACCTGCTTGTCTGCTGGCGCTGTGGTCACTTTATCCACCTGCTTGTCTGCTGGTGTTGTGGTCATATTATCCACCTGCTTGTCTGCTGGCGCTGTGGTCACTTTATCCACCTGCTTGTCTGCTGGTGTTGTGGTCATGTTATCCACCTGCTTGTCTGCTGGCGCTGTGGTCACTTTATCCACCTGCTTGTCTGCTGGTGTTGTGGTCATGTTATCCACGGGAACGTCGCCATAAGTTTATTTCTCCTTTGTGCTTCACAATGTACAAAGCTGTGCAAGTATACACAGGTGTAGCACTAGTATACACAGGTCCACCACACACAACCACAACACCAAAACCACGGATCCACCACAACTACACTAAAACCACAGATCCACCACACACCACAACCACGGATCCACCAAAGCTACACTAAAACCACAGATCCACCACACACCACAACCACGTGTTCACCACACACCACAACCACGGGTCCACCACACACACAACCAAGGACCAACTAAAGCACCACAACCACGGATCCACCAAAGCTACACTAAAACCACAGATCCACCACACACCACAACAGCACCACAACCATGTGTTCACACACCACAACCACGGGTCCACCACACACACAACCAAGGACCAACTAAAGCACCACAACCACGGATCCACCAAAGCTACACTAAAACCACAGATCCACCACACACCACAACAGCACCACAACCATGTGTTCACACACCACAACCACGGGTCCACCACACACACAACCAAGGGCCCACCAAAGCACCACAACCACGGATCCACCACACAACACAACCAAGCCAACATCACACACCACAATAACCCGCCCCTGTTAATCATCCCCACTAGCCCCAACTATGTAAACTACCCTCCCTCCCCACTATTATTGCTACATAATAGCCATCTACAAAGCTGTTCACAGCAGGACGCCTCCCAAGACCGCTGTTACAAAGGTGATTTGCAACGGATTCTGCTTCAGCTATTTATTTACACGTGCTTCAGTACAATCATCAGAGTATCGCGAGCACACCTCATTTTCACAGTGCTGGGTAATGCTTATAATAATAAAAAATAGGACTTTTACACGAGTACTAGGAAAAATAACCCTTTTAACAACAGGCTGGCTGACGTGATGACTTGAGGCACCTGGTAATGTGATGACTTGTAGCACCTGGTAATGTGATGACTTGTAGCACCTGGTAATGTGATGACTTGAGGCACCTGGTAATATGATGACTTGTAGCACCTGGTAATGTGATGACTTGTAGCACCTGGTAATGTGATGACTTGTAGCACCTGGCAAAGTGATGACGTGTAGCACCTGGTAAAGTGATGACTTGTAGCACCTGGTAATGTGATGACTTGTAGCACCTGGTAATGTGATGACTTGTAGCAGCATATTCGCGGATATGCTGCAATCTGTCAAGATCGATGGACTGAACACATCGACTCCAGGCTGAGGGACTGATTACCTCAAACTTCTCATTTTCCACCTTTCTTTGCATTGGACTGAAGACGCCACTGCGTGGCGAAACGTTTCCAGAATAATGATACCCAAATGTTGCACAATTGTCTCATTTATGAACCTGTCGGCTTCGTAAACCGTTTATTCACAGAGTTTAGGTGTTACACTAGCAATCTTCCAGGTGTGAACGTCTCACTGTCAGCCTTGATGTTACACCTCGAAAAAAATTAGCCTAAGAGCTTTGACTTACCTTGAACGCAAGAATTCGTCAATGTTAATTCATATACAATGCACACATTTTTAAAACTAAGAGGTTCTCTGGTTACCCACTGAGCCATGACCTCAAAGAATTACACGAGTTAAACACTGCATATAAAACCTATTGTGAGGGTTCAGTTAACGTCCATCGTATATCTGTCTCAGTTTACATATTTTATACCACATGCAGACAGACACACGTACACGCATTAACGCAGATATGCTTATAAAACTTTCTCGTTTTCACCTTAAAATGATACAAAATAAACTGAAGAGAATCCAGCTTTAAGTGCGTGTTACTGGTCCATAGGTTATCAAAGCAGTGTGAGGAAGGCTTGTTCATGCTCTCCATCACTGTCATCCAACATCGTCACGTTAGTCATCCGTCTGCTACCTGATATACATTATAGAGGAGGTGAAGATTCTCCAGCTCGTCTGCGTCTCCACACCGAGATGCTCACACTAAGATGCATGTTGATTTATAAATTCAGACTATTCTGTGCGTATAAATTACAACAGCCTTTCAAAACTATAGCATTTCCCGTTTACCTTGATCTTTAGAATACTTGATTATTACTGTTTGGTGATCCCTTGATTTTATTTAAGGTTCAAATGCTACCATGAGTTATTGTGTGATGTTCAGTTTTTTACCGAGGTGGACTGGTACAGCAACCGAAGGCCTCGATCAAATAAATGATTACCTACTGAACTGGTCGTCATTTTACTAAAACCCGCGTCAGCAAACCTTTTTAAGTTTTTCTTAATAAAATACCACCGAGTTATTCTAAAGACAAAGACGGAAAGTAAAGAATTGAAGAATGAGAAAAAAACCAATCCTATAAGAAAGAATTAAGAAGAAAATGGAAACAGAAGCCATCAAAATGGAAAATGGAAGCTATCAACCTTCAAGACGCATTGTTGTGTGGAAAAACACCTATGTACACTTGAGGACATTTATTAGAGGAAACGTCTCGACACGAGTGGCTTCTTAGGACTGAAGAAGCCACTCGTGGCGAAACGTTTCCTCTAATAAATGTTCTTAACTGTACGTAAGTGTCTTTTTCCACATCTTGTCGGTATCACCATACCATTTCTCTACAATGTTTGGTGTATATCATACTGCTCATTCCAGCCCAGCACTGACCAGTGTCATATATCGTATCAAACTTGCTTTGCAACTACTAAGGGTTGTCTATACCAGGTCGGCGCACCTCATAAAATGGTGGTGGTAACCATAAAGAAACATAATTGTTCATATTTCAACAATTCGCTGCGGATATATTAACAGCTGCGGGGGTACAGAGTGCTTGTATTTAGAGAGCAATATACTGGTGCATTATATGTAAAAAATGCATACTGCTCTTGGCTTGTGCTAGGTCCCGTCCATCGTATATGATTTATTAACTGCTGAAAAACGGTCACGCACGTTTGCTGGGAGTAGTGAATAGGACGGCTCTAGGTGACACAATTGCCTTCACATCTCTGCTAAGGTGAGGTCTGTTAGGTTTAATAACTGTTACTTGATTTCAAGATAAACAAGTTTCCCTTACAGGACTGAGCTCTACTTATCTTCAACATGCAAGTTCTTGTTTCACTTCCTAAGAGAAATGTATCGGTCACAAAATGTTCAACAACTCAAAACACTACTACTTATTTGTTATCCTCACGAGAGTTGTTCAGATCACGTATTTTTAATACATACTCTGTTTCCAACGAAATTTAGCTCAACTCTCACACGACTTTCGGCACAAATATTGTGTGTGATTTTTTTTATACATATCAGTTTTACATGTTAAGAGCTGTTATCCTACCTCAGTTTATTTCAAAGCCCATTTCTATAGTATACTCTCCTTTCCCCATGAGATGCCACCCACAGCAGTCGACTAACACCCAGGTACCTACTCACTGCTAGGCGAACAGAGGCAGAAGGTGTAAGGAAACATGCCCAACGTTTCCACTCGAGCCGGGGATCGAACCACGGACCCTCAGTATGTAAGGTGAATACGCTACCAAGCGAGCCATGAGACAGAGTTGCAATATTTGAATTTTCTTTAAGGATCAATATACGAAACAGCTAAATGTAAGGTTTGGGGAGGGAACGTCAAAATCGCCCAATACTGATCCAAGAAACTAAACCTCGCTTAACCTGACATGGATCGAACTTGACTGCCTCCTCTTATCCCCCTCCCTCCCCATTCCAGGCACGCTACGACCCCCCACGGGTTTACCGAATACTCTATGGGTTGTGGTGGACGGGATAAACCATCAGGGGCATTTCTGTTAAGGAAAAATAAAAAAGAATTTTCTACCCGGTCACACAAGGTCAAGAATTCACACAAGAAACAATCAAATAAATCATTATTGACAATAAAACGACAACAACGATGCATCGAACGTTATCTGAAATAATGATAATAACTTTTAAGCAGGATATATTACCAAGAACTCTTGATCCAAGGAAATTTAGCTACACTTCAGTTTCTTGGTGCGAACCTCAGTACCTCCCATTCCTCGAAGCTCAGCAGGGTCATAATAATAATAATAATAATAATAATAATAATAATAATAATAATAATAATAATAATAATAATAATAATAATAATAATAATAATAATTACAGTTTTACCTTCACTCAAATGACCTGTGGTAAGTTAAACTTTGCGTTTAAATCACCTACGTCAAAATTAAACTACGAAACTTCAAGAACAGAAGCTATACGTTAACAGGAAGACGACAGGTGAAGACACACCTTGAAACAACAGAAGTTATACATCAACAGGTGAAGACGCACATTGACACAACAGAAGCTATACGTAAACAGGAAGACAACAAGTGTAAACGCACACTGACAAAGCCATATGTCAACAGGAAGACGACAGGTGAAGACACCTTGCAACAACAGAAGCTATATGTCAACAGGAAGACGACAGGTGAAGACACACCTTGCAACAACAGAAGCTGTATGTCAACAGGAAGACGACAGGTGAAGACGCACCTTGCAACAACAGAAGCTATATGTCAACAGGAAGACGACAGGTGAAGACGCACCTTGCAACAACAGAAGCTGTATGTCAACAGGAAGACGACAGGTGAAGTCGCACAGTGACACATCACTTAAGGTAAACAAACAGTTGTGATTATATTTAGGCTACGTTTCGCTTGGCAAGGCTCCAGGCGAGCGAAACAGCCTCAATAAAATATTTAAATGTTACAAATCGGCTCATTTACAAAACTTGATTATGGATATACTTACAGCAGTCACACCTTCAGTGACATCTCGCTAACAGGAGACGAAGCTTATGAACAACATTTTGGTCTGTCCTGGGCCACTGCGTCAACTCATAAATAGTCCATGACTGACCGAAACGTCATTATAAGCTTTCTCTAGGTGCCGGTTGGTGATGTGTTCCAGCCACGGTGCCGTGACTTTTTATTGTTCACTCTGATGGGCACATTACAACAGTCTTGTGAATGTGTTCACACTGAGGACTGGCTCCCTCACCTTCGTGTGTTAATGTGACTAGCCAATGGTGCAAGTCTGACCGAAACCCCGTCATAAGCTTCTACGTGCGGGTATGGCCGGATTAAGGCATGGTCTTAAGGCGCTGCAGTCCATGGTTCTCCGCCAGCTGGAGGGTCTCCAAAGATATTCCCAACTTAAAATTTACTGATATTTTGGAGAAATTTGTTTCCAGGAAATTACGCAAGGCAAATGTTTGAATTATATTTGTGGTTAGCCTTGTAAAAAAATAAATTTAATTACTTCTTTAACTTTTTTTTCCTTCTGAAAATAAGACTGGGGAAGGGGGGGAGTAACAGTACCTGTAGCTCAGGGGCCTACAAAATCTTGATCTGGCTCTGAGTGCGGGTTATTTGTGTATTGGCTTGACTGCCTGTAGGTGAAAGATAGTAAACCCACAACACTTTAAACACAGGCTATATACACAGAGGTAGAAGTCTCTCACTCAATATACACCAAGAGTTTAATTTAAACCCCATTTCAAGGTAATCAATGTATTCTTGACTGGTGTTGCACACGTTAGAGCACCACTCAAGAAACAACCAGCAATAGAGAGAGAGTAAACACTTATTATAAAGACATTTCGCTCAAGGAGGAAACTTTAACAATATGATAAAGCTTTCCTTAAGCGAAACGTCGTTATAGAGACTTAGTAGTTTTGCGCGTCTTTTCATCCACACACTGGTCCTAATCGTCACTTCCCGCTGAATCCAACAGAAGTCATATTGACGAAGTAACGAACACTTGAGAAACGCAAAGATACGGACACCGTCGCCGGCTCTAGCCGCTCAGCTAACACGCCATCTAAGACCCGCAAACCGTTCATAATAAGCACGGTGGCTACGTCATACAGTGCCGTTTCCCGCTGACTGACTTGAGTACAACTCTATAAATAGAGCGAATGTCTTGAGTGACACGAGTATTGGACACAAGCTTGTCCACAAGACACCTACAATGGCATCCCCATACCTTTAACACCATTACTGTTTGTAGGACACGTTAAACCCACTGGAGTAGCACAGCGAATGGGAAATGGGAGGCAATCATGCTCGATCCGAAGAAGGGAAGGGCATGCCCAATTCCTTAGATCAAGAGCCCCTCACTATCAAAAAAGGAACCTCCATTCAGTAGACCTTTCATGATAAAATAAAAAATAAAAAACAACGAAGGAACAAGGGGAGTATGAAGTCAGACTTCCTTGTTGTCAGCGGTCAGCAAGACTATGTGACTCAACGCTTGTCACTTGTTCCTGTAGTAAGTGGTCCAGTTTTACCTTGAAACCTTCTACGCTTGTCAGGGCAATATTTTTTTCTCGTTTCCTAGCAGAAGGTTGAATAGTCTTGAACTATGGATATTGTCAGTGCCCTCTCGTCGTGCCTATGGTGCCCCATGGCTTGTCTCTGGAACCTATGAGCACAAGCAGCGTAACGCGATGAAGGTTAGTAAGAAAGGAAATGACAGGTTGGTAGGACAAAGTAATGACAGGTTGCTAGGACAAAGTAATGACAGGTTGCTAGGACAAGGTAATGACAGGTTGTTAGGGCAAGGCAATGACAGGTTGTTAGGGCAAGGTAATGACAGGTTGCTAGGGCAAGATAATGACAGGATGCTGGGGCAAGGTAATGACAGGTTGCTAGGGCAAGGTAATGACAGGCTGCAAGGGCAAGGTAATGACAGGCTGCTAGGGCAAGGTAATGACAGGTTGCTTGGGCAAGGTAATGACAGGCTGCTAGGGCAAGGTAATAGCAGATTGCTGGGACAAGGTAATGGCAGATTGCTGGAGCAAGGTAATAACAGGTTGCTAGGGCAAGGTAATGACAGGTTGCTAGGGCAAGGTAATGACAGGTTGCTAGGGCAAGGTAATGACGGGTTGCTAGGGCAAGGTAATAGCAGATTGCTGGGGCAAGGTAAAAGCAGATTGCTGGGGCAAGGTAATGGCAGATTGCTGGGGCAAGGTAATGACAGGTTGCTTGGGCAAGGTAATGACAGGTTGCTTGGGCAAGGTAATGACAGGTTGCTTGGGCAAGGTAATGACAGGATGCTAGGGCAAGGTAATGATAGAGGTTGCTGGGGCAAGGTAATGACAGATTTCTGGGGGCAAGGTAATGACAGGTTGCTAGGGGCAAAGTAATGACAGGTTGCTAGGGGAAAGGTAATGACAGATTGCTAGGGGAAAGGTAATGACAGGTTGCTAGGGGAAAGGTAATGACAATTTGCTGGGGCAAGGTAATGGCAGGTTGCTGGGGCAAGGTAATGACAGGTTGCTGGGGCAAAGTAATGACAGGTTGCTGGGGCAAGGTAATGACAGGTTGCTGGGGCAAGGTAATGACAGGTTGCTGGGGCAAAGTAATGACAGGTTGCTGGGGCAAGGTAATGACAGGTTGCTGGGACAAGGTAATGACAGGTTGCTGAGGCAAAGTAATGACAGGTTGCTGGGGCAAGGTAATGACAGGTTGCTGGGGCAAAGTAATGACAGGTTGCTGGGGCAAGGTAATGACAGGTTGCTGGGACAAGGTAATGACAGGTTGCTGAGGCAAAGTAATGACAGGCTGCTCGGGCAAAGAGAGCGTTGACGAGGCAGGCACGAGTAAATTGGCGAGGGAAAATGGCGCACGTAGGTCACATAGGGTTAAGGAAAGACTTCAGATTAAAAAAAAATATATGGTACATCGGTAGTGTGCTGCTGCCTTATTCTACACTAAGTTACATAATAAGATGGCAGGTTATTACGAAAAGCTGACTGCTAGGAAGATGGGCTAAAATGAAATGTGCAGCAAAGTCTGAGGCCAATGGCCCCCGGTTGAAATTGGAATCAACTGACCTCTCTCCCACCTTTACTTCCATCTTCAGACAAGAACAAAACCAATGCTTCGTGTCATCCTTTGTGCGCGACACCGAAATCAGCATGAAAACTGCCTCGACAATTGTCTTCCATTGGGGAGGAGAAACAACGTAATTTTTAAAGGCGAGAAACTTGGGCTTCCAACGCGGAAATGGTACAAGATTTTGATTTTGCCACTTAAGTGGCTAGTTTATTGTGCACCCCATATCCATCCTGTGGACGGTAGCGCAAAAGCATATGGATACACAAAAGGCCTAAGAACTAGGCCCCAAAAGGAGTTAACAGGAGTACAAATGGATTTATATCTACAGTTCACTTATCTGTTGTAAGCAAATTTAGGAAACTTGCTTAGTATGTCTGGTAACTTATTTTCATTAATAAGATATCTTGACATGTCACATAGGTTATTATACTATCTATATTCCTTAACAAGTGACCATATGCCTGCCCACATAATTTGCATTTGGTTTGATCATCTGTGTATCTCCCAAACTGCCAGAAGTACTTGTGACCAAGCCTAAGCCTGGCTACTACATCATCAGTCAGTCTGTTCACATTGCAAGTTGCTCCATAAACATACTTATCTACGTTCATGTTATCATAGTGGGCTATAGATCTACTCAGACTTCTAACTGCATTTCTATAACATTCATTTTCATTATTTACTTCTCTCCTAATATTATTCCTTATGCTAGACACAGATATGCCAAAGTTATATTCTACATTATCCATCAGGGTACTTTCCTTGGCTAACATATCAATTTTATCATGAAGGAGTAATTCAATGTGTGATAGGATCCATAGCAATTGTACATTAATTCCCATTTCCCGGATTTTTAGTATCTATACCTGGTTTCTCCACTGAGCATGTTCTTAGTCATTATACGAGTCAAGAGCCGTCAATGATGACACAGAATCAGTAATGATGATGGAGTCAAGCTCAGTGTCATAAGTTAGCTTTAACGCCATTAAGATTGCAAAAAATTCAGTCTGCAGTGTAGACGCTGTATTGATTTAGGCATAAGAATTAACAAATGGGCGTCTACACTGCAATTGTACAAAGTACTCTTGAAGTGCAGTCAAATATTGTTTTATGAAAGAGAGAGAACGAGTAACAGTTCCAGGAATAATTTCAGATGATCCAAAGCTTAAGAGAGTCCAATAAAGCAAATGCATCGATAACGGAGAGGATTATAACTTGCAGAACAAGAAGAACAGACATTAATGTTACTCAAGGAAAAACTCATCTGGAATACATTTCTGTGCTCATATCCACCTACGATGCAGGTTGGAAAAGACTAAAGGTTTAAAGATACTAAAGTCATGGGGTCAAAGAGCAAAGATATCATCTACATAGCGGAGCCACAGGGAAGGGCGCATACCAGTAGTAGGAAGAACAGTTTCGAAATATTCCATATAAAGATTAGCAAGAATAGTGGATTGAGATGAGACCACAGCGGCATCCTCGGTGGTCTCTCGCTTCGGTGTCGACACTGAGGCGAATTTTTATATGGAATCCTTCGAAACTGTTCTTTCTATTACTGGTATGTGCCCTTCCCTGTAGCTCAGCTATGTAGATGACATCTTTACTCTTTGGCCCCATGACTTCAGTATCTTTCAACCATTTCTGAATGCCCTTAACAATCTTGTTCATTTCATCAAGTGAGGTAACTCAACAAGAAATATATTTCAAGAAAATTAAGATAACCGAGCTAAAAATATATAAAGATAAGTTTCACTTCTCGTTACAATCGGTAAGACATTGAACAATTACATCACAATGAGCTGTCTGTGTTCTCTGGATTTATTAAATTTATGAAGTACCAAACCAGTATCGGCCATACAGTACAAAATATAGTCGAGGCTCGATCCTCCGTCCATTCATCGTGACTTCGATCTCTGGCCAATCAGGATGTTGATTATTGTATCTTCCGGAACAGAAAATAATATACGTGTGGCGAATACTTCGAGTTTACATAAACAATAAATTAGAAGTATAACTTACCGTAACAAGACTGTCGGGTAAATGACACTGTCACCACAAAGTCTGTCCTTCAAATTTCGACCAAAAAATCTAAAAAACTTTTGCTGGAACACAGGCGGAAGTCCTCAAGAAGGAACTGAACAAGTACGGGCCTGATCAACTAGCATGTGATAAGTATGCGGGCCGCAAGCTGCAACAGACTGCTTGATCGGTGGTCAGCTGGGAATACGGAGAGAGTAAGAGCTAACAGGTAAATCACATTTAAGCTAACTTCTCCTTCTTATACACAGTAATATTTTCATGGGGAACAGCTAAGATCGTAGGGTCCATACTGCGCCAGGTTTGAGCCAAGGAATGGAAGGACAGTTCCCATTCCTCAGATCAAAAGTTCTTCATCACCATCAAGCTTGAAGTTGTCACTTTCTCCTGCGATAACTAACACTTTAAGAACTACTTAGAAGATACTGAACACCCTGAAGACCCGTCACTTTAAGCTGATCATTGTTGTCGTCATGGTCGTGGTGGGACCTGAAGACCTGTAGCTTCCAGCGGGCCCTCTTATTCGTAAAGACCCAATTGGGAGTATTGTCGTGGTCGTCGAAGAAGGACCGGGTCGCGGTCGCCGGGCTATCAGCGAACAATCATTGTGGTCACTGAAGATTACTGCAGCTCTCAGCTCACCAAAGAACTGCATTTATTAGAGCTCTAAATTACGGGTATTTTTACTCTAATCGGCATATGATTTACGCTACTTTGTTGCTTGCCAACAATGAAATGCGTATGTACGTCCGTGCGTATGTACGTCCGTGCTAGAAATGTGTGGGAAAGTGGGTTAAAAGTTCTGAAACTATAGATGTTGATGGCACGAGAATGGAACGAATATTCGTTACGTTCGTTTACACCAGTAATAAGTTGAGCTCGTTTATACTCACTTATGCTGTTCAAATGTACATACGATTTGTTGACACGAATGAAATATATATATTTTTTATTAGTGTCACTAATATGCACTTAGTTTTCTCTTTTATATTGGTAATATGTATAATACTGTTTGTTTTGTTAATATGTACACAGGACGGTTCGCTGATACCATTCATTCAAGCGATAGTTCACTGATACCATTCATTCAAGCGATAGTTCACTGATACCATTCAAGAGATGGTTTACTGATACCATTCATTCAAGGGACAGTTTACTGATACCATTCATTCAAGGGATAGTTCACTGATACCATTCATTAGAGGAATAGTTCACTGATACCATTCATTCAAGGGACAGTTCAGTGATACCATTCAAAAAGATTAGAAAATTTTTCGTTAGACAGAAAATTTGCATTTTTTCTTTTTTTATATTTGTCCCGAACTGAGATCACAGGGTACGGTTTTACCTGGACAATGAAAGTTGGGTTCATTTTTAACACCGGTTGATTCCCTAGGTGCATTTTTTTTTTTTTACCAGCAATGTGTTCAGTGGGTTCGTCTCGCCTCACTTCCTCCCCACAACACGTCTGCTCTTCAAACCCACTCACCAAAAATTGTTTTTTTGTTGAAAGAACCTTACAGAAAACCGCGTATGGCTGCACTGCTTGCCACTGGCGTGTACATAGTGCACAAAAAGATCCAAGAAAAGTCAAACAATTAATTTAATGCCGGATATGAAGAAATTTTACGGTCTTTCCTGGAGAGGATGATGGGAATTTCTTCCTCTGGGTACAAAATAATTAAGTTAAAACTGCTATGTACTGGACCTTATAATGTGCCCAAAAATCAGTTAATTTATCAAATTAGCGCTCAGCTTCCAGCAACACACACTGCCAGGACCTCAACCCACTTACACGAATTTGTATCAAACAACCCCAAGATTTACGTGTTAAACTATATACTATAATACAGCCTGTTGTAAACTATAGTTTGGTTAATGTTAACAGAAAATTTTGTTCACATTGTTGCTAGAACCAAGAACCAGGAGAATATATTACGAGTGCTACGAGCCAAGAATCAGGAGAATATATTACAAGTGCTACGAACCAAGAACCAGGAGAACATATGAGTGCTACGAACCAAGAACCAGGAGAACATGTTATGAGTGCTACGAACCAAGACCAGAACTTATTATGAGTGCTACGAACCAAGAACCAGAACATATCATAAGTGCTACGAACCAAGAACCAGGAGAACATATGAGTGCTACGAACCAAGAACCAGGAGAACATATTATGAGTGCTACGAACCAAGAACCAGAACATATTATAAGTGCTACGAACCAAGAACCAGTAGAACATATGAGTGCTACGAACCAAGAACCAGAAGAACATATGAGTATTTCTGATACGATTCGTGCAATTAACTGCAACACATGTCTAGATCTCTTAGGAAAATTATGTTTAACTATGCGAAGTATAACCGCTAATAGCGGAATAATAGGCGACTCATGTATGGAAGCCCAGGACACACAGGTTGACACTAACAAACTCACTGCAACCACCTGGCCCAGTGGTTTACGCACTAGCCTGGAAATTTAAGACTCACTCGCCATGGGTTCAAAACCCCTACCCTTTCTGTGGTTTGTAAGCTGTAGGTAAAAGACACATACGCAATGGTCACTGATACGCATACACTCGTATTTCCGGGTCCAACCTCTCTCTGAGGTTACCTAACATATGAACTCTGCAAAAATCGCGAACAAGTTATACAAGATGCAAATCAGCCACAGGAGGAGCTGAATGATAGCTCTAGGCCTTTCGTGTTGCAAATGAACACATCACCGGGAGCTTGCAATGTTTCAGAAAAGAGAGGGATCCAAGCAAATATAATCACAGGGAGAGCCAGCAAAGGCGCTCCCTGTGACTGTATTTGCTTGGAACTACTACTAATTAATGCATCATTGCAAGCTCCTGATGTGTTGATTGCAACACAAAACGCCTAAAGTTATCATTCAAACTCGCTCCCCTGTGGTTGTTTTGCATATTAACTCTACATTATGCCATTTTTAACCTATTTTCACTTGACCTATTCCACTATATATATGGCTGTCTTAGCTTCTCTGTATTAGGAATGAAGAAGACACTCGTGGCAAGAAGTTTCATTAATCAATGCCTTGATTACTACATACATGTCTTTTCTCCTACAATACATATTTGCTGATTGAAGGCGTTTGTGATTCCACACTCTATGTTGCAGCTGGAGGACAGATTGTCTCGGTATGTAAACCTGATACAATGCTCACTGACTATGTAAAGAGCAGGTAAACCCTTTCGTCTTGGTCTCTTCTCGTAATCGTAGGCTCTTTTACGTAATAACTAAGTTCTTCGTTGTAGCATCCATTAACTTGGCTCTCCGCCTCCTCCATCAGGTGGCACTCTTATGTCGCAATCTGTCTCTTGGTGATTGACGCCGCCCATTATTAGAAACTTTGTGCATTAATATCAGTGTGTGTGTGTGTGTGTGTGTGTGTGTGTGTGTGTGTGTGTGTGTGTGTGTGTGTGTGTGTGTGTGTGTGTGTGTGTGTGTGTGTGTGTGTGTTCGTACGTACGTACTCACATATCTGTGGTTGCAGGGGTCGATTCACAGCTCCTGGCCCAGCTATTTAGCTCCTATCAACCAGTTATACTCATTTACATCTACCTCACAATATCACTCCCTCTCAGGAAGATTCCAACTCTGAACTACCAGTCCGAGACCCACAATACCACAGTACTCGCCATTCACCTCTGTCGTCTACACACGTTTCACAGTATTAATAAGATTTTCGTGAATAAGGTAACCCGATAATTATAAAAACCACGTAAGGAGATAAACCACGAGTTAGAAGAAAAACCACGAGTTAGGAGAAAAAGGCCCAAACCACTGGCACACAGTTAAAACGTCGTCGACAGCCAACAACACAAGTCACGCGGAGAAAGGGCAGAGTACGTATTTTTTCCTTCGGATAAGCAAGCGCAGTGAAACCACCACTTCCACAAGGCACGCAACCACGTCTACAAATGAATTATCTTATTTCAAGACGATTATGTAATCCATCCCTCCACTCCCTCCCACCTCTTAGCTGGCGTCTACTTTCTTACTCGCCTCGGCGCTGGGAAAATTCAAGTTTCGAATTAGTTTGCACTTCTAGACTGCTGTGTTAATCATGATTCGGAAAGCGGAAACCACACGTGGTGCCACCTAGTGACACACCTAGTGCCATCTAGCGACACTAAGGCCACTTAACCCAGAATTTCCTCATAATGAGCAAACAATAACAGAGGCCACGGACGCACTGCACACCATCGTAGTGTACAGAAGCAACGGACGCACTGTACACCATCGTAGTGTGCAGAAGCAATGGACGCACTGAACACCATCGTGGTGTACAGAAGGAATGGACGCACTGTACATCATCGTAGTGTACAGAAGCAATGGACGCACTGAACACCATCGTGGTGTACAGAAGGAATGGACGCACTGTACATCATCGTAGTGTACAGAATGAATGGACGTACTGCACGCCATCGTAGTGTACAGAAGGAATGGACGCATTGCACACCATTATACCTGAATGGATGCACTGTATACCATCACAGTGTACAGAAGGAACGAATGCACTGTACACCGGTGAAAACCATAATCAGAAAAGATTCCGCACCCTTGCTTCTGTGACGACTGTAACAGGCCGGTGCTCAGTCACTGACCAGGTAAGAGTTAGGTGCGATAACCTGAAAATGCAATCACATCTATTAAAACCACGCGTACTTATATTACTCCAAACAGTGGACAGCAGACAAGCGCGAAGACACGTTGCAGAACAAGCTTTTATTGAGTCAACGTTTTACTCTATATACTGTATGCCAGAGGCAAACCGTGTCCCAATAATTTGTCTCTTCACTCATAGTTAAAATATACGAAAATCCCTTAAAACAGCCATTAAAAATCTATGAAAATCCCTAAACTATAGAGAACACTGACGTTTCGGATTCCTGTAAAACTGTGTTTAAATATTTGCTGATCTTTTTTAAACATATGTTGAAGGTGGTGATGGTTGCTGCTGTTTCCATACATCTCATTATCACTAAGTCTTAGAATTGTGTTTTATGCCTCAGCTTATCTAAAATTACTGTCTGTAATGTTTTATCTCACTTTACATTACTATTTTTTTAAGTGTTCTAATTCAAGTTGATCATTAATATAATCATGGGGGAGCTTAAACCCGTAGGATTATACAGCGCCTATGGGGAGGGAAATGGAAGGTATTCAAACTCAATTCAGGGAATTGAAGCACATTCAATTCCCTAGATCAAGAGCCTGTCACCAGCATCAAGTAACCTTCCTTGAGGGGTAATTCAAGTTGAAATCTTTTAGGAAGCCCCGTGTGTCTGGAGTTGTTATTCGAGGAACTGATAAGACAACCACTGAGAAACTTAACAGCTCATATCAGTGTTTATGTTTGATTTAACTAGTGAACACCAGTCAAATTATATGAACGTTTCAATCGCAACGCGTTTTATGGCGTGGTTAAACAGTTCCAAATACCTTTAAACACGATTCTATGAAAATTCGAATGTATTTAACAATTCATGTAATGCTTACCAATAATACACAGGAAGGGAGGGATGCCCACTCATAACAAACAATGTCAATTCTGTTGGCTAGACATTTCTCTCCTGCTGTTGTCTTATCTATAATTCTTATATAAGTAACAGTCAAACCTTTACTGCATGACTGAACAGTTTAAATTTGTCAATAAGGAAGCTGGTTAGTTTCGATGTAAATTCGCGTTTTACAAAGGTTACCGTTGAAGAAACTATAAACTTTCATATTAGAGCCTTGCGATACTTTAGATGCACAAGTAACCAAAAAGCAAATTTATTAGATAAACTAGATTATATGTTATTGGCAACATGTTTTCAGTCAACAATGAGTATTACAGGCAAACCTAAAGCTGTGCAATGAGAAATCCCTAAAGCCCAATGTTTGCTATTTTGTTTATAGAATACTTTGAAATATAATTAACACTGCTATTACTTTCAGGTTAATTTGGTCGAGATACGAGAGTTGTAACTTTCTCAGTATGCCAGGTCAAAATTTTGATACCTTCTTGAATTTCTTAAAGGGATAGCACCTGTTTAAAGGCAGCAATGTATACAAAAGATATGCACTCCACCACATGCATTATTTCTCGTCTCATAAACCAAAAAGTTAATTAGTGGATAATATAATCGAAGTTCCTAAGAGTTTGCCAAGTGTGTGCCAAGTCATTCCGATGACGAAATATTTAAATACGTAACATTGATTCATTTCGTTGGTTCCTTCCGCTGCCAACAACAACAAAACTTTTATACAGCTCAGAATACCACATCTAAAGACTATAGTAAATATTGGTATTACCTTGTAATGAGAGACTGATATAAAAAGCCGACTTGTGTTACTTAGCGAGCATTAATGTAGCATGCAGCTATAACAACATCAAGAGATTAGTAGTAAAAACGAACCAAATGATAAGGTTGACAAGGCTGCGTCAATAACACCAAGGGAAAGTTAAGACACTTGTGCAACATCTGGTTATCTTTATTGTAGACGTTTCGCCATCCAGTGGCTTTATCAATACAGATTCTTGGACATAATTAGAAAACAGAAGAACTATATACAAAAGATGAGGTAATCAGTCCCTCAGCCTTGGAGGTGGTGTTTACAACACCATGGTTGTAGAGATTCTGAAGCACAGGTAAGAAGACTGGCGCTTATATAGGCGTCAGTGAATAGGGACGTGTAGCAGACGAGGGCATAGTCACTGGTAGGCGGGATTCCCCAGTGGAAGTAGGTCCTACCCAAATTGATGGGCTAGTTGTAGAAGTCGTGAAGAAGGTCATGTAGATGTCCTCTGAATCAAGGACCTACTTCCACCGGGGAATCCCGCCTACCAGTGACTATGCCCTCGTCTGCTACACGTCCCTATTCACTGACGCCTATATAAGCGCCAGTCTCCTTACCTGTGCTTCAGAATCTCTACAACCACGGTGCTGTAAACACCACCTCTAAGGCTGAGGGACTGACTACCTCATCTTTTGTATATAGTTCTTCTGTTTTCTAATTATGTCCAAGAATCTGTATTGATAAAGCCACTGGATGGCGAAACGTCTACAATAAAGATAACCAGATGTTGCACAAGTGTCTTAACTTTCATCTTGTCGGTATTGTATACCTGTCTTGCACAACACCAAGGGAAGAAGAGTGTACGTGAGGTGTGGCTTCACTTCAACGAACAAACATCACGTAAACGCAAACTTGAGACTGATACACAGGAGAGTAACCAACAGCAACCCCCACCTTTCCCCGACAACTCGCAATAACTTCAAGGAAAACTGCATCTAAGTATGAATGGTAAAAAAAAATTCAACACAAACGTTAGAGCGTGATTATGCATGTTACTATTTCCACAATTTTGTCTCCTATATCTCTTAAAAAAACTGTCTTGAAGAAGTTTAATACTTGTGAGCACAGATTGTGTTAACAGTTAAAATAATAATAATAAAAAAAGAGCGATTTAACCATAAAAATGAGAGTTAAAATTGCACAATGTAGATGAATCATCCCAGGGTCTCACGACTTTAAAGCAGAAATCAAAACCAAATGAATTATTTTTTTGGGAACGTCGGCAAAATATCTAACTATATAAAAAGTGTTGAAAAATATGGTCTTAAAAAAAAGGAAAAACCTACAAAATGAAGCTTGTGAGAAAGACAATACGGAAGACAAGTAAAGAAATTCAGGTGATGCTATGTTTCTTGTCGGCTGTTACGGTGAACTAGTTTGGTAACGTAGTGAACGGTGAATTTTAATACGAACCACAAGAACATTAAATATGCATTTTTAATGTTACTGAAGAAACCTGCAGTACTATCAGTAATATGCTTCATAAAGAACCAGTTCAGTAAGAAAATTACTGAAGCTGAGAAATGGGCGTTACAAGAAGACTCAAAAGAAGACATGGTCCTAACATACAAGATACTCTGACAGAGTACGAAGCGGAACGAGTGGAAACTACATGCAAACAAAATTCCAAGATGAGTCACACACGCACACATCCCAGTCATCAGCGTCGCTACTCCAGTACAAATTCTTGTCTTCCTGGTGGTGATTTTAAAAGGTTTTAAATTAGGAAACGCAAGAGACAGGAACGTCTGGGAGTGAGGAAGCTGTAACAGGGACAGGATGATGGATAAACACACACACACACACACACACACACACACACACACACACACACACACACACACACACACACACACACCTGCTATACCTTGGCCACTGACAATCCATTTTTTGAAGACTCGCTTTGGTGAACAATAACAGTACAAGATCTCACTCACATTACGGAAAATTATTGCTTGGGTATTCGTCGTAATCGAATCAAGAAAAAAAATACATTTCAAGGCCAGAGAGGTAAGAATTATGAGTATCTCATGTGCATCGTGATCACCGCCAGAGTTATCATCAGCAGCAGGCTGTGTGCACCGGGCACCACCATGATCACCACTACCACCGCCAGGGTTATCATCATCATAATCATCAGTGGCAGCAGCAGCAGCAGCTGGCTGTGTGCGTACCGAGAGTAGTGAAACTCTCGAAACTCTTCAAAGGTACATACCGTGCACCACCATGATCACCACTGCCAGAGTTATCAGCATCAACAGCAGCAGGAGCAGCAGCAGCCCGTGTGCACCGTACACCACCACCGTCAGTTACCAACAACAGCAACCACCCGTGTTCATCTAGGCTTCAAGAGTCCTCATTACACTTTTTCCGACTAATTAATGCCTCTTGATCCTTGGGTTAAATTTGATTACAACTCATTCCCCAGAAACTACATAATCCCCTACGGGTTTACTGTTCCCCTCATTAGTTAATTTAATGACCCTCAGGTGTCCAAGAATATTTGTCATTCCTACCAAATTTGTCCAGCAGTGAGTTAACCTCCTCTCACCCCCTGGTACTGACTCCCCCAAGACAGTACTCGCAGCAATGGTTTTAAGCTGGAAAAATTCAGATTCAGGAAGGATATAGGAAAGCACTGGTTTGGTTATAAAGTTGTGGATGAGTGGAACAAACTCCCGAGTACCGTCATAGAAGTTAAAACGTTGTGTAGTATTAAAAATAGGTTAAAAATAGTTGGACCTGATTAGCTTGTGCTACCAGGACGGTTGCCGTGTTCCTCCCTTAGTCAAGGTGACCTGACCTGACTAGGTTGGGTGCATTGGCTTAAGTCGGTAGGAGACTTGGACCTGCCTCGCATGGGCCAGTAGGCCTGCTGCAGTGTTCCTTCGTTCTTATGTTCTTATAAATACACGAGTGGGTGCGGGTGGGTGTGAGCTGGACCTGACTAGCTTGTGCTACTAGGTCTGATGCCGAGCTCCTTCTTTAAGTGAATGTGACCTGACCTGACTAGGTTGGGTCAGGTCAGGTGTTCCTTCTTTCTTATGTTATGTACTCTTTACCCAGGTAGATCAGTTTGTGACTTCACAAAGCCCACTGTGTGAGGGAACGTTGTCAAGAGAGGATCACATTATACTGCATCTGTGTTTATTTTCCCAGCGTTATTGAAGCTCCAACGTTGGTTTACAAAGACACGTAAGCAAACATAAGAAGGAACACTGCAGCAGGCCTACTGGCCCATGCGAGGCAGGTCCAAGTCACCCACCGGCCTAAACCTAGAAGGGCAGGTCACATCTCCTTAAGGAAGGAGCACGGCATTAAACCCATCAGCACAAGCTAGTCAGGTCCAACTCACACCCACTCATGTATTTTTCTAACCTATTTTTAAAACTACACAACGTCTTAGCTTCTATGACGGTACTCGGGAGGGTGTTCCGCTCATCCACAACTCTATTACCAAACCAGTACTTTCCTATATCCTTCCTGAAACAATTTTTTCAAACACTTGTGCAACATCTGGTTATCTTTATTGTAGACGTTTCGCCATCCAGTGGCTTTATCAATACAGATTCTTGGACATAATTAGAAAACAGAAGAACTATATACAAAAGATGAGGTAATCAGTCCCTCAGCCTTGGAGGTGGTGTTTACAACACCGTGGTTGTAGAGATTCTGAAGAATCTGTATTGATAAAGCTACTGGATGGCGAAACGTCTACAATAAAGATAACCAGATGTTGCACAAGTGTCTTAATCTTTCATCTTGTCGGTATTGTATACCTGTCTCGCACAATTTTTTCAACTTGAAACCACTGCTGCGAAACGTTTTCTAATAAATATGTCCTAGTGTTTACTTGTCTTTCTAAACCAATTTGTCGCTGTGCAGTTTTAAAAATAGGTTAAACAAATTGAAGACTGAGTTAGACAAATACATAAGTGGGTGTAGGTGTGAGTTCGACCAGACTGTCTTGAGCCAGTGAGTCTGATGCATTGCTTCATCCTCCTTAAGTGTATGTCAGCAGGTGACCTGGACCTGCCCAGCATAGGCCAGTAGGTCTGCCGTGCTCCTTATTATGTTATGTTGTATGGACTCCACTTCAGCATCTACTTAGCACCTACTTCAGCACCTACGTGAGGATGTTTCAGGTCGAGGGGTGGTGGAGGCTGCACCCCCCTCCCCCCGTGTTTAGCTAAGAGCGAGACAAGAAGCTATCACCATGTGGGGTGTGTGACAAAATATATGTGGGGGAAACAGCCAGATCTCTGGATATTACGGTCTGAGAATACAAAAATGCTTGCAACACGGCTGTGTTCAACACAGGGACGATGTTAGACACCTCATGAAATTCAGTGAGGCTAGATTAGTCATTAAGGAAGAAGATTTAAGACGGCGAAAGTCTATAGAGGCTGTTATAATTGCTGTCAGTAACATTACCAATCAAAAATCCGGAAGTTACACCATATCCAAATTGCTAATCAACCGTAACATGATAATGACGGGTCCTTCTCAAGCACAACCCATCTCGTCACAATTGTACTACTACTACTACTACCCACGCGACCTTCCACCTGACCCCCGTCACTATATATAATTTCTTAGTTGGTGTAAGTGACTTAGACCTGGCTAGCTCAGGCTAGTAGATGATTTGGACCTGCCTTGCATGGGCCAGTAGGTCTGCTGCAGTGCTCCTTTCTTATGTTTTTTATGAGTAAGTCTTGCTTTTCCTAGCATATACAGTATGTAGTGAATTAGCACTGTCTGTCTGTAGTAAATGTATGTGCACGTACAATGACAGAATGTGTAACTATAACGCAGCATATATATACCAACAATAAATCACGTATACCAACACTGAATCATGTCTACTTGAATGAATCCTGTGTACCCAGGAATTACGGTCATGCGTATGTACAAGGAACACACCTCAATCTTGGTGCAGGATCTTGAAAGCCACGTTTGTTACGTTACAAGACCGGAAGAGACATTATATATCCTGCAAAACTGCCACATACATGTTATTATGTGTGGACACCCGTACTGTGACACGCACCTTCTCAGAGTTACAGTTCCGTCCGTCCGTCCGTTAGTTACCAGTTGTCAAAGGCACTTGTCAACAGACATTTGGTCTGTTAGTTGTAGTGTGTGTGTGTGTGTGTGTGTGTGTGTGTGTGTGTGTGTGTGTGTGTGTGTGTGTGTGTGTGTGTGTGTGTGTGTGTGTGTGTGTGTGTGTGTGCGCGCGCACACACCTGTCTCAAGAATAAGAACCGGTATACCAACTAGATTTCATCTGAACTTAGGAAGATTTCTCACAACCCACATTTTACCAGATTCACAACTGTTGTATGACCCCGACGGGTTTAGCGGATCCCAATAATAATAATAATAATAATAATAATAATAATAATAATAATAATAATAATAATAATAATAATTTTTAAATATGATGCACGAACACAGACGCACTGGTTCATGGGCTGGTGCATTCTTAATTTAATGTTGATTTCTTTTCCCTAACAGCGTTGGTCAACGACGTGATACTGTCCAGTGATCAGCAAGATCCCAGAATCATAATCACACGGATTATTTCCTCTGGAAATGCGTCAAGGCATAAGTGTACGAAGTGAAAATTATTGATAACAAACTTTCAGGAACTTTCAAAGATACATTAACCAGTGCATTAATGTTCGTAGATTATATTATGAACAATTATTGTACTAATAATACTCAGGCAAAGAAAACAATACAGAGTATTACACAATAGTGACTATTGTTACAATAATTGTTCAAAATATGATCCACGAACATTAATGCATTGGTTAATGCACTCTTTGAAAGTTCTACTAAGCTTGTTCTCAATGAGTAAGACACGTGCAACAGTTAGGCTGTTAAAGAAAACAATACTGTGTTTTCAGACTTTGTTGCCAGCCCTGGTAGATTTCAGACACTGTGGCCAGTGAAGCTTTTGTCCACAGAGTTATCTTCTGTACCGTGGCAGGGAGGAGTGTGTGTGGTGATTATAACGAAGTACTATGATTTGTTCATTGTTCTCCTTCAGCAACAGGGGGAATTCGGGGTGAGCGTTGTACCAAGCATATAACCCAAGGTGGCAGTCAACCAAATAGCTAATGTAGCAGATGATTCTCATCTACGATTTGCTTTCAGGATCCTAAACATGGAGTCATTCACGGCACAACATATTACATATGCCAGGCTCATACCGGAGTATGCAGCCCCAGTATGGAGCCAACACCTGAACAAGCACGTAAAAAAACAAAAAAGAAAGTGCAGAGGTTAAAACTAGACCCAGAGCTATAAGGAGTGTGCTATAAGGAGAGGTTAAGGGAGCTAAACCTGATACCATTAGAGGGCAGAAGGATTAAGGGTGATATGAAAACGAATTACAAAATACTAAGAGGAATTCATAAGGTGGACAGGGACAGATTGTTCGAGAGGCGGGAAACAGGAGCACGAGGGCACAGCTGGGAATTGAGAACACAGATAATTCACAGGGATGTTCCGATTTTCTTTAGTCTTAGAACAGTTGGGTAGTGGAACGACCTGGACAGTTGAGTAATAGAGGAAGAATTCATGCATGCATTTGAGAAGAAATACAATAGAGCTTACGAAGCCAGGAAAGAGTAAATCCAGTAGCGGTCAACGAAGAGGAGAGGTTAGAAGCTAAGACTTGACCCCTCCAACCATATATAGGTGAGCGCGAGCGCATACATAAATACAACAGACAGACACACACACACAGGGCAGGAGGGTTAAGGGAGACATGATAACGGCATACAAAATACTACATGGAATAGACAAGGTGGACAGAGACAGGATGTTCCAGAGAGGGGACACAGAAACAAGGGGTCACACTTGGAAGCTGAAGACTCGGATAAGTCAAAGGGATGTTAGGACGCATTTCTTCAGTCATAGAGTAGTAAGGAAGTGGAATAGTCTAGCAAGTGATATTAGTGGAGGCAGGAACCAAGCATAACTTTAAGACGATGTGTGATAAAGCTCATGGAGCAGGGAGAGAGAGGACCTGGTAGCGTTCAGTGAAGAGGCGGGGTCAGGAGCCGAGTCTCGACCCCTGCAACCACAATTAGGTGAGTACGTACGTACGTACACGTACACACACACACACACACACACACACACACACACACACACACACACACACACGCACACGCACACGCGCGCGCGCGCGCGGGATTTTCGAGTGTTGTGGAGTTACCGTGCACCCTGTGATGGATCACGCACTCCATCCTTTCCCAATTTCCTTTCATTTTCCCCTCCCTAACATTCACCAACGCCCTTTGCCTCTATTTCCCTCTCTCACCCATCCTGGCGCTCCCTCACCAATGCTCGTCCTCCCTCACCAATGCTCGTCCTCCCTCACCAATGCTCGTCCTCCCTCAGCCAGCTGAACTGACCAGACTCACGAAATCGTAATGACACGATTGCAAACAAACCATACCATGGGCGGGATTGAACCCGCGGTCAGAGTGTCTCAAAACTCCAGACCGTCGCGTTAGCCACTGGCCGCGGGTTCAATCCCGCCCGTGGTATGGTTTGAACTGACCAGGTTAAGTACCTGGGTAATTTAGCTGTTGCTGGTAGCATCCGTCTGGCCTACATAGCCATTACAGCCTGGTTGATCTGACAGTTGGAGAAAGTAATATTTCGGTTTCCTCTTAACTACCTTTGTTCCAGCAATATTTATCTCTGCTAGTAGCAGGATGGTTTTGGATCATCTCTAATTGCGCTTATTGAACCCCTGCGTTCCACTGGGTTTATTCTATACTTCTGTATCTCTCACTCCAGTAAGTTCCTATGGTAGTTAACAAATTAGTTAACAAACCTTAATTATCTTCCAAGTATAATTCATCAGGGATCTATGACTCCTCTGTTCTACGACTCCTCTGTTCTACGTAGGTTAGACGTTGTACTGTGTGTTCAGAAAACGGCCTCTGTGTATTTACTATATCCTAACATCTTTCCTTCCTTTAAAGAGATGTGAGCACAGAACAATATTTGAGACGAGAGAGTACACGTGATGTGAATATTATCATCACAGGTGAGCGATCCCTCTTGTACTAAAAATTCTCTCTAATTACAACTAAAAAAAAACTGGGCTTTGCTTCTTTTACCTTACTGTGTCCTCTAAACTACAAATCATCCAACATTATCATTGGTAAGTCTTTTACATATATTTCTTTCGCTCTGTATTGTGTTTTTCCCCCTAATGCCTGCTTATAGTTTTTTTTCATTCTTTCCATATCTAGGCATGTGAAATTAATAGAAAAATGTTATTTTTGTTTTTATGGCTTTTTTTAATACATATAAATTTTTTTCTCTGTCTTTTACTGATGTGACTTTCATGTTTATTTTGTAACGTCGGCAAAGGATTGCACTAAGTATTGGCTAGTGTTTTTATCTATGACTGCTGTGAGAATGAGAAACAGTAGAGCTGGCAGGACCGAGTCATGGGTTATTACACTTTATACATTGTAAATAAGACTTATATTTTGTTTTATTACTATTCTTTGTGTTCTGTTAGACATCAACTATTTCTAAACATTTCATATTTTACCTAACAACCTCGTTTTATGAGCCCTCACTTTATGGTCATACCTGTCACCTGAATACGCAAAATGTGTGTTGATCACATCTGTCTTTTGTTTTTCTTTCATAAGCCTCTGATTTGGAAATTATAATCTAAACAGTTGGCTTGTGAAGCTCGTGCTTTACCACAGCCTCAGTAAGCTGGCACCTCAGCATCCTTTCAAACAATTTGATAATGTCTGGTGTTAATACTACTGGTTGCTTTTTTTTGGGGGGGGCCACTGCTCTGCTTACTTATTCTTGAAGCGGAGCTATGTTGGAAATTCTCAGTGACTCCGGAAGCCACAATAATCTAAGCTACTCCAAATTACCCTGAGCACCCGTGTTAAGGATATTTTGCATTTGTTCATAATATTCAGACCATGGGGATGTATGTGAGGGGCATATATCTAGGAGGGAGAGACAGAACAGAGTGAGAAAGAGAACGGATGACGAGGGAGAATGGAAGACGAGAGCAGAGCACAATAGAGAAAACGGAGCAGAGAACACAAGAGGAATAAGAGAATGAAGTAAGAAAAATAACTGAAAACATGAAGGTAGCTATGTATTAGAAAAAAAATTATAGTTGATAAAAAATGTCAAACTATCTTCTATAGGAGCTTACTTCATGAAAGCACACTAAGGTGTCCCGTGGCTCGATCGCCAGCCCACTCAGCTCTTACAATGAGGTCCGGAGATCGAATCTCCGGTACGGTTGGAAAACATTAGGACGCGTTTCGTTACAACACATGTTGTCCATGTTTACCCATCAGTATAAAATGGGTACCTGGGTGTGGGTCGCATCCTGGGAGAAAACTGACCTAATTTGTCCGAAATTATCTGCATAACAAGCGGCTTCCTATATAATATGATGTCAGCTAGGACTGTACATGTACTTGTAGAAATAATTATAATGTGACTAGTGGAACCGAAACCCAGCACCTTTCACTACTTGCACTACACACACACACACACACACACACACACACACACACACAAATGTAGTCCCAGTTTTTAAAAAGGGAGACAGACATGAGGCACTAAACTACAGACCTGTATCACTAACATGTATAGTATGCAAAGTTATGGAGAAGATCATCAGGAGGAGAGTGGTGGAGCACCTGGAAAGAAACAAGTGTATAACTGACAACCAGCACGGTTTCAGGGAAGGAAAATCCTGTGTCACAAACCTACTGGAGTTTTATGACAAGGTGACAGAAGTAAGACAAGAGAGAGAGAGGTGGATCGACTGCATATTTTTGGACTGCAAGAAGGCCTTCGACACAGCTCCTCACAAGAGGTTACTGCAAAAGCTAGAGGATCAGGCACACACAACAAGAAAGGCACTGCAATGGATCAGAGAATACCTGACAGGGAGGCAACAACGAGTCATGGTACGTGACGAGGTGTCAGAGTGGGCGCCTGTGACAAGCGAGGTTCCACAGGGGTCGGTCCTAGGACCTGTGCTGTTTCTGGTATATGTGAATGACATAACGGAAGGGATAGACTCAAAAATATCCTTGTTTGCAGATGATGTGAAGTTAATGAGAAGAATCAAATCGGACGAGGATCAGGCAGGACTACAAAGAGACCTGGACAGGCTACAAGCCTGGTCCAGTAACTGGCTCCTTGAGTTTAACCCTGCCAAATGTAAAGTCATGAAGATTGGGGAAGGGCAAAGAAGACCACAGACACAATATAGTTTAGATGGACAAAAACTGCGAACCTCACTCAAGGAAAAAGATCTGGGGGTGAGTATAACACCGAGCATATCTCCTGAGGCGCACATCAACCAGATAACTGCTGCAGCATACGGGCGTCTGGCAAACCTACGGATAGCGTTCCGATACCTCGGTAAGGAATCGTTCAAGACTCTGTATACCATTTACGTCAAGCCCATACTAGAGTACGCAGCACCAGTTCGGAATCCACACCTGGTCAAGCACGTCAAGAAATTAGAGAAAGTGCAAAGGTTTGCAACAAGACTAGTTCCAGAGCTACGGGGATTGTCCTACGAAGAAAGGTTGAGGGAAATCGGCCTGACGACACTGGAGGACAGAAGGGTCAGGGGAGACATGATAACGACATATAAAATACTGCGGACAAAGACGGGATGTTCCAAAGATGGGACACAGAAACAAGAGGTCACAATTGGAAGTTGAAGACTCAGATAAATCAAACTGATGTTAGGAAGTATTTTTTCAGTTATAGAGTAGTCAGGCCGTGGAATAGCCTAGAAAGTGAAGTAGTGGAGGCGGGAACCATACATAGTTTTAAGGCGAGGTATGATAAAGCTCATGGAGCAGGGAGAGAGAGGACCTAGTAGCAATCAGTGAAGAGGCAGGGCCAGGAGATATGACTCGACCCCTGCAACCACAAATAGGCGAGTACAAAAAGGTGAGTACACACACACACACATTGATCACATTTTACTGTTATTTCAGGAACTACCCTTCCCAGTAAATTACTGTTCCTCTAATTATCATTAAAATTAATGCCGTTTCTATTATTACCGCTAATCTCCAAGTTAATGTTGTTCATACCGACATTAACCTCACAAGAAATGCTGCTGCAGCTGCTATAGCCGCGTCAACTTTCACAATCTTGGTAATATCACTTTCCCCTTGGGTAGTTCTATGTCAGTTTGAAGGCAAGAACACGCGACTCATGTTGCCGTGTCTAAGAGGCACTCCTTAAGATTCTTTTAAACGTCACCTGTGTGCTGGTCTTCACACCATTATGACGCAGTGTCGAACAAAGACCTGGAGTCTTGTGAAGTATGTGTGGTGGGGGATGGGGGTCTGAGTAGCAGTAGTAGTAGTAGTAGTAGAAGTGGCAGTAGTTGTAGTAGCAGTAGTAGCATTAGTTGTAGTAATAGTAGCAGCAGTGGTAGCCGTAGTAATGGCAGCAGCAGTAGTAGTAGCAGTAGTACTATAGTAGTATCAGTAGTAACATAGTACTAGCAGTAGCATAGTAGTAGTATAATATAGTAGTAGTAGTAATTGAGGAGGAAGAAGCAGCAGCAGCAGCAGCAGCAGCAGCAGCAGCAACCCCCCCCCCCTTAACCAGTATCAAGATGTCTCTTTAGTGAAACTTTTCGTCTTGTCTTTCTGCCTCACGGCAAAAATCTTTGGTTCTTATGTTTCAAAAACCTTGAAAAAACCTGTCGACTATCAGATCTGATACATCATTGCGGCCATTACTACAGGCAAGAACACATCAAGAAATATTCATCATGCAACAGCACCAGCAATAACGATTCTGCAACAGGACAAGGCCTAATAACCACAAGCAACAACACGACAGGCAATAACCACATGCAACAACACAACAAACAATAGCCCTCACGCAACAGCACAAACAATAGCCATCACACAAGCATAACAAACACTATCACACAAGAAACAACCATCATACAAAAAACATTAACCACAACACAAACATCATACGACACACATTAACCATCAAACAATACAACAAGAACCATCATACAGCAAGCATTAACCATCTCACAACAGCACAAACAATAACCATTACAGAGTAAACAAGTATCACACAACAGCACAACCCTCACACAAACAATAACCATCACATAAGCAATAACCATCACTGCGTGCTGCAGGATTTCTTTTCATACTGCACACAGTGATTACTCAGACCCATTCTCTCATACATAGGCCTACCAGCTTTCTCCCGTAAGATTGAAAACTGCTAGAATTTTGGCGTAATATCACGGCACCAACACTTACTTGCAAGCTGCAATAACCATCACACAATAAACAATAACCTTCACAGAGGCTTACAAAGATGAGCTAAATCATATATAGATGCAGAATGTTTTTGTCATTAAAGTCTGACGTCCAATATGGCCGACAATATAAAAGTCAGTAACCCACAGCGTCACATACAAAGCCTTACTAGGAAGTTATTGGATTTACAAAGCACTTTTGACCTCTAAGATCATTCAAAACTGATAATAAAAAGGTAAATCAGTCATTCATACTAACACCAAAACTACATTACTTAAATATTAACTATTTCAACTAACATGTACAGACGCAAATGAACGCATGTACTCACAAACACACACATATATTATCACTCTATAACAGGATTTTTGCTGATGTCGTAAAGTGAAGAGTTACTTAATTTGTAGGTTTTCGCTTTCCTGGTGTTTTATTCTTGTTAATATGTTTGAGTCCTGACAGCTCTTACTAAGACATACCTAGTAAGAACGGGTTTTCCCTATCACGGATTTTTTCTTCAAGGATCCACAAGACTTCCCATTTTTCAGGTGTCTGCCAAGACGCCTCTACGCAGATTTATTGAAAATAATCACAAGTGGTATAGCGTAGATTTTTTGAACATTACTTTAACCCAGGCTGATAACTCGTGTGCACCTACTGCTCTGCTTGTACGAATATCTAACTGCAGTTACATAACATTACTTCTGCGTTCCGTCACATCTGATTGTTGGTGAGTGGAGGGTGGGAAGTGGAGGGGAAGTTGAGGGGAAGTAGAGGGGGAGCGGAGAGGGAGGGGAGGAAGGTCTTACCTTCCCCTAGGGTTAGTTTAATCAAGTCCGTCACTATAATAACGGTATACATTATCTGGAGTTTATATATATACCGACAAGCAGATGCGTAAGCCGTATATGTGGCAGCTGGGTATCATTATTTCCACTTTTGTATTCGACTGAAGCAGCCTGCTGAACAGGTGAACAGTTTCGACAATAAAAGATACCCAGCTGTTGCACATGTGCCTCACTCATCTTCCAGACTCCAAGTTTAATAGTTGGGCTAACATACATTTGTATATGGTTAGTTGAACACATTTCGTCACATCTGGATGTAAAAATAAAAAAAATGAACAAGCTTATGAACATCTCACTGCATATCTTCAATATTTCTGGCTCTGATCCGATAATTTTATTATCGCTCTTTATTCTTCATATTTTGTTTCATTATTTATTAACAAATAATACGAGTTGCAAGAATAATATGAGGAAGTTAAATTTACGAGGAGAAGGGAGTTAAGTGAACTGGAGAGGGTTAAATGAACAGGAGTTAAATAGACGGGAGAATTAAATGAACGGGAGTTAAATGGATAGGAGAGTGTTAGACAGTAGTGTATTACGAACGGGAATTAGACAGGAGAGAGTTAAATGAACGGGAAAGAGTTAAACTAACGGGAGTTAAATGGCCGAGTGTGTAAACTGAACGAAATGAGGAACTTGAACAAATCGGAAGGGGAGAAAGAGGGGAGGGGGGGGGAGGAGTCACCCACTTATTTACCAGTTCATTACCCGATCGCTAAAATATCGGAATCGGATAGTCAGTTTAGGTAGCCACTAGAAAAACCGTGGTGTGAACATTTTTCGTGGGGCAGGCAGGCAGCATAACACATTAACAGGCACACACGCACACACACATCGACCTCTGTTAATGACCACACACGGGTACATACAGACACGCCTTCCAATATCCAGTCTTATTCCCGTTTCCGCGATTGTTCAAATACTGTGTTTATTCGCCTCGCTCTGCCCCACCCCTCTGTTCCTTCCCTCTTCTCTTCCCTCCAGAATCATCTCTCTCCCTCACTTCTTGCTCTTGAGGCACAAACTAGTTCAGCAATGATAAATTAAACAAACATGTAGAAATACAGTGTAATAAAATGTGTTAAAATCTTCGCCAAAAAATTCTGGATTTTTTTTTTTTATATTTTATTTAAAATACAGTATACATTATACATGGAAGCAAACATATGTCACTAAACCAATCAACATGTAACAACAAAATTAAAGTACAACATACGTATACACAATCCAAAAAGAAAAAGGTACACTTCACACAAGTGTACCAACAACATATCCAGATAATCTACTTCAGCACACTTATACATCTTATGCCAAGTTTTATATACAAAACAATTCTTAAAGTTAAAAACCTCACCACACACCATTAAAACCAATACATCCACCCCTCACCAAAGGTACATTTATAAAGTCGTACATATGTGCTCTGGAAGTAAAAAGGTACCCCCCCCCTCATCAAATACCAACAAAACAATAACATACTATAAGAGCGCAGGATACTACTTGCTCTAAATAACAATTATGAAAACTTTGCCTAGCATACAAGGATGATATACTCTATATCTCAACACGGGTGCATATTCCGGAAATTATGCTACAGTAGTATGTAATGCTGGTCACCGGAGCAACAAACATCTGTAACAACATATGTTATGCAATTGCTTTTCCCACTTTCTCAGAAAACGCATGCCTAATGCAATATTAAGTCCAATAAATTTGTATATATTCTATACTGCCTGGACAGAATTATTTTTCATGTCAACTGTTTTGCTGCAGAGGAAGATATGGGAAGAGAGACTTCTGCTTTTCCAGAAGTGATTTGTATAGATCAATGCTAATTAAAGTGTAACAAACGTATTATATATTTTGCCATGTACTCCTTCATATACACACTCGTACCTTAGAGTAAGGTACCTCCTGATGACATCAGGCGGTACCTTACTCTAAGGGTGTTCCCAATGCTGCATTCAGTACATTCTCTAATTTTCACAATATTCATGGCTAGGGTTAAAATCCACTAGTTGCCTGAGTGATCAGTCTGCTGTCTGTTCAGGTATTCTTGGAGATTTCCACTGTCCTCTCCAGCATATATTCCTTTTATTAGCCTTTACACCATCCGCAAACAGCGATAAGTGAAAATCTCACCTCGTCAGGAAAGTTGGCTTGTATGAACACCACTCAACACAGTCGTCCATCCGGATACTTCTTTCATTGACTATCACTCACTTTCTTTAGATATTTCTTGATTCAGCGAAGTTCATGGTTAGTTATCCTTACTTGCTGCTCTTCCTGCGGGGTACAGAGTTAAATGCTTGGCTGTCGTTCAGGAATATACCCTTACCATCTTACCCTGCCTTAAAAAGACTGTGAGCGTGCGTGCGAGAGACAGAGAGACAGAAACAGAGCAGGAACTTGTGTATTTCTAGTAACGATCGTCCTGCCATCGACCTAATATTTTTTTTTTTTTTTGTCAAAGTCAATCCGTGAAGAATTAGGATGACGAATGATACTCAGCCACAGCACTGCATGTGTGCCACTATTATGAGAAACTCTCTCTCTCTCTCTCTCACACACACACACACACACACACACACACACACACACACACACACACACGTGTGCGAATATTATGAGAAACACACACACACACACACACACACACACAATTACACGATATGCAACCCTCTCCCTACCTTCCCCCTTGAGAGCAGTTAAAGCTCCTTGTAAACTGGCTCGCGCTACTGTAATAGCCTCGTTATTACAAGGGACGACGCGATAATTATTAGGGCATTATGGTCAAAGTAGACTAACCTTCCTTTTAATTGTTGGACGACACGGCTGCCGGGATGGGGACGGAGACTGGATGAGAGGGAAAAGGGTAGAGGAAGAATGGAGAAAAGGATGGGAGGGGACGAAAGAGGGGAACGAAAAGGAGAAGCTCTAGGAATAAGAAAACTATAAGACTGCAAATTAATAACAGCAGTGATTTATGAGTCAGACTGCTTAAATAGTGGAGGACAGCGTGTATAACCGTACGCTTCTAGCATTCCACTCTCAGTTTATACCATATTGCACCAACATGAATTTCTCTAAGTTACATTTAAGAGGAAACTATTTTTGCATAATTCGTTTATGAAACAACTGCAGAATACTGGACAGCATAAGAAAGCCGTCTAAAACCGGCCCTAAGAGGACTGACACAGTGACACCACTGTGATAATTCAGGACTTATAATTCATGTATAATTTTGTCTCTAATTTTTACTACTGAACTGTCCTTCTCGTACTAAAAACTTAACGATATTGAAACAAAGAAATTTAATATAGTCCCATACACAGTCTTAAGGACAGGTACGACAT
The DNA here is from genome assembly GCF_038502225.1 of Cherax quadricarinatus. Taxonomy (NCBI): domain Eukaryota; kingdom Metazoa; phylum Arthropoda; class Malacostraca; order Decapoda; family Parastacidae; genus Cherax; species Cherax quadricarinatus. The sequence goes on along the minus strand of NC_091295.1, from coordinate 34,422,353 downwards.
AAAACACGAGTTCAGTGATACCGATAGTGCAGGCACTGAAAAAGCAAGGTCAGGACAAGACTCAATACTATGGTAGGCAAGACGAAGCACTAAACGGGTCCATGTCATACAGCGAATATATAAATACACAAGCACGCACAAATGCAGACATGCACATGCACATGCACACACACACACACACAAACACACACATACACACACACACACACAAAGATGATGAGGTACGATAAGGCTACTGGAGCAGGGATATAGTGGACTTTGTAGCGACTACCGAAGAGGCGGGGCCAGGAGCTATGAATCGACCCCTGCAACCACAAACAGGTGAGCACACATACGCGTGCGGGCGCGTGCACACACACACAGCGATCATAGATTTACATTCTTTATGCTATATTGAGTTGTTGCATTAAGGCACTGTTTAAATTTCGTCTGTTATAGACGAGTTCGGTGGCAGTTACGTGCGCTTTCACCTTCAATATTTGATTTATTAACGGTTGTTCTTCTCAAAAAATATGTTCTCGATAAATTATTGCACGATACAATTCAATACGATACGCTATTTGTGGATAATTTGCGGATTTAAGTTTTTGAAGTGTGTCTCAGGCCACGCTTGTGTATTGACTAGTCTGAATTCAGTGTATGTGTGTGTGTGTGTGTGTGTGTGTGTGTGTGTGTGTGTGTGTGTGTGTCTTATCAGCACACATACCAGCAATATAACCATCCATGAACTTCTTCTCTTACCCTTCTCTCTCCCTTTTCTCTTAATCGTCGTCTTAGTAGTCTTCCTCATATTCCTCTTCCAACTACTACTACTACTACGCTCTGTATAATCTGTGGCATTCCATGTTTACTACTTTATGTTATCTGATCTGAGACCGAGCTCCAATACACACACACACACACACACACACACACACACACACACACACACACACACATATATATATATATATATATATATATATATATATATATATATATATATGTATATATAATCAATGCACCACGCAGAATAGGTAGTAGGTTGGTAGACAGCAACCCCCCAGGGAAGTACTACCGTCCTGCCAGATGACTGTGAAACAGAAACCTGTAACTGTTTTGCATGATGGTAGGATTGCTGGTTTCTTTTTCTGTCTCATAAACACGCTAGATAACAGGGATATCTTGCTACTCCTACTTACACTTTGGTCACACTTCACAGACACGCACATGCATATATATATATATATACATACGTCTAGGTTTTTCTCATTTTTCTAAATAGCTCTTGTTCTTCTTTATTTCTTCTATTGTCCATGGGGAAGTGGAAAAGAATCTTTCCTCCGTAAGCCATGCGTGTCGTATGAGGCGACTAAAATGCCGGGAGCAATGGGCTAGTAACCCCTTCTCCTGTAGACATTTACTAAAAAAGAGAAGAAGAAAAACTTTATAAAACTGGGATGCTTGAATGTGCGTGGATGTAGTGCGGATGACAAGAAACAGATGATTGCTGATGTTATGAATGAAAAGAAGTTGGATGTCCTGGCCCTAAGCGAAACAAAGCTGAAGGGGGTAGGGGAGTTTCAGTGGGGGGAAATAAATAGGATTAAATCTGGAGTATCTGAGAGAGTTAGAGCAAAGGAAGGGGTAGCAGTAATGTTAAATGATCAGTTATGGAAGGAGAAAAGAGAATATGAATGTGTAAATTCAAGAATTATGTGGATTAAAGTAAAGGTTGGATGCGAAAAGTGGGTCATAATAAGCGTGTATGCACCTGGAGAAGAGAGGAATGTAGAGGAGAGAGAGAGATTTTGGGAGATGTTAAGTGAATGTATAGGAGCCTTTGAACCAAGTGAGAGAGTAATTGTGGTAGGGGACCTGAATGCTAAAGTAGGAGAAACTTTTAGAGAGGGAGTGGTAGGTAAGTTTGGGGTGCCAGGTGTAAATGATAATGGGAGCCCTTTGATTGAACTTTGTATAGAAAGGGGTTTAGTTATAGGTAATACATATATACATATTTTAAGAAAAAGAGGATAAATAAGTATACAAGATACGATGTAGGGCGAAATGACAGTAGTTTGTTGGATTATGTATTGGTAGATAAAAGACTGTTGAGTAGACTTCAGGATGTACATGTTTATAGAAGGGCCACAGATATATCAGATCACTTTCTAGTTGTAGCTACACTGAGAGTAAAAGGTAGATGGGATACAAGGAGAATAGAAGCATCAGGGAAGAGAGAGGTGAAGGTTTATAAACTAAAAGAGGAGGCAGTTAGGGTAAGATATAAACAGCTATTGGAGGATAGATGGGCTAATGAGAGCATAGGCAAAGGGGTCGAAGAGGTATGGGGTAGGTTTAAAAATGTAGTGTTAGAGTGTTCAGCAGAAGTTTGTGGTTACAGGAAAGTGGGTGCGGGAGGGAAGGGGAGCGATTGGTGGAATGATGATGTAAAGAGAGTAGTAAGGGAGAAAAAGTTAGCATATGAGAAGTTTTTACAAAGTAGAAGTGATGCAAGGAGGGAAGAGTATATGGAGAAAAAGAGAGAGGTTAAGAGAGTGGTGAAGCAATGTAAAAAGAGAGCAAATGAGAGAGTGGGTGAGATGTTATCAACAAATTTTGTTGAAAATAAGAAAAAGTTTTGGAGTGAGATTAACAAGTTAAGAAAGCCTAGAGAACAAATGGATTTGTCAGTTAAAAATAGGAGAGGAGAGTTATTAAATGGAGAGTTAGAGGTATTGGGAAGATGGAGGGAATATTTTGAGGAATTGTTAAATGTTGATAAAGATAGGGAAGCTGTGATTTCGTGTATAGGACAAGGAGGAATAACATCTTGTAGGAGTGAGGAAGAGCCAGTTGTGAGTGTGGGGGAAGTTCGTGAGGCAGTAGGTAAAATGAAAGGGGGTAATGCAGCCGGGATTGATGGGATAAAGATAGAAATGTTAAAAGCAGGTGGAGATATAGTTTTGGAGTGGTTGGAGCAATTATTTAATAAATGTATGGAAGAGGGTAAGGTACCTAGGGATTGGCAGAGAGCATGCATAGTTCCTTTGTATAAAGGCAAAGGGGATAAAAGAGAGTGCAAAAATTATAGGGGGATAAGTCTGCTGAGTATACCTGGTAAAGTGTATGGTAGAGTTATTATTGAAAGAATTAAGAGCAAGACGGAGAATAGGATAGCAGATGAACAAGGAGGCTTTAGGAAAGGTAGGGGGTGTGTGGACCAGGTGTTTACAGTGAAACATATAAGTGAACAGTAATTAGATAAGGCTAAAGAGGTCTTTGTGGCATTTATGAATTTGGAAAAGGCGTATGACAGGGTGGACAGGGGGGCAATGTGGCAGATGTTGCAAGTGTATGGTGTAGGAGGTAGGTTACTGAAAGCAGTGAAGAGTTTTTACGAGGATAGTGAGGCTCAAGTTAGAGTATGTAGGAAAGAGGGAAATTATTTCCCAGTAAAAGTAGGCCTTAAACAAGGATGTGTGATGTCACCGTGGTTGTTTAATATATTTATAGATGGGGTTGTAAGAGAAGTAAATGCGAGGGTCTTGGCAAGAGGCGTGGAGTTAAAAGATAAAGAATCACACACAAAGTGGGAGTTGTCACAGCTGCTCTTTGCTGATGACACTGTGCTCTTGGGAGATTCTGAAGAGAAGTTGCAGAGATTGGTGGATGAATTTGGTAGGGTGTGCAAAAGAAGAAAATTAAAGGTGAATACAGGAAAGAGTAAGGTTATGAGGATAACAAAAAGATTAGGTGATGAAAGATTGAATATCAGATTGGAGGGAGAGAGTATGGAGGAGGTGAATGTATTCAGATATTTGGGAGTGGACGTGTCAGCGGATGGGTCTATGAAAGATGAGGTGAATCATAGAATTGATGAGGGGAAAAGGGTGAGTGGTGCACTTAGGAGTCTGTGGAGACGAAGAACTTTGTCCTTGGAGGCAAAGAGGGGAATGTATGAGAGTATAGTTTTACCAACGCTCTTATATGGGTGTGAAGCATGGGTGATGAATGATGCAGCGAGGAGAAGGCTGGAGGCAGTGGAGATGTCATGTCTGAGGGCAATGTGTGGTGTGAATATAATGCAGAGAATTCGTAGTTTGGAAGTTAGGGGGCTGAGGAAGGGTTGTTGAGGTGGTTCGGACATGTAGAGAGAATGGAGCGAAACAGAATGACTTCAAGAGTGTATCAGTCTGTAGTGGAAGGAAGGCGGGGTAGGGGTAGGCCTAGGAAAGGTTGGAGGGAGGGGGTAAAGGAGGTTTTGTGTGCGAGGGGCTTGGACTTCCAGCAGGTGTGCGTGAGCGTGTTTGATAGGAGTGAATGGAGACGAATGGTTTTTAATACTTGACGTGCTCTTGGAGTGTGAGCAAAGTAACATTTATGAAGGGGTTCAGGGAAACCGGCAGGCCGGACTTGAGTCCTGGAGATGGGAAGTACAGTGCCTGCACTCTGAAGGAGGGGTGTTAATGTTGCAGTTTAAAAACTGTAGTGTAAAGCACCCTTCTGGCAAGACAGTGATGGAGTGAATGATGGTGAAAGTTTTTCTTTTTCGGGCCACCCTGCCTTGGTGGGAATCGGCCAGTGTGATAATAAAAAAATAATAAAAATATATATATAATCAATGCACCACGCAGAAACAAGCGGGTATAAACAGAGAAAGATCACAGTAGACTCGATACTGCTACTGAGACGGAGAAGATTCTCAGGCATGTGAGGTCAGAACATACATGAGGAGACTGAAATAGCTTGAATCCATGCTTGAGGCTCACTGACGTGCCCGGGCTGGGAAAGAAAGATGGCTTGTGAACCACGTTGCCCAGTTTATGTAGCATTTGTGGCAGAGTGGATAAGAGCATGCCTGGGAATCTTGTCCGTCTGAGTAGGAGTATCGAGTCCTGCCGACTCCGATCTTTCTGTGTGTGTGTGTGTGTGTGTGTGTGTGTGTGTGTGTGTGTGTATATATATATATATATATATATATATATATATATATATATATGCAATAAGATCACAGTAAACAGGTGATTTCAAAATATGCAAAACAACCACTCTGAAAGAATAGAGAAATTCCAAGCGCTTTCGTGACTACTCACATTATCAAGGAACTATGAAAGTGAAGCATCCAAGGAAGCTATATAAGGTATAAGTTTTACACTCAGAAGTTTGGTATGGCAATGGGAAATCCTCTTTCACCTGTTCTTAGTAACCTATACATGGAATTTTTTGAAACAAGGTTGCTTAACACAATCCTCCCTAATAGAGCTAAATGGTTCAGATATGTTGATGATATTTTGTGTCTTATGCCCAAAAATGTAGATATACACCATTTTCTTGGAAAATTAAATAGCTTAGCCCATTCTATAAACTTTACTGTTGAGTTTGAAGAAAATAACTCATTGCCTTTTCTAGATGTTTTAATTATTAAGGGTAATAATGAATTCAAATTTAAAATTTACAGAAAACCTACAAATAACTGTTCCTATGTCCACTATTATTCCTCGCATCAAGATAGAGTCAAACTGTCTGTTTTCTCATCAATGTTTTTGAGAGCTTTACGAATTTGTAGTCCTGAGTTCATAGATGAGGAAATATCCAAAATTTATGAAATAGGTAATGATTTAAAATACCCAAGAAATGTAATTGATAAATCTTTTAAAGTTGCTAGGAACACTTTTTATAATCCAAAAAAGGGCAACCAGCCTTATTCAGCTAAAAATATGTTGGTTCTCCCTTACCATGAAAACTTGGTTGATATGCCTTCTCTTCTTAAGACTTTTAATATTAAAGTTGTATTCAAAAATCTTGATACAGTAAAAAAACTTTTGATTAAGAATTCCCCCCAAAATGCTGATGGATGTGTCTATAAGATTCCTTGTAAAATTTGCGATAAAGTTTATTACGGTCAAACTGGTAAAAATCTCGAACTAAGATTAAAACAACATAAATATAGCATTAGAACTGGACAAGATTCCAATGCTCTATTTATTCATGTAAGAGATTTTAACCATCCAATTGATTTTCAAAAAGTTGAGAAAGTAGTATCAAGCAAGTCCATGGTCGACAGGAATATAATTGAATCTTGTTTCATAAAAAGCACTTTTCACAATAATATGAATATTTCCTTTGGTTTATATAAATTAGATCCATTTATAATTAATAGAATTTGGGTAGAATTTAATAATACACTGGACAAATAAATAGCTTGGGGGTGAGTTTTCCAAGTTGGCTCGCCGCGCGTCACGTGTTTAACCGTTGTGGGATCTGATAGTGAGGTGCTGGCCGACCCCTTATATAGCTTCCTTGGATGCTTCACTTTCATAGTTCCTTGATAATGTGAGTAGTCACGAAAGCGCTTGGAATTTCTCTATTCTTTCAGAGTGGTTGTTTTGCATATATATATATATATATATATATATATATATATATATATATATATATATATATATGTGTGTGTGTGTGTGTGTGTGTGTAGTGCCGAATAGGTAAAACTTGCTATTTTGGTTTAAGAGCAACGCTCTTCTTGCCGAATAAGGCAAGCGAAAATTTGTGTATGCAATAATTTGGCAAAAATCATTCTGAACCTAACGAAAAAATATTTCATTGTGTTTATTAAATTGTAAACTTGTCTAAAATATATTTAGTTGGATTAGGTTAAATTAAATTGAGCTTGTTATAGTAAGTTGAAGCAAGTTTTCTAAGATTCTTTTGATATAAAAATATTAATTTTTACATTAACATAAATGAAATAAATATATCTCTGAACTTTTATGAGAAAATTTTAGGATTTAATTTTAAACGAATTCTTGTTGACTAGTTTTACCTATTCGACACACTATATATCTATATATATATATATATATATATATATATATATATATATATATATATATATATATATTTTTTTTTTTTTATCACACTGGCCGATTCCCACCAAGGCAGGGTGGCCCGAAAAAGAAAAACTTTCACCATCATTCACTCCATCACTGTCTTGCCAGAAGGGTGCTTTACACTACAGTTTTTAAACTGCAACATTAACACCCCTCCTTCAGAGTGCAGGCACTTTACTTCCCATCTCCAGGACTCAAGTCCGGCCTGCCGGTTTCCCTGAACCCCTTCATAAATGTTACTTTGCTCACACTCCAACAGCACGTCAAGTATTAAAAACCATTCGTCTCCATTCACTCCTATCAAACACGCTCAGGCACACCTGCTGGAAGTCCAAGCCCCTCGCACACAAAACCTCCTTTACCCCCTCCCTCCAACCTTTCCTAGGCCGACCCCTACCCCGCCTTCCTTCCACTACAGACTGATACACTCTTGAAGTCATTCTGTTTCGCTCCATTCTCTCTACATGTCCGAACCACCTCAACAACCCTTCCTCAGCCCCCTAACTTCCAAACTACGAATTCTCTGCATTATATTCACACCACACATTGCCCTCAGACATGACATCTCCACTGCCTACAGCCTTCTCCTCACTGCAACATTCATCACCCATGCTTCACACCCATATAAGAGCGTTGGTAAAACTATACTCTCATACATTCCCCTCTTTGTCTCCAAGGACAAAGTTCTTTGTCTCCACAGACTCCTAAGTGCACCACTCACCCTTTTCCCCTCATCAATTCTATGATTCACCTCATCCTTCATAGACCCATCCGCTGACACGTCCACTCCCAAATATATGAATACATTCACTTCCTCCATACTCTCTCCCTCCAATCTGATATTCAATCTTTCATCACCTAATATTTTTGTTATCCTCATAACCTTATTCTTTCTTGTATTCACTTTTAATTTTCTTCTTTTGCACACCCTACCAAATTCATCCACCAATCTCTGCAACTTCTCTTCAGAATCTCCCAAGAGCACAGTGTCATCAGCAAAGAGCAACTGTGACAACTCCCACTTTATGTGTGATTCTTTATCTTTTAACTCCACGCCTCTTGTCAAGACCCTCGCATTTACTTCTCTTACAACCCCATCTATAAATATATTAAACAACCACGGTGACATCACACATTCTTGTCTAAGGCCTACTTTTACTGGGAAAAAATTTCCCTCTTTCCTATGTACTCTAACTTGAGCCTCACTATCCTCGTAAAAACTCTTCACTGCTTTCAGTAACCTACCTCCTACACCATACACCTGCAACATCTGCCACATTGCCCCCCTATCCACCCTGTCATACGCCTTTTCCAAATCCATAAATGCCACAAAGACCTCTTTAGCCTTATCTAAATACTGTTCACTTATATGTTTCACTGTAAACACCTGGTCCACACACCCCCTACCTTTCCTAAAGCCTCCTTGTTCATCTGCTATCCTATTCTCCGTCTTACTTTTAATTCTTTCAATAATAACTCTACCATACGCTTTACCAGGTATACTCAACAGACTTATCCCCCTATAATTTTTGCACTCTCTTTTGTCCCCTTTGCCTTTATACAAAGGAACTATGCATGCTCTCTGCCAATCCCTAGGTACCTTACCCTCTTCCATACATTTATTAAATAATTGCACCAACCACTCCAAAACAATATCCCCACCTGCTTTTAACATTTCTATCTTTATCCCATCAATCCCGGCTGCCTTACCCCCTTTCATTTTACCTACTGCCTCACGAACTTCCCCCACACTCACAACTGGCTCTTCCTCACTCCTACAAGATGTTATTCCTCCTTGCCCTATACACGAAATCACAGCTTCCCTATCTTCATCAACATTTAACAATTCCTCAAAATATTCCCTCCATCTTCCCAATACCTCTAACTCTCCATTTAATAACTCTCCTCTCCTATTTTTAATTGACAAATCCATTTGTTCTCTAGGCTTCCTTAACTTGTTAATCTCACTCCAAAACTTTTTCTTATTTTCAACAAAATCTGTTGATAACATCTCACCCACTCTCTCATTTGCTCTCTTTTTACATTGCTTCACCACTCTCTTAACCTCTCTCTTTTTCTCCATATACTCTTCCCTCCTTGCATCACTTCTACTTTGTAAAAACTTCTCATATGCTAACTTTTTCTCCCTTACTACTCTCTTTACATCATCATTCCACCAATCGCTCCTCTTCCCTCCCGCACCCACTTTCCTTTAACCACAAACTTCTGCTGAACACTCTAACACTACATTTTTAAACCTACCCCATACCTCTTCGACCCCATTGCCTATACTCTCATGAGCCCATCTATCCTCCAATAGCTGTTTATATCTTTCCCTAACTGCCTCCTCTTTTAGTTTATAAACCTTCACCTCTCTCTTCCCTGATGCTTCTATTCTCCTTGTATCCCATCTACCTTTTACTCTCAGTGTAGCTACAACTAGAAAGTGATCTGATATATCTGTGGCCCCTCTATAAACATGTACATCCTGAAGTCTACTCAACAGTCTTTTATCTACCAATACATAATCCAACAAACTAGTCATTTCGCCCTACATCATATCTTGTATACTTATTTATCCTCTTTTCCTTAAAATATGCATTACCTATAACTAAACCCCTTTCTATACAAAGTTCAATCAAAGGGCTCCCATTATCATTTACACCTGGCACCCCAAACTTACCTACCACTCCCTCTCTAAAAGTTTCTCCTACTTTAGCATTCAGGTCCCCTACCACAATTACTCTCTCACTTGGTTCAAAGGCTCCTATACATTCACTTAACATCTCCCAAAATCTCTCTCTCTCCTCTACATTCCTCTCTTCTCCAGGTGCATACACGCTTATTATGACCCACTTCTCGCATCCAACCTTTACTTTAATCCACATTATTCTTGCATTTACACATTCATATTCTCTTTTCTCCTTCCATAACTGATCATTCAACATTACTGCTACCCCTTCATTTGCTCTAACTCTCTCAGATACTCCAGATTTAATCCCATTTATTTCCCCCCACCGAAACTCCCCTACCCCCTTCAGCTTTGTTTCGCTTAGGGCCAGGACATCCAACTTCTTTTCATTCATAACATCAGCAATCATCTGTTTCTTGTCATCTGCACTACATGCACGCACATTCAAGCATCCCAGTTTTATAAAGTTTTTCTTCTTCTCTTTTTTAGTAAATGTCTACAGGAGAAGGGGTTACTAGCCCATTGCTCCCGGCATTTTAGTCGCCTCATACGACACGCATGGCTTACGGAGGAAAGATTCTTTTCCACTTCCCCATGGACAATAGAAGAAATAAAGAAGAACAAGAGCTATGTAGAAAAAGGAGAAAAACCTAGATGTATGTATATATATATATATATATATATATATATATATATATATATATATATATATATATATGCATGTGCATGTCTGTGAAGTGTGACCAAAGTGTAAGTTGGAGTAGCAAGATATCCCTGTTATCTAGCGTGTTTATGAGACAGAAAAAGACACCAGCAGTCCTACCATCATGCAAAACAGTTACAGGTTTCTGTTTCACAGTCATCTGGCAGGACGGTAGTACTTCCCTGGGTGGTTGCTGTCTACCAACCTACTACCTATATATATATATATATATATATATATATATATATATATATATATATATATATATATATATATATAATTATATATAAATCACCTCCAGCAAAGTGAGGATCTGTAATTTCCTCCCAGACATCAACACGTTGAATATTTTGCCGAAAACTTAAAATGAAGCGAGTTAATCAAGTGGCATTATTTTAATTGCTGTTATTACCGCAACTATATTTTATTCTAACAATATTAAAGTCATTATCGTTATTATTCTCCACTTCGCCAATATTACTTCGAGAAGAGTTACGAAGATTTCCTCCTTCGTTCTGGCTAGGCTTGCTTGTTAGTATTTAAGAACATGAGCAGCTGTGGGTGCACCACAAGTTGTGACTATACCAGAAGCTGTGATTTAACCATCCGCTGTGGTTGTACCAAAAGTTGTGGTTGTGTTTAAAAACTGCTGTAGTACTAAAAGTTATGGTTGTACTAAACACTGTGGTTGCACCAACAACTGTGATGTAACCGATAACTGCAACTGAATTAGCAACGTTGGTTCTACCAACAGCTGCAATTGTACCAACAGCTATGGTATATCAAGTGTTGTAAAAATAACTGCCCTTCTAAAAAAAAAAAAACAGGCAAGAGAGCATGCAATGAAGCAGCAGGCAGGCACTGAAGCAGGCATCAGTCGACAGCAGGGAAGCATGCAAGAATTCACGCAGAAGACAAGCAAGCACTAAGATCACACAAGGCCTACCGGTCAATTCAGGGTAGGCCCATTTTACAGTCAATTTTCAATATTTTTTTTAAAGATCGTTTGCATCTAAAAAATGAAGTTTTTTCATATTATTGATGGTATACAATACCGCCAATTAATATGACAATATGTGCAACTTATATTGATTTTCGGAAAGCTTCCCCAGAACAGCAGGCTTCTTCTCTCTTCTTTATTAGACTGAGAAAAACGCCTGCTATAAGAAAACCATACCACGGGCGGGGATAGAACCCGCGATCAGACAGTCTCAAAACTCCAGACCATCGCGTTAGCCACTGGACCAGCTAGCCACTTGCATTTGTGGTCACAGTGGTGCCTATGCTAACCTTCCTATGGTGTAGAAATATACCTAGTTGGACGAATCTTATTGTGGCTAGCTGGTCCAGTGGCTAACGCGACGGTCTGGAGTTTTGAGACACTCTGATCGCGGGTTCTATCCCCGCCCGTGGTATGGTTTGTTTGCAATCGTGCCATTACGATTTCGTGAGTCGAGTCAAAGCCTGCTATGCTGACAAGCCAGTCCTAAACCCAACAGATCAGCAGCCTTGTTATTACCATTTGCGGAACCTTCATCAGTGCAACGAGAGTGAAGAGACAGAACAAATTAGGAGCTTAACCTCATTCACTCATACTTACATATACACTCACTCTCCTTCCCCACCCCCTCAGCCATCCTGTCTCAAACACCTCCATCAAACACGCACACCAGATGGGCAACGAGTGCAAATTTAGACAGCTAAACAACTTTAATGTTAAATGGGATCATTATTAGGTCCATTTTCGCAGCAAATCAAAACAACAAATTCACGAAGCTTAAACACGAAGAAAACTGACTTGTAAAACTTTAAGTAGAAGAATAAAGGAAACTGACTATAACAAGTTGTTAGGTACACATATACAAAAATAAATAAAGTATATAAAAATCATTCATGTGGTGTACACGTATAAATAATAAATATAACTTGAACGATTTTTAAATATACTTAAAAAATACACAAAAATACAAATCATAGGAGCTAACATTTGTTAAAAGCAACTGCTGCAAGACAATTAAATTACAAGACTTGATTAATGTGATGATCACCAGCATTACAAACCTGACTAATGACATCACAAGACATGTTTAACATTACATGGTGTTTAACATTACGAGACATGATTAACATTGCCAGACATGATGATTAACAATGCAAGATGTAATTAACAACGCATAACTTAACAATACATGACGTGATTAAAATTACAGAAAGTGATTAACATAAAACATGATTAACACAAAGACGTGATTAACATACAGAATGAATTAACGTAAGACGGAGATTAACATTACAAGGCAAGATAATTAACATCACAAGACGTGATAATTAACAGTACAAGACATGACAGGGAGAAAAATAAAACCACATAATCGCTACAGTCTCCTACACTCACATTCTAATTTATTTTTACAAGCTCTTTCAGAATGATATACAAGTACAGCGAGATGGAAGTGACTTTACTGACGCTACGTTATCACCTCAACATGCACGAATTTTTTTTTTCGATAAAAATGTAGAATTCTGAAAAAGTCAAGAGTCCAGCAGGTATTACTGGTCCAGAGTACCATGTGTCACAGTCAAGATTCCATTAGGCAATACGGGTCCAGGGTACCATCTGTCACAGCACTTGGTAATTTCATTTCTTTTCCTACTTAAGATATAATAGGTTTACTTCTCAATTTCTTTAAAAATAATTTTCACAGCATTTGCAGCCAAATCTTGTCCCGGAGTTGAGTAATTTAGTGTTAATAATATACAGTAACGGATTTTTCTCGAAATAAGCGATCGTACGCCAATACCACATTAACGTATGCTTACTGCTAAATTCCCTTTTTGACAACACATCTTGCAGCAGCCACATTATAATACATTTATTCATGACTGTTCAGCTCTTATCAGAAAAAGGATTTCAGTGTTGGATACGAGAACCCTATACTTAGTTTTATGAGTGTTGTTGAGAATACCTGCACTGATTCCTGGCCTCCAACACCAAGAGCTCTCACTCAACTATTTTCACATACTTGGATTTGGTCTGGGGCAGTTAAGTTAAAAGCATTTCTTTGGAGCGTTGAATAATTAAAAAGATATGGAGATGTTTATTCGTTATATTGGAGAAGATTCAGTAAACAGCCAGTTGTATTATTTGGTGATATGGCAATATAGATATTGATTAAGATATTACGAGATTAGAAGAAATGTCGTTATTTCTTTTTGGCGCGTGCGCGATGGCAGGGGAAGGGAGCCCATCAATAAAGCATATCAAGTGGAATCGTATATTTTAAACATCAGCGATTTCCCACCGAAGAGAAGCCACCCAAACCTGACACACAAACTAACACTCCCTCATTTCATTTTAAGAATTCCTAGAACATCCAAATTAAAATATATCGTACTAATTTTGTGGTATATACATACAGGTGCTGCGAAGCCACAATAGTGTAGGCCTTACGTGATGTAAGTACACTAAGTTGGGGACTAAAATAACGCTAAGAAGAACTCAGAGTTCCTAACATACGAGAATAACGACGACGATGTCTTCAAAGTCAACGCAGCATCATTTGTTGCTGGAATATCTATCAGTGAGGTATCCAGGAAATGAGGTACGACTTAAAGCTATTCCATGATTGTACAGGCAGTTTTTATTTTTACCTTCAGCAGTGCTGGTTTCCGATGTTAGGACGCCTATTAGCACTACTGTCTCCTTGGTTAAGATCAGTTGCAAGTCTACAGATGAAAAGTGCTTTCAAAAGGACGATGACCTGGTAAAGATGAATTACTTTAGCAAGAAGAATTACAGGGCAACACTGGTGGACAGTAAATATATAAAATAAGGATAATTTGGAAGATAATGAAAACTGCTGTCGGGTTGATTCGCCACGATAAATACAGATGAGTAAGTGGTTTCCTTGTGGCTTACCTACGACCTGAGGCAAGTGAAGAATTATATTCTCTCAGCTCAGCTTCAAGCCACGCTTCCCTGATAACTACCTGATCAACCAGACTATTGGTGCTGCACTACATATACCCACATCGCTATTACACCCTGGCAGGTATGACAACGACTACGAGAACCTGCCCAGTTCCTTGCTGAAGACCCAACCTTAGTTTCAGTAATATTTCATATTTCTACCTCTGGAGTACACTATTTCAGGAAACTTTTCGCCTTTCAGGGAGTCTCTGTTTACCGCATTAAACATTGATGGCACCGTATCTCACTCCACTGATCTTTTTATATGAAAATTACGTACTTGACAGCTAGGCACTTCAAAAATTTAACAAATAAGGTCTCGGTAGTTTTATGGATTCTATGCGAGAAAGTGTATGATCTTATTACTAGCTAAAATGTATCACCTTCCTTGATAATGATACTTGAGAGCCACAGTTGTGGTGGAGTGTTGGTCGCTTGCCAGAAGACCACATCACTCAAAAATAATTCATTATCAGGCTGACAGCCACTGTGATGGTTGCGATATATTTTACATTGTACATAAATATTCACACACCACAATTTTAGTTTTCTTCTTTTAAACAGTATCAGGGAAAAGGGTGGATAATGTTAAGTACCAAAGACGTAAATTATTATGAACTAAATAACAAACTCTATCACATTCAGTAATGCATGATTCAACCCAGCATGTAATGCGAAGTAAACGCCTGGGTATTATGAACACAGAATCTGGTTGAGGTTTCGACCAGATATTCTCGAGATGGATCGTTAGATCCTCCAAGTTGTGGCAGTTCGAAGAAAAGGTTTGTCGGAGTGAATCAGTTAACCCTAAATTGGCCACAGAGGTTGTAAAGATAGCAAGGATCAATTCTCATATCTTTCGGACTCATTGTCAGCTTATACGAACCCCCAGATATATCACTAGCAATATATTCTAAATGTACACCACATTTATATTAGTACAGAAGGAAATGAAAGAGCTGGCACGAGAGCACAAGAAAACACACACTACAGATTTGAAAAAAAACATTCAAGAGAAAGGTGGAAATATTAGAATAGAGATGTTTAGCTTACTTGTACAATGTGGGAGGCCGATGTAGCAACTGCAAGAGAGGAAAGAGTGTCAGCTGTGTAGGGAGGAAGATAAAACATTCTCCACCACTTGGTAGGTAGACAGTTGTGTGAGGCGACATGTGGTAATTCATAGATATTTTACGCAGATTTTTTTTTTTTTAATTTACTACGTTTCACCCAAAGTGAAGATTTTCTCTGCTTATAGTGCCTATGAATTACTACTACATATCTTAGAAAGTATTTGTGAGGGAAAAGTTCAACAGATAGGAGTAGCGAGTAAGTATATGGTAATGATAGTTTGATTGCCGGCTGCTTGTTAAGGTAGGGTCAGTCTAGCTCCCGCTATCCACCCCCCGTCCTTTTTCCCCACCCCGAAAGGTGACGTGTGGGGCTCCGGCCAAACAGTAATCACTCGACTCACAGCTCCCAGCACAACTGTAAGTAAAAGCCTCTGCTCCTATTCTAGTGGATATTGGTTGAAAGCTTCACTTTTGACCAAAACCTTTCAGTTTTAAGCTCCATGTGAGACTTAGATAATCACCACCTTTTTTTAAGTATCTTGCACTTATCATGGAGAGTGATTTCTTAAGCCGTGGGTAACCTGTCTCTTTCCAACTTGAAATGACAGATCGGGTCACCTGCCAACCAACGAGAAGTGTTGAAGGAGACGGACTGAAACCGGTTTTGGGACGTCACTTCATAATCTACCTACTTGATTAATTGTACAGGACACTACCCCTCATCTTTGTAGTGGTAAAGAACCTGCGTTCCTGTCATCTGGACTGACTATTTAAGGCTATAGACTCTGTGAAGAACTAGTCGTTGGGTTGTCACCAACACCTGTGACCCCCCTTCCCCATCAGCAACGGCTACAATTTCTACAAGACGGTGTCAACCTCAACTAGACACCCCAGTATAACTGTATATATTAGCGTTGAATTCAAATGTCATTTTTCCATTTCATTTTTCTTTCAAGTAGGATACACCTTCATATTTCAATGTTTTATCTTTGCATTAATAAATAATAAAGTGTTTATCTTTGAATTATTTCTTTTTCTATTCATTAATTTTCCTAAGGAGGAGCCAGCCTTGGTAATACTGTCTGAAGTTGTTACAGGCCTTCACAGTATTAAATTACAAGAATACAGAATAACATACATACTGTCTATAATAATGGAATTATAAATATCATTCTTTATCACTACAGAACACTTGAAAAAACATCAGGCAAAAGTAATTTAAATAACATTAAATTTTCCACCATTTTTTTTTTGGTGTATTGCTCAACTAATAGTGTAGTCTCCTTCATGGAAAAACCGACAGTCAGTGCATTACAATTACATATATGCCAATTACCGTGTTAAACCAGCATATTAATACATGTAACAGAAATGTGAACTAGGGTGGATTTAGAAATTACTTCAAATTTGGTTAAATATAGAGAACTCGTTGGTGAGTCACTAACCTCAGATAAGGTCCAATGTACTGCGAATACATGACTTAAGTTTCGTCGAAGGTAAGTTTCATAATGAGCTCCACCTACAACACTGTAACAATAGCTGACTGAAGGTGGCGGATTACAATACAATATCCACGATAGATTGTGTACTATCATTAGCTAGAGGGGCGGATGACCATACAAGATCTACGACAGTGTAACAATCATTCGTTGGTTGGGCAGATTCTCTCACAAAATCCACGACAGTGTAACAATCGTTACCTGAAGAACTTCGAGAAGGACGAGAGCGCATCAAGGATGATCCCTAAGTAGGCGTCTACAACTACCATTCGGCAAATACTTAATGTGCTTACGGAAAGTTATCAAGAATATGAGAATCTCTTCTGGAGAGATGCAGAAGATAGCTGACATGTTGTTTGGAGGTACGAAGGCAATTTTAATAAAACAATACCATGTGCAATAGAGGTTCCTAAAACGACGATTCTTGGAAAGGAGATGACCAATATTGTCATCAGATGTATGTATTCGCTTAGTTGTATCTATGAGGGCAGAGCTTAAATTTTTGATCTACTTCTTATGAGTACTGAATGTCTGGTATGGTTACTCCCGGCTCTGCCATATCTACTGAATCCATGTATGGAATTAGCCTTCTCTCCATCACTTTTTGATGAATTTCACCAGCTCACTATCATCGCTATTATTTTTTATATTCTAAAATATTTTGTACACATCTGGTTCATTTGAACTTGTATCCTATCATGTTATTCTGTCGCTGTCTAAAGTATCAGATAGTTTATCAAGATTTTTAAAATGGTGTTTTTTTTTCTACTCTCTTAGCCTCGTATCCAACCTCTGAACCTTCTCATTTTCTGTATTCTTGAATGTTTCATGGCGGTGCCGTGCCCTGCAGTACTAGTCTTCAATGTCAGGTATCTTCTGAACGACTATTCAGATTTCAGAGTGCTGTTCATATATCAGCCAGCTATGCATATACTACCAATTTCTACCTGTTCAGGAGGTATGATATCCACTTTTAGATACATTTTCATTGAAGACAAGATACGGGTGTAGAGCTAACTTTTGTTACTACATTTCGCTTTGTAAAGTCACGTCTTTTTTTCTTCCTGACTTTCGTTGTTCAGCTTTCATCTGTCTCTTCGTCCTGGATCTTCCACACAGCACACTAAGCAAAAATAAATCTTGGCAAAAACAAAAATTTCATCCTGAAGTATTGAAGTATTGTCTCTCACCGTGAGTTTCCTCTTTCTCAGGTATTAATTTATGCCTACGACTATCCTGCATGCCAAGCTAGCCTACATTTCCAGTCAGTTGATCAGTCATGGGTGTGGTACCGTTTACTTCTGATCTCCCTCAATCTGTCGGAGACCTCAGGTTAGCGAGACACGATTTGCCCTTCCTGAACATGTCTTAATGAGCTGGGAAGACACCAGCTCTCTCCTGATTTACCTGTGTTTTACTGCGACCAGTTTCGAGAGTTCTTCTACCCTCCCAGCCCGGCAAGAGGCCAGGATTCCTCTGTTGACTGACTAGTGACCGCAGGCCATAACAGCTATCAAAACCGACCTGATTCAGCATTTGTGGAAACTGTCCAGCTCTCTAATTGTACCCATAACACCACCTCTGCTCATCACTGCACTAAGTTGTTATAGTAGAGAGCAGATTAGGGACCAAGCCCTCGAGTATCTTTTTTGTATATATTCTCTCTTCTCCCTAAAGAAAACAAGTGTTTCGAGGCGTTCCCAATAGTTAATGTTTAACTGGTTCTATGCGAGCAATATACAATCAGTTCCGCTCTCTCTCTCTCTCTCCTTGAAAGGCATTGTGAACACGATATTTAAGCCGTGAACCCTCAAGCAGTTTGCCATGTACCATCATTGGCATTTCTTTTACTCTTTTATTTTTAAAGTTCTCATAATACACTCTTGTGTCATTTTTCTGGCCCATGTTGCATTTACCTCTATGAACAGCACGGAGCAGCACACTGTGAGCACAATACAAGTTCTAACAGACCACTCACACCAACATGGTTGTGGCAAGCTTTATCTCAAGTCCCGTCAAAGCCGTTTTCCTTGACTTGCGAAATCGTAATAACATGATGGTAAACAACTCAAGAGAATGGGCAGGATTCAAACCCAGGAATCCTGCCGTTCTCTGAACTATTTACAGTTGTGTTCACGATTTCGCGAGTCTTTGTTCCCTGGTTTCCTCTTCCCGCAACTCAAACAGCCCATGTCTGTCCAATCTATCTAATCCTTCGAGTATTTTGTCCTTTATATTTTGAATATGTTCCTTCTAGTCCTCACTACTTCCGGTGTTGTGAATCTGAGTTCCTTAACTCTCTCTTCGTAGCCCATTTCCCTCAGTTCTAGCACCAATTTCGTTGTGACTCTTTGGCTTATTTCTAGATTCTTTATATACTTGATGAGGCTCCATGCTGGCGCCGCACACTTCACGATAAGCCTAACATATCTTCTGTATAATGTCCTAAATTAATATTTATTCAGGTTCCTGAGAGCAATTCTTAAGAAAGCTAGTTTTGTATATGTCACAATTTTTACAACTTACATCCTGGCGCGCTCTTGCGCGTGTAGGAGGGGGAGTAGGAAGGGGGAGTAGGAAGGGGGAGGGGGAAGGGGGAGGGGGGAGGGGAGGGGGAGGGGGGAGGGGGAGGGACAGGGGAGGGGGAGGGATAGGGGAAGAGAGAGGAGGGACAGGGGAAGGGAGAGAGAGGAGGGACAGGGGAAGGGAGAGAGAGGAGGGACAGGGGAAGGGAGAGAGGGGAGGGACAGGGGAAGGGAGAGAGAGGAGGGACAGGGGAAGGGAGAGAGGGGAGGGACAGGGGAAGGGGGAGAGAGGGGAGGGACAGGGGAAGGGAGAGAGGGAAGGGACAGGGGAAGGGAGAAAGGGGAGGGACAGGGGAAGGGAGAGAGGGGAGGGACAGGGGAAGGGAGAGAGGGGAAGGGGAGAAGGGAAGGGAAGAGGCGCGTGTACCTGCATACATAGCACATAAATACGTTATGTGTGTAATGTAGGTTATCGGAAAGCACGAGGATGATAAACTGACGTCGGCAGTTGTGCGCTGATGAGATCAATGAAATAAATTATTTCCAGAATTTCCAGTAATTCACGACACTTTGTACTGGAGTCTGCCTCACTACTACCAGTACTCGGACCACTACCAGTACTCGGACCACTACCAGCACTCGGACCTGGTTACCTGGAGGTTATTCCGGGGATCAACGCCCCCGCGGCCCGGTCCATGACCAGGCCTCCCGATGGATCAGGGCCTGATCAACTAGGCTGTTACTGCTGGCCGCACGCAGTCCAACGTACGAGCCACAGCCTGGCTGATCCGGCACTGACTTTAGGTATCTGTCCAGCTCTCTCTTGAAGGCAGCCAGGGGTTTATTGGCAATTCCCCTAATGCTTGATGGGAGGCTGTTGAACAGTCTTGGGCCCCGGACACTTATGGTGTTTTCCCTTAGTGTACCAATGGCGCCCCTACTTTTTATTGGGGGCGTTTTGCATCGCCTGTCCAGTCTTTTACTTTCGTAGGGAGTGATTTCTGTGTGCAGATTTGGGACCATTCCTTCCAAGATTTTCCAAGTGTAGATTATGATATATCTCTCCCTCCTGCGTTTCAAAAAGTACAAATCAAGTGCTTCCAAGCGTTCCCAGTAGTTAAGGTGCTTGACAGAACTTATACGTGCAGTAAATGATCTCTGTACACTCTCTAGATCTGCGATTTCACCTGCTTTGTATGGAGATGTTAATGCACAGCAGCATTCCAGCCTAGAGAGAACCACTACCACTACCAGAACAAGGACCACTACCAGTACTCGGACCACTGCCAATACTAGGAGCAAACATTCGATGATTCACTAATGCATTTCACTTGCGCTGTAATTTACAAGTTAAAAGACTGAAGCATTAGCAGCTACATGCTAGCAACCTCAGTTGCTGGTTGAAGATCTCCTGATATTTTTATATACTTAAGCTTTTCCTTGATTACTGATATACTATTAGGCAGGTCTAATAATAGGAGACTTTGAGAGCTGTGTCAGGATGGCTGAGTATGGAGGAGGCAGCGCAAGAGGGCGGGAGTGGGGAAAATGTGGGCGAGCAATGTGCTCGGGTGGGGGAGGAGAAGGTGCAGGCTGGTATGGGGGAGTGTGGGCGGATGTAAAGGGATATACGAGCTGGCGTGGGGAGTGGGTTGGGCGTGGTTGGGTGGTATACTACAGAGCAGAGACGGTAATTACCACAGAGGAAAAGACATACGAGCAAGAAGCAAATTATAATTCCAAATTCGTACGTACGTACACTCTTGAGAGCAGATGTGAATGTTTTCACGTACGTACGTGTTGACACCCATACCTTACTGCTTACGTTGGCAGTGTATTAATATATATCATCCACTGTTGTAAAGGATATCTCTGGCAGCCAAACACACGCAGAGCGTTTACAAAAATTAGGAAAAAAAGCACATTTACCTGAGGACTTTAAGACACATGGACAAAACCTGTGCATCTTTATTCAAAGAAGTTTTGCCAACCAGAGTCATATCAATTCAGTACAGAGAAGATACGTAATGGTATTCGTTACCTATTGTTGAAAATGGTATAAAATACTGACAAGTTGAAGATTAATATTCATTACTTATAAACGGCGCTACAACTTCACGTTAAATAAGGTCTCTGTCATCTCCGCTTTACTTACTGCGATAACCATCAGCAATAAGAAATCAGACCTGGGCCTTATCAGGCGTTATCGGTACACAGGAGCTGTAACTATTTCGTTGACCAGGTGACAGGTCATAACACCCTCCACAAACACAGCTCTTCAACACCCTCCCAGATGAGTTGGAACAATTCACCAGTACGTACATGAATGGTATATACTAGCGACAAGATGAAGAATTAGATACATGTGCAATATCTGAAGAGCACCGGAGACTTTAAGAATGTTTCAGATTCTTCAAGACTACGGTGGTCTTCACCAGCTCCAAGGCTGAGGGACTGATTACCTCATCTTCTGTTTATAGTTCTATTTTCTTCACATTATGTCCTTGTATTGTATTGATAAAGCCACTGAGTGACGAAACGTCTACAATTAACGGTACCCAGATGATGCACGTGTAATTCTTCAACTAGCCAATAACCCGCACTTACGACCTTTCGGTCCAACCTGTACCATTGCCAAGTCACAGGTGAGGCGATGTGATACAAGATCATGTCTTTTTCTGACTAAAGCCAGATGAAGGCCTCGGTCAAATGACTCAAAGCTAAAACGGTTCCACTGTCAAATTAATCCACAACACAACGCTGGCACCTTAAAGAAAGCAGGTCCATAAAACAACGCTAGTCCCCTTAAGAAAGCAATTTCACTAAACTACACTAAACCATTAGAGCACGCACGTCAATTAAACTACGCTGCTTTACTATGCAACGCTGGGCCATTAAAGAAAGCTGGTCCACTAAACCCCACTACTCTACTAACCTACGTTGGACCACTAGGTTATTCTACTAAGCTAAGCCGGTCCACTTAACCACGCTGGTGTGGCTTCAGACAGGCTGGTGTACTGAACAATCACTAATAAATCGAGGCTCCGACCGGAAGATTCGCATAAAGTTGTTTTATCACACACTGATTAATTTGGGCCAAATAATTTGGGGGTTTGAGGCTGTACTGTCTAAATAAACAAGACGAAATAAACCAGATGGATAACACCCAGGATGTAGCGATGAGGTTCTCCCCACCACCTACAAGGTCCTCTCCACCTATACAAGGTTCTCCCCACCACTTATGAAGTACTCTCCATTTATACAAGGTTCTCCCCACGACTGCACCTTGATTATAACTGCAATTCACCTGAACACTAGCAGTCAGTGATACTGTAATATCCAAGATAGTCTTTAAGCCTAATAAATTAACTAACACAGTTTATTACGAAGACAGGGAGTAAACTTTGCGTTTATTTATATATGTCGTGCCGAATATGTAAAACTGGTCAATTAGCAAGAACTCATTTAAAATTAAGTCCTTTCTGAAATTTTCTCTTATACGTTTAAAGATATATTTTTTTTTCATAAATGTTAATGTAAAATTTTTTAATTTTGCACCAAAAGAATCTTAGAAACTTACCTAACCTTATTATAACAAGTGCAATTTATTTTAGCCTAACCCAACTAAATATATTTTAGATTTGTTTACGATAATTTAATACTAAACAAACACAGTGAAATATTTTTTTTTCGTTAGGTTCAGAATGATTTTGGCGAAATTATTGCATATACAAATTTTCACTTGTCCTATATGGCAAGATGAGCGTTGCTATTTAAGCCAAGATCGCAAGTTCTGCCTATTCGGCACGACATATATATATATATATATATATATATATATATATATATATATATATATATATATATATATATATATATATATATATATACAGTGGACCCTCGAATTTAGTCGTGCTTTTTCTGTATGCAAAACTATTTTTATCTATAAAATGTATTGTTTGTTAATATTTTTGGGTGTCTGGAATGGTTTAATTGGATTTGCATTATTTCCTATGGGAAATATTAACAAAAAATACATTTTATAGATAAAAATAGTTTTGCATACAGAAGAGGCACGACTAAATTTGAGGGTCCACTGTATATATATATATATATATATATATATATATATATATATATATATACATATATATATATACATATATATATATATACATATATAATATATATATATATATATATATATATACATATAGGGACCCTCATCCTCAGAGAAAAGAATAAACTTGCTTCTGGGAAAACTCAAGATTCTCCCTGAAGCTGTTTGAGAATTTTCTCCTACCACCCCCTATATTATGTATATATATTTTATTTAAAGACAAAATACATTGACAAAACATTCACAAAAATATGATACAAAGTAAAACAACATAGGTAACTCAGAGCTACATCTCGAATACTTCGTCCAGCTCCCCTGCGGTGGGCCGCGTGCCCAGAATGCTGCAGGCATTTCCTCTCTGGATCGCAACACTGAGTCTCTGAAAGAGGAAGCTGGTCGCCCTGTGGTCCTTGGTTTCTATGATGAGCTTTTCACCCAGCTCTTTGAGGAACTTTAGAGCACACTTGCCCCATGCTCCAAGGGTCTCCGACCCTATTGGAATGAAGTTATAGCAAGGGGGAAGGTCTTCATATTTTCGGATCTTCTGGGTCTCCCTGTGGCTGGCAGCTCCACCCCCTTCCACTACAGAGTATGGCAAGTAGGTGTCTGCCAATGTGGCAGCACAGGTGTAGTCCCAGGCAATCTGCTTTCCATCCTTCCAGGGTAGCATAGTGGCTCCATCAGGACGCTTTTGACTTCCATCAGACCTCTGTACTTGGGGTTCCCGTTGAGCTGGGCAACGGGCTGTGGCGAGGCTTCTCTTTATTATGTCATTGATCTCCTCATGTCTGGCATACTTCCCTTCTGCTGTGTGGCACACGAGACCATGGAGTCCGAATTGATCAGCTGTCGCCCTGCCGCAAATACACCTATGTTCGGTGAGGATGGGGGCGGCTAGGCGAAGAGCAACACCAATCCGAATGGCCTGTGGGTCGAGACGGGTGCCCAGGGAGGAATTGGGAACAGCTAACAGGAAATCTCCTGAGTGTGGTGCCTTCACTGCCAGGAGACGAGCTTTGTTCTTTCCTGAAGCATTGGAGAGCATTGTGTTGGCGATTTTTTCCATGATCGGTTTGTCCCAGTGGGACTGTTTGTGCTGTTTGGGAGGAGCTGGTCTACTGGAGGAGTCTGTAAGGGTGTCCCACCGAATTGCTGCTTCAGTAAACCTGGGGTCTTGAGCTCCTACCAAGTCTCTCAAGCGTTCGGGCACTATCTTCTTGACTAATGCACTGGAAGCCAAACACGAAGACAGAAAAGCAGGTAAAGCAACATGCGTTGCTTTACGCACTCCTATACCTCCCAGTCGCACTGGGAGGGTTGCCTGATCCCATTGCTCATCCTCTAGTGACAGGTTCAGTGCCTTCTTAAAAGTTGATCTCAGGTGTGCATCATATTCATCAAGTGTTGGGTTGTCAAAAGAGGGTGCACACCTCAAGAAGTAAGTGAGTCTTGGCATAGTAAGACACCTTGTGAGGAGATACAGAGCATCATGGGCATCAAGATCGCTTATTCTCTCCTCCATTCTCATAAGGTCATTCAATTTGTCCCTGAGGACAGTATCGATGGCCTGGTGACCCAGCGGTGCCCCCAAGAGGGTACTGTTGGACGGAGTTGTAGTTGAGATTTCCGGGAGGATTCTTCGAACAGCATTGATTATTTCCTGGTTCGCTGTGATGATTTCACACTTAGAGGGATTGAGGATGAGTCCCAAGCCTTCTCCCTGTGTTTTCACCAGTTGTAGGTCCCCCACGAGGGACTCTTCAGTACCTGCCAGAGTGCCATCATCCAGGTACCAGATATTGAGCTCACTGCGTAGGCTGGAAGTTAGTTCTCTTACTGCCAAGCAGAAGAGAAGTGGAGCAAGTGGGTCACCCTGCTGAACACCCTCTGATGATTGAATTTCATGTTCTCCAAACAAAAGAATTGAGGGTTTGCTGTAGCCGGCTGAAATGAAGGGAAAGAGACTGGGGAACCGAACCCGAACAGCTGGCAAAACAGCATCTCTCCTCACCATATTAAAGGCATTTCTAAAATCAAGTTTGATTATGGCCTTGTCTTCTGGTAGGTCCCTGATGTAGGCCCTTGCCGCATGAGCTGCAGCTTCACTGCCTTGAGAGACCCCAAAGCCCAGTTGGTGTGGCTGGAGTAAAGTGGCAGCTTCTAGGCGAATGTTTCTCACTGCTGCTTTGGCAACGAGACGGCGGAGAGTGTTTCCAACTGCAATGGGTCTGATTCCCCCATCCCTCTTCTTCAAAGCACATAGTGAGGCTCCAAAAAAGAAAGGTTTAATTTCTTCTGGGATTCGCCCAGCCAGGCAATTGTTGACGAAAGTTGTATATATATATATATGTATATATATATATATATATATATATATATATATATATATATATATATATATATATATATATATATATATATATATATATATATGTCGTGCCGAATAGGCAGAACTTGCGATCTTGGCTTAAATATATATAATGTACAACTTTATTTATATATATACTTCAGGGGTAATTGATATCCTTTATGATGAGTGGGGTGATGTATGGGATGGGCAGCCTTGTAGGACAGAGGATGGGACAGAGAATAAGCGTAGAGGGTGACTGTGAAGAATATGAGTCAGAAGATGAGGTTGATGAATACAAGGAGAGAAGGAGCAAGTGAGCAGTTTCTATAGTCAGGGGTGAGAACATCATTGCACCTTACCCACCGCTTAATGCACGAGAAACAGTCACCATAGTTGCAGAAGAGGAAAACAATCATTAGTTTATGAAAACACGAAGTGCCTGTTAACCTCCGCTTATATTCTACACCAGCAGCAAGTGTGACACACACACGATGCTGAGAGAATAAATTAAGCATTTTGAGTCAATAGGTTCATGATGCAAACTGTTACATCTTTAGTGTTACTTAGCGTACTGGAAGACACTGCACATAACTTCACACTCTCGCTACATCTTACTGGAAGACACTGCACATAACTTCACACTCTCGCTACATCTTACTGGAAGACACTGCACATAACTTCACACTCTCGCTACATCTTACTGGAAGACACTGCACATAACTTCACACCCTCGCTACATCTTACTGGAAGACACTGCATATAACTTCACACCCTCGCTACATCTTACTGGAAGACACTGCATATAACTTCACACCCTCGCTACATCTTACTGGAAGACACTGCATATAACTTCACACCCTCGCTACATCTTACTGGAAGACACTGTACATAACTTCACACCCTCGCTACATCTTACTGGAAGACACTGTACATAACTTCACACCCTCGCTACATCTTACTGGAAGACACTGCATATAACTTCACACCCTCGCTACATCTTACTGGAAGACACTGTACATAACTTCACACCCTCGCTACATCTTACTGGAAGACACTGCCCATAACTTCACACCCTCGCTACATCTTACTGGAAGACACTGCATATAACTTCACACCCTCGCTACATTTTACTGGAAGACACTGCACATAACTTCACACCCTCGCTACATCTTACTGGAAGACACTGCCCATAACTTCACACCCTCGCTACATCTTACTGGAAGACACTGCTCATAACTTCACACCCTCGCTACATCTTACTGGAAGACACTGTACATAACTTCACACCCTCGCTACATCTTACTGGAAGACACTGCACATAACTTCACACCCTCGCTACATCTTACTGGAAGACACTGCACATAACTTCACACCCTCGCTACATCTTACTGGAAGACACTGCATATAACTTCACACCCTCGCTACATCTTACTGGAAGACACTGCACATAACTTCACACCCTCGCTACATCTTACTGGAAGACACTGCTCATAACTTCACATCCTCGCTACATCTTACTGGAAGACACTGCATATAACTTCACACCCTCGCTACATCTTACTGGAAGACACTGCATATAACTTCACACCCTCGCTACATCTTACTGGAAGACACTGCTCATAACTTCACATCCTCGCTACATCTTACTGGAAGACACTGCACATAACTTCACACCCTCGCTATATCTTACTGGAAGACACTGCATATAACTTCACATCCTCGCTACATCTTACTGGAAGACACTGCACGTAACTTCACACCCTTGCTACACCTTAATGTAAAAACCTCTCACTGTACTCCAGCATCAACTAATATTTATCCTACATAGTCGCCAGTGATGTAGCCAGAAAGTGTTTCTCTTCATCTTAATCACACCAACGTGACTCCAGTCTTAGTCTTAGATGTCACAGGAATTCCATCTATTCTCTTGCATATAATTAAACAAAATGGGGTCTCTACCTTTGAATAGGTTTACTGACTACCTAAATCTTCAGCAGATCGCTGCCACCGCCAGCTTAGATACAAGTGATCTGCTCAAACTGATGTTAAAAAAAATCGAAGAAAAAATCTAGTTAAAACAATACATGGAAAAAATCCAACAGAAAAAAATCCGAAGGAAAAAATCGAAGAATTAGCTTGTTATTTCAAGTTATGATTATTTTCTTTTGCATTTTTAACTTCTGAATTTTTGTCCGCAGATTTTTTTTATACATTATTATCCCCAAGGATTTTTTTTCTTTTGATTGTGTCATAGATTCAGTCACATCTTCACCTTCTTTACGGATCACCTGCGAAGGTAGTTTCAGGTCCTAAAACATACATATATCCTGTTCTTCTTGTAACAACCTTGAAAGTATTTTATAGTATATAACTGACAAAACATCACTAATTCTCCGCTAGTGATCACCACTAGTGTCACGACCACTCCACCACTACCTCTCCATTAGTGCCACCACTCCACCAGTGCCACTACCACTCCACTGCCTCCACTACTGCCACCAATCCAGTGCCACTACCACTGCCTCCCCACTAGTGCTACCAATCCAGTGCCACTACAACTGCCTCTCAATTATTGCCACGACTCCAGTGAAACTACCATTCCACCACTGCCTCTCCACTAGCGCCATCACTCCACCAATGCCACTACCACTCCACCACTGCCTCTCCAATGGTGCCACCACTCAAATGCCTCTACCACTCCACTGTCTCTCCACTAGTGCCACCACTCCAGCGCCACCATTCCACTAGTGCCACCCCTCCACCAGTGCCACTACCACTCCAGTACCAACTACACCAGTGCCAACAGAAGCAGACAACACGAGCATAACATAGAATGTTTTCACTCTCAGAACCTTTCGATAAATGGATAACACTGCATCTTTTGGGCGAAGGTTGGAGTGTGCGGCGAAGCGGCGAATCCTGAGATTATCAGTAATTGCAATGGAGCTGTGAAAACAATGCAATTACGAGCCAATTATGATGAAAATCGCAATAATTCGTCAAGGGCAATTGATAGTGTAATTAACGGAGGAACAGAGCAATGGCGAAGTATTAGTCAATATTTGTTGCTGCATAATGACCACATCTTGCCTTGATGCCGTCAAGGACCCTTGGTGCCGTCAAAGATACATGGTGCCGTCAAGGATCCTTGGTGCCGTAAAGGATCCATGGTGCTGCCAAGGAACCTTGGGGCCGTCGAGGATAAATAGTGCCGTCAAGGATCCTTGGGGCCGTCGAGGATAAATAGTGCCGTCAAGGGCCAACGATGCCGTCAAAGATACATGGTGCCATCAAGAACTAATGGTGCCGTCAAGGATCCTTGGTGCCGTCAAGGACCAACGATGCCGTCAAAGACCAACGATGCCGTCAAAGATACATGGTGCCATCAAGAACTAATAGTGCTGTCAAAGATACATGGTGCAGTCAAGGATCTCAAGTGCTGTCCCTCCTGACAAGAAGTGACACACGAGAAAAAAAATCACTAAATAAAATTAGCGGTAAAATATCATTAAACTCGACACACTAATAAAACAGTTTTAAAGATCCAAAGGTGCTCATCGCGCGCGCGCGCACACACACACACACACACACACACACACACACACACACACACACACACACACACACACACACACAGGTCCTCCATAATTTGTCTTGTGTGAATGTATAGCATTATGTAAATTTTATCGCCAGGAGTATATCACGAAGCCTTCCTCCCCTCCCTCCATACCCACAACACAGCGTCACAAAGGCATCTCCTCAAAAGGTATAACATTTATCTAAGAGCTCTCTGCTTGTCTGAGAACCTGAGGAACACGTCGAACCTGGCCTGGATATTACGTCACAATATCTGTCATATACAGTTATTTTCTAGTGCCAACACGAGACTATAGCCAGGATGCCCCATGGTGAGGACACGCGACACCAAACTTGCTGTACAGCCACATCAGAACACCCCCCCCCCCCGCACAGACACAGACACAGACACACACACACACACACACACACAGACACACACACACACACACACACACACACACACAACCTAAGGTATTATGAAGCTGAGAACACAACAAATACCAGAGAGAGAGAATGAGTACTCGCCTGTGGTTGCAGGGGTCGATTCATAGCTCCTGGCCCCGCCTCTTCATTGGTCGCCACTAGGTCTACTCTATCCGCTCTATGTGTGTGTGTGTGTGTGTGTGTGTGTGTGTACTCACCTAATTGTACTCACCTAATTGTAGTTGCAGGGGTCGAAACTCAGCTTCTGGCCCCCTCTTCACTGAACGCTACTAGGTCCTCTCTCTCCCTGCTCCAAGAGCTTTATCATACCTCACCTTAAAGCTATGTATGGTTCCTGCATCCACTACATCGCTCGCCAGACTGTTCAACTTCCTGACCACAATATGACTGAAGAACTGCTTCCTAACATCCCTGTGACTCATCTGAGTCTTCAACTTCCAAGAGTGACCCTTTGTTTCTGTGTCCCCTCTCTGGAACATCTTATCTGTCCACCTTGTCTATTCCACGCAGTATTTTGTATGTCGTTATCATGTCTCCCCTATCCCTCCTGTCCTCCAGTGTCGTCAGGCCGATTTCCCTCAACCTTTCTTCATAGGACATTCCCCTTAGCTCTGGAACTAACCGTGTAGCAAACCTTTGCACTTTCCCGGTGCGGGTTCCAAACTGGTGCTGCATACTCCGGTATGGGCCTGACGTACAAGGTGTACAGTGTGTTGAAAGATTCCTTACATAAGTATCGGAATGCTAATCTCATGTTTGCCAGGCACCCATGTACTGCAGCAGTTATCTGGTTGATGTTTGCTTCCGGAGACGTGTTCGGTGTTATACTCACGCCAAGATCTTTCTCCTTGAGCGAGGTTTGCAGTAGTTGGCCACTTAGCCTATATTCTCTTTGCGGTCTTCTTTGACCTTCTCCGATCTTCATGACTTTGCATTTGGCAGGATTGAATTCGAGAAGCCAGTTGCTGGACCAGGTGTCCAGCCTGTCCAGGTCTGTGTGTGTGTGTGTGTGTGTGTCGTGCCGAATAGGTAAAATTGGTAAATTAGCAAGAACTCATTTAAAATTAAGTCCTTTCTAAAATTTTCTCTTATACATTTAGAGATATTTTTTTCATTTATGTTAATGCAAAAATTAATAATTTTGTACCAAAAGATACTTAGAAAACGTATCTAACCTTACTACAGCAAGCATAATTTAATTTAGCCTAATCCAACTAAATATATTTTAGTTAAGTTTACAATAATATAATAATAAACAAACACAACAAAATATATTTTTTTTTTCGTTAGGTTCAGAATGATTTTTGCAACATTACTGCATACACAAATTTTAGCATGCCTTTTTTGGCAAGAAGAGCGTTGCTATTTAAGCCAAAATAGCATTTTTTTTTTACCTATTCGGCACGAAACACACACATACACACACACACACACACACACACACACATATATATATATACCACTAGGTAGTAGGTTGGTAGACAGCAACCGCCCAGGGAGGTACTACCGTCCTGCCAGGTGAGTGTAAAACGAAAGCCTGTAATTGCTTTACATGATGGTAGGATTACTGGTGCCCTTTTTTCTGTCTCAAACATGCAATATTTCAGGTACATCTTGCTACTTCTACTTACACTTAGGTCACACTACATATACATGTACAAGCATGTACATGTATATACATACCCCTCTGGGTTTTCTTCTATTTTCTTTCTAGTTCTTGTTCATTTCCTCTTATCTCCATGGGGAAGTGGAACAGAATTCTTCCTCCGTAAGCCATGCGTGTTGTAAGAGGCGACTAAAATGCCGGGAACAAGGGGCTAGCTGTATAAATTACACTTTCGTTTTTCTTTTTGGGCCACCCTGCCTTCGTATACAGCCGGTTTGTTAAAAATATATATATATAATATATACATATACATACATACATACATATATATTCATACATACTGGCTAATATCTGGGTGCTTGGTCTATATTTAGGTCCTGGCTCCACCTCTTAAGCCTCGTGATCCTATCGTACCTGGTCTTAAAACTATGTATAAAGCCCAGGAATCATTCGCCCTTATGGACACCTACGTATCATTTCTGCGGAAGTTACTGAAGCCATCACCAGCCCAGGAATCATTCGCCCTTATGGACACCTACGTATCTACTACTCAGTCCTAGAAACGCAAGCCGCCATTTCTGTCCCCGGAAGTTGAAGCCATCACCAGCCATTCCGGAGTAAAGGAGTTAAGCAGCCGTCGTCGTTAGCCTAGAGGACAACCAAGCTGACGACCACGTCCCCGACCTTGACCGGAAAAAAACCTCTGCTTCTACACCACACCCAAGCAAACTAGCACCATATACTCTAAGGAACTATACACAAGATTATGCAACGGTACAGTAAAATTCGCGTGCACCCTTCCGTATATCTTTTTAATTAACCAGGCAGTTTATTTCGGTAAACGACAAAACAATACGAAGGACCTTCTCTCAGACCTATAGCACCTAACCAGAGAAGCCTTCAGAAGATTCAAGAACGGATCCTAAACCCTGAATCCACCATAAGTTTCCAGATCAATACTCCACTGCCTGCTAAAATATCTCCCTTTCCCCCTTGAGTTCCAGCCCCTGCTTCTCGTCACCTTCATCGGCTACCTTCTGCTGTGCTGCCTTAGTCTCTTGCCATCAACGTTCCGCTGCTGGGTTAAACACTGATGTTGTTTATAAGTCTGAAGATACTCTTCTCCAGTGTTATTCTTCGTCTATCCCTACTTTTCTGTTCTTTCCTTATCTGTGAGTGTCTGTGTCTGTATGAAGCCTGCCTCCACCACCACTTCGTCTATGTTATTCCACTTTCCAACCGCCCCGAAACTGAAGAAATACTTCCCGACATCCTTGTGGCTCATCTGTGTCTAACTTATTTACGACAACTCACACCTCGGTGCTCTCACATTAATACACAATATCCCAGTTTAATATCAACACTGAGCCAAGTAAACGAAATTGTTTCCGTACAGCCCTCTCCCCCAACCCCAAATCTTTCGCTCTTCCCAAGTCTCAACCCATCCAAACCACGATGTTTCCATATTTTCCCCCTTCTACTATCCCCCACCCTACCCATCCTAACCCATCTTCCCCTACCAACCCCCACTTCCTAGCCCCTACCCAAATAAAATGGGTGCAAATTTTCCGTCAGCCACTCTAGCACTTGGTGAGAAAGTTCCCATTTAATAATGAACTAGTCTAAATTGAATCTGTTTAAAGAAGTAATTAGCGTTCAGCAAATTGTGTGGCGGCAGTAGTACTTCGGGACAATAGCTTGAGATATCACTGCATTTATTAATCAAAATTAAGTGGAACTATTATTATAAATTTCGTGGATCTTAAAAAAAAAAAAAAAAAGATTACGAGGTGTCATGTATAATGAAAAGCTAAAAGTGTGAATGTGTTGGGGAGGGGTAGAGGAAAGGCGAAAAATAAAAGAAATTTATAAGAAACAAAGGTTGCAAACACAAAAACATAAATGTAATTTAAATAGTGAGAACAGTAAATGTAAAAGAAATACACACTGAAGAAAATGTACGAGTGGGTTGTGTACACACACACACACACACACACACACACACACACACACACACACACACATACACACACACACACACACACAATGAGGCCAACCGAGACCCGAAAACACAGGAAGACGTAATAAACCAACTGAACAAACTGCACATGTAGTAAACAAATGCACCTGGTAACGTATCAACATGGACTCTGAAAACACTGTATGAATCAAGAGCAAAAATCTTTAACATATCATAGAAAACAACAAGCGAAACAATGAAAAACATGGAGCATGGTCCCAACATTCAACGTAAGGTTAATACAGGTAGCAATGAACGACAAATCTGTTTCCATGACAAGCAGCACAGACTTCAAGATAATGGCGAAAATAAACAGAAGAAAGTTGGTGAACTTATGGAGCAGAGGATTCATTAAGGACAACCAATGTAGGCTCGGATACGGAAAGTCCTGCCTTGCGCATCTACTCGAGCTCTGCGACACGATAACAGAGATAAGACAAAGAGAAAAGTGCGTGTGGACTACATATCTCTGCACTGTATGAAGGCATACGATAATCTACATCACAATGCACACTTAGCAAACACGAAAAAAAAAATTTCAGGGACTTTGGCAAAGAACCATGTAGGACTTAGAAAACAGAGCACTTGCCTGGAACCCACACTTCATCAATAAGTAAAAGTTCTTAAAACTATCAAGATGAACAGAGAGAACTAAACAAGGGGAAACTAAACGAACTGAAGACGACGACACTAGAGGACTGTATGACCAAGGAAGAAATAATAACAATCAGGAACAAAGAAAGCAGACAGGAAGCGCAATGATTTAGACAAGAAATAATGAAATCAGTCGTATGCTCTTAAGAGGCAGGTCCACTAGTTGTGACTCGGTCCTGGCGAGTACAGATAAGAGAGTACTTAAGACAGAAATTTGCTTGCGGGGGCAAACCTATTGCTTTCCTTGTGGTGTTTAAGCTCGCATAGCTGTACTCGATTATTATTTCAGCGGGACGTCTAACTTCCTGCCCCTTTTTTTTGGATTAACCATCAGCGGGTTTGCTATCACAGAATTCATAGTCAACAGCTTCGTTATCATTGTATGTACCGTCATCGGATTCACTGTCATCGGATTTGCCATCATCGGATTCGCCGTCATCGCCGCTGCCACTACCAAAACATGACGACTTTGGAAAAGAAACCTTGGAATCATGTGACTGGCTGCCTGGATCAGCTGGAATACGCTCAGCCAATCAGAGCGCACCATGAGCTGTCCAGCTGATTACGATTTACTTTTGGGAAGGTGGTCGTGGCGACCCACTCGCTGATGAGACCGTCCAGCCAGCCTGAAAGACGGTGCACTTCCTACCAAAAAGTGGTACGAATTCCCAAAGAATCCATACACCGTTCGCTCTTCACATGATATGTACCAATAAAAAAGTGTGTATATAACTCTCTTAAATGTATTATGCTTGCAATTTACTAAAAATAATGAGAACGAAATTGTGTTATTTGGCTGTGACGCTTACCAATTCAGCTTCGTAAAAGCTGAAGCGGCGGTGCGGTTTCAGACCAAGCATCCTCAATTACCAAATTATTATTGCAGGAATAAAAACTATTAAGAAAAAAACAAAGTAAAATCTAGCCAGAGTGCAAAAGTTTAACAGGATTAAGTTTAAAACTTATGCTGCAAGACGGTGGTATCAGCATACTTAATACGGTATTCACAGTATGATCCCATGTCAAATGTGCACCAAGCAAGAAGTAATTTAGCTCAGGTGTTAATGGCCTGAAAAATGGCCTCATTATAAAATTCTAAATGTAATTAGCCTTATAACCTGCCAGGACAAATACAGAGCACCTGAAGCACTGAAACAAGTTTATCAGTTATACAATAAACTCGAGTTATAGGCAATAAATGAAGGTTAGTTGGTGGCTTCTAAAGAAATAATTCACGTTTAGCTTTTTTTTTTTTTAACAATAGTTAACATGTTCGCTGAAAGCAAGACGGCCGTGATGCGAGTTTTTTCAGAAAACTTCCGATAAGATTCTTCATCGAGGACTTCTTTACAAGTAACGGAACATGGAATACACGGATGATGCATTAAAACCTTAAAAGACAGTTATGTGGATTCAACCAATGGGCATTCCTCACCGGAAATACATCAAAATGACTAGATATAACAAGTGGCGTGCCACAGCGGTCAGTCTTAGTAAAAGTTCCTTCCTTATATACATAAATATGACACATGTGCAACAGTTAGGTATCTTTATTCCGAAACGTCTCGCCTACACAGTAGGCTTCTTGAGTACTCGATTGAAGAAGCATATATATAGGCGAAACGTTTCGGAATAACGATACCTAACTGTTGCACATGCGTCTTATCAACCTGTCCGTATTGTATACTATTTACATATTCATACATAAATATACCTGTTATATATCTTTGATGAGTTTCGAGATTTTTATGATATCGATAATGGGTTATGTTACAAATCACTAGAAGTGGCCCATGACAAAGCTATGGAGCAGAGTCCGAATTTTTCCTTATGTATATCAATGTTGTTAGGTATAATACATAATAAAAACAATGACAATTCGAGGTATTTAATAAACATGACGGAGGTAATACTAGCTAAAAGGGAGGGAGAGAGGGAGGGAGGGGGGGGGGGGAAGAGAGAGAGAGAGAGAGAGAGAGAATAAATTTAGTGATGTCATCAATGTTATAAAATATCTACAAGTATTTCAACAAAACTAGTGCAGCACCAGGGCATTTATAACGGAAAAGTTTCGCTCACAGGGAATTTTGTCAACCCACTTAGCCGAAGATCCCAGTGAACGAAACGTTTCCACAATAAATATGTTAGTGCTGCACCTGGGTCATACCTACAAGAATTAAGACAGCAACACTTCCAATCCTGTCCTTGCAGAATGACTGACTACGTATTGCAACATAGCCAAGTTTAGTGCACAACCTGTCCTCGGATATGTATATCAGCTAATTAACTACGTCACAACGTAACATACAGTACCAAACTACATAACTGCAATAAAAACGTTTTTTACATAACTGTTCTACTGATTTCTCCATAAACGTTATTTACGTTAGGTTTCGCTGATAAGATTATTCGTATTTACGTTATTCAGGTTAGGTTAGGCTTGGCTGATTAAATTATCGTTACTTCCTGAAAACATTTTAGGGAGTACTGCAGAAAATATGTTGAAAATCGAATTTATGATGCTATAAATACGCATAGTATTTTATGTCTGGATGCAAGGTACCTATGTTGCTTATTTACTTATCGACTCACATATGTACGTTGAAGTAAGTCAACGTCAAGACAATACTACATGTAAGGGAGAGGCCACTTGGGTGATATGCATGTTAACACATATCCATTAGAAACACGTTGTTTAGATCAAATTTAACCAGACACTCCATCAGATCATTCACTGTTATATGATGATTACCAATTATGTGAAGTAATTGTTTTGACGGCTATATCTACATGCTACTTAAAACATACATAAACTAACCTAAAACAATTAATGTGTAAGTGGAGAGAACATGCATACAATAATATTAGGTGTCGTTTACAATGTTATATTACTACAGTCATTAAGAACACAACATATGTTGCTGGAGCTACCCACCTGGTGGTCACTATCAGCGTAGCACATGACCACTACCCACCTCCTAGTCACTATTAACGTAGCACATGACCACTACCCACCTAGTCACTATTAACGTAGCATATGACCAATACCCGGCTCCTAGTCACTAACATAGCACATGACCACTACCCACCGGGTGGTCACTATCAACGTAGCACATGTCCCCTACCCGCCTCGTAGTGACTCACTATCAACGTAGCACATGACCACTACCCACCTTCTGGTCACTATCAGTGTTGCATATGTCTGCCGCTCAATTACAAATTTCATGCTCTTGCCTTCTGTTCTCATAATTACATTTGTTTACATGAAAGGAAACGATGGAGCAGCAGCACAGCTTAAGTCCGGCTGCGTTTATTCTTCAAAGCATAATTTTTTCCCTTCAATGTTAGCGTCGGTCCTGCAATTTTACCCGTTAGTGTTACAACACCAATAACATCTCCACAAGTTCTACAATTTTGCATTGCTCAATTTGGAACATAAAACAATTATGCTGAGACATGAAATGAGAATTTTTTTTCATATCGTGGAAGTCAGTAATTGTGGAAAGAGTCCTGGGAACCCAACCAGCGACCTCGCACTTGGAAGTCGACGACCAGAACATAAAACACAGAACATATAACAAGTTTCAGGATGCATCACCCCTTGCAAATGTACAATATTTCACAGCAAAGCCAAGATGAACTATCCTTAATGTTGTAATTAGCAGCTGGAGGAAACAGCGCGGAGGCAGGTGGTTACTTACCTGTGTGAACTCGTTAGTGGTGGACCGCAGTGTGCCCACCACACCTGTACCAAGGGTGGGTCACTATCTCCCCATTTTCATGTGAACACCCGTAAATAGTGCCATTATCAAGGACCACCTACCACTACACACTCATCAAAACAATTATACAACTGTGCAGCTACATCAAGACTCACGAAATCGTAGTGACAGGATTGCAAATAAACCATACCACGAGTGGAGCTTGAACCCGAGGTAGAGTCGTAAAACTCCAGACCAACGCGTTATCCACTGGGCCAGCTGGCTACAATACGATTCATCCAACTAGGTATATTTATACACCCGTGGTATGCTTTTTTCAGCTACATCAAACCAGGTACATCTGACCAAGAGCATATACGAATCTACAGTGTTCAACATCTAGGTAATCAATATCCACTACCCACTTACAACTAGGAAAGTACGACTACTCACCTACAGTTAAGAGGGTACGATCTCCCACCTATAATTAACACGATACGACAACACACCGACAACTAAGAAAATATAACTCCCCACCTACATGTAGCCACGAAGATGTAACTCCCACCTATATGTAACCAGGATACAACCACCTACCTACATGTAGCCTGGAGGATACAACTACCTACTTACATGTAGCCTGGAGGATACAACTACCTACGTACATGTAGCCTGGAGGATACAACTACCTACTTACATGTAGCCTGGAGGATACAACTACCTACTTACATGTAGCCTGGAGGATACAACAACCTACTTACATGTAGCCTGGAGGATACAACTACCTACTTACATGTAGCCTGGAGGATACAACTACCTACTTACATGTAGCCTGGAGGATACAACTACCTACTTACATGTAGCCTGGAGGATACAACTACCTACTTACATGTAGCCTGGAGGATACAACTACCTACTTACATGTAGCCTGGAGGATACAACAACCTACTTACATGTAGCCTGGAGGATACAACAACCTACTTACATGTAGCCTGGAGGATACAACTACCTACTTACATGTAGCCTGGAGGATACAACTACCTACTTACATGTAGCCTGGAGGATACAACTACCTACTTACATGTAGCCTGGAGGATACAACAACCTACTTACATGTAGCCTGGAGGATACAACTACCTACTTACATGTAGCCTGGAGGATACAACTACCTACTTACATGTAGCCTGGAGGATACAACTACCTACTTACATGTAGCCTGGAGGATACAACTACCTACTTACATGTAGCCTGGAGGATACAACTACCTACTTACATGTAGCCTGGAGGATACAACAACCTACTTACATGTAGCCTGGAGGATACAACAACCTACTTACATGTAGCCTGGAGG
Organism: Cherax quadricarinatus; assembly: GCF_038502225.1. Classification (NCBI taxonomy): domain Eukaryota; kingdom Metazoa; phylum Arthropoda; class Malacostraca; order Decapoda; family Parastacidae; genus Cherax; species Cherax quadricarinatus. The sequence goes on along the minus strand of NC_091295.1, from coordinate 34,383,197 downwards.
ATACAACTACCTATACAACTACCTACCTACTTACATGTAGCCTGGAGGATACAACTACCTACTTACATGTAGCCTGGAGGATACAACTACCTACCTACTTACATGTAGCCTGGAGGATACAACTACCTACTTACATGTAGCCTGGAGGATACAACTACCTACTTACATGTAGCCTGGAGGATACAACTACCTACTTACATGTAGCCTGGAGGATACAACTACCTACTTACATGTAGCCTGGAGGATACAACTGCCTAACTTACATGTAGCCTGGAGGATACAACTACCTACTTACATGTAGCCTGGAGGATACAACTGCCTACTTACATGTAGCCTGGAGGATACAATTACCTACTTACATGTAGCCTGGAGGATACAACTACCTACTTACATGTAGCCTGGAGGATACAACTGCCTACTTACATGTAGCCTGGAGGATACAACTACCTAACTACATGTAGCCTGGAGGATACAACTACCTACTTACATGTAGCCTGGAGGATACAACTGCCTACTTACATGTAGCCTGGAGGATACAATTACCTACTTACATGTAGCCTGGAGGATACAACTACCTACTTACATGTAGCCTGGAGGATACAACTACCTAACTACATGTAGCCTGGAGGATACAACTACCTAACTACATGTAGCCTGGAGGATACAACTTCCTAACTACATGTAGCCTGGAGGATACAACTACCTAAATACATGTAGCCTGGAGGATACAACTACCTAACTACATGTAGCCTGGAGGATACAACTACCTAACTACATGTAGCCTGGAGGATACAACTGCCTAACTACATGTAGCCTGGAGGATACAACTGCCTAACTACATGTAGCCTGGAGGATACAACTGCCTAACTACATGTAGCCTGGAGGATACAACTGCCTAACTACATGTAGCCTGGAGGATACAACTGCCTAACTACATGTAGCCTGGAGGATACAACTGCCTAACTACATGTAGCCTACTGCCTAACTACATGTAGCCTGAAGGATACAACTGCCCACTTTAAGGCAGGAAGATACAACTCCGCACCTACATGTAGCCAGGATACAACCCACATACATGTAGCCAGGAGGATACAATTCTCCTACACGTAGCCAGAAGGATACAACCCACATACATGTGCCCAGGAGGATACAATTCACCTACATGTAGCCAGGAGGATACAACCCACATACATGTAGCCAGGAGGATACAATTCTCCTACATGTAGCCAGAAGGATACAACCCACATACATGTGCCCAGGAGGATACAATTCACCTACATGTAGCCAGGAGGATACAACCCACCTACATGTAGCCAGGAGAGGATACAACCTACTTACATGTAGCCAGAATACACCCACCTACACGTAGCCAGGAGGATACAATTCACCTACATGTAGCCAGGAGGATACAACCCACCTACATGTAGCCAGGAGGATACAGCCCACCTACATGTAGCCCGGAGGATACAACCCACCTACATGTAGCCCGGAGGATACAACCCACCTACATATAGCCCAGAGGATACAACCCACCTACATGTAGCCTGGAGGATACAACCCACCTACATGTAGCCAGGAGAGGATACAACCCACCTACATGTAGCCAGGAGGATACAGCCCACCTACATGTAGCCCGGGGGATACAACCCACCTACATGTAGCCAGGAGAGGATACAACCCACCTACATGTAGCCAGGAGGATACAACCCACCTACATGTAGCCAGGAGGATACAACCCACCTACATGTAGCCCGGAGGATACAACCCACCTACATGTAGCCCGGAGGATACAACCCACCTACATGTAGCCCAGAGGATACAACCCACCTACATGTAGCCTGGAGGATACAACCCACCTACATGTAGCCAGGAGAGGATACAACCGACCTACATGTAGCCAGGAGAGGATACAACCCACTTACATGTAGCCAGAATACACCCACCTACACGTAGCCAGGAGGATACAATTCACCTACATGTAGCCAGGAGGATACAACCCACTTACATGTAGCCAGGAGGATACAGCCCACCTACATGTAGCCCGGAGGATACAACCCACCTACATGTAGCCCGGAGGATACAACCCACCTACATGTAGCCCAGAGGATACAACCCACCTACATGTAGCCTGGAGGATACAACCCACCTACATGTAGCCAGGAGAGGATACAACCGACCTACATGTAGCCAGGAGGATACAGCCCACCTACATGTAGCCCTGGGGATACAACCCACCTACATGTAGCCAGGAGAGGATACAACCCACCTACATGTAGCCAGGAGGATACTCCCCACCTATATGTAGCCAGGAGGATACAACCCACCTACATGTAGCCCTGGGGATACAACCCACCTACATGTAGCCAGGAGAGGATACAACCCACCTACATGTAGCCAGGAGGATACTACCCACCTACATGTAGCCAAGAGGATACAACCCACCTACATGTAGCCAGGAGGATACAGTCCACCTACATGTAGCCAAGAGGATACAGCCCACCTACATGTAGCCAGGAGGATACAGCCCACCTACATGTAGCCAGGAGTATACAACCCACCTACATGTAGCCAGGAGGATACAACCCACCTACATACAACCCACCTACATGTAGCCAAGAGTATACAACCCACCTACATGTAGCCAGGAGGATACTACACACCTACATGTAGCCAAGAGTATACAACCCACCTACATGTAGCCAGGAGGATACTACTCACCTACATGTAGCCAAGAGGATACAACCCACCTACATGTAGCCAAGAGTATACAACCCACCTACATGTAGCCAGGAGGATACAACCCACCTACATGTAGCCAAGAGTATACAACCCACCTACATGTAGCCAAGAGTATACAACCCACCTACATGTAGCCAAGAGTATACAACCCACCTACATGTAGCCAAGAGTATACAACCCACCTACATGTAGCCAGGAGGATACAACCCACCTACATGTAGCCAGGAGGATACAACTCCCTATCAACAAATGGCTAATTTAAACAACACAAATATTCCCCAAAAATATGCCTACTAAGACCTTTTTAATTATATTTGTTACTTTTATACTAAAAAAAAGGTAATGTTGGGCTTTCGCTTTGCCTCTTTCTGGTGAAAAAAAAATCCAGTACAAAATTATCATTTGATTTCAAGTTTTCTAATGCTTTCATATACGTAAATATCTTCAATCTGCAACAGTTAAGTTCATCCTCCGTGTGAACAGCTCTCTCTCCAGCAATATACAATATACAACAGTCTGGCTATGCAACTAACAAGTTTTTCGTATTTACTAAAGGATAAATAACACTTAGGACTCCGAAAATAAGAATGAAAAGTCACACTGCTGTGGGAGAAACAATTCACCAAAATTAATTATTATTATTATTATAATCAAAAAGAAGCGTAAGCCACAAGGGCTACACAGCGCGAGTCACCAAAATTAAGAGTCGCTCCTGCCGTCTCGTTTTCTTTAATAACTACACAAGTTTCTTGAATATGTAGTTCGTCAGTATATCTTCCATCCTATTATAACGGTTACAATCATAACCATAATTTTTCAAAGGGTGGACCGGTAAGCCAGCGGAGGTCAGATGACCAAAAGCTACAGTTGTGGATCATCATATGACTAAGATCCACGACTCACGAAATCGTAATGACACGATTGTAAACAAACCATATCACCTAGTTGGGCGAATCTTATTGTGGCTAGCTGGTCCAGTGGCTAACGCGACGGTCTGTTGTTTTGAGACTCTGATCGCGGGTTCTATCCCAGCCCGTGGTATGGTTTACTAAGACCCACGTCAGGAAACAAATGTCCTGTTTCCTGACAAACCGTACCCAACCTAACGTTACTGACAATATGACTGGAAGTCCACCTACATATTTGTGTCTATTATAACGCATTATTCAACAAGAGTCTTATATCACAAGCCACAATACATTGTTCATTGTACAAAACGTTTATCTGCATACTGTTTTCCAGAATTCATGACACGTGGTGTTACACTATCTTAGTTATGTCATCAACTGCTTGACTACCAGTTGTCTGATTCTGATCATCTGACTGCTCGACTTTCTGTATTTAAGTCTGTTGAGGAATACTGAACTCTTGTATTATGTCCACTTCAGTTAATGTCTGTATTACATTCTGTCCATAAATAGGCCTTGTTCACAAGCCATGTGGAACACTTAGTTTCCATACTGCCGAAGAGCTTCGCCTCCGCAGATGGCTTCTTCAGTCAAATACAGGCGATTATAACGCTGGAGACAGTAGAGTCGATGGAGATTAAGGTGATCAGTTCTCAAAATTAACTTATTACCTCAATATTACATCTCAAATTCTTCCACTCTTTCTCGTGTTACAATCACCTGTTTTCGTGATCGGACTGAGGATTGAGCCTTCAGCACGCCTTACGCGGAAAAGCAATACGGGTTTTAACACGTCACAAATATAACACTCATAAAAATAATTACTAGTGGTATTATTCTATTTCTGGTCTCATGGAGACGAGCAATCCTACTTTTAAAGCTGTGTATAGGATCTTTTTCCACCACTTTTTTCCTCCAGATCACTGGACTTCTTAACCCCCTTCAAACTGAAGGACATAAAGACATCCTTGCGTTTCATTCGCGTCTAACTTCCAGCTATACTCACCTTGCCTCTTATTCAACCAGTTTTCTTCCACTAAAATCTGTCATCCTACATTGATTAATTTCAAAGCCCAGCCTTATGTAAGATATACTACTAAGCCATAGGACTTGACGACTAACAATCGACTAACGCTTAAATACCTAATTAGCGTTAGGTGAACAGCTACAGCTGGTGTATGAAAAGTTGTCTATACCTCTCACCCATCCAGAGAATCGAACCCAGGTTATTTAGGTTACGAGCTGAACGCTCTTAAATGCAGGTCACCATCTTGAACTATTGGGTATGAATTATGTTCCATGTGGTAATGCCTCCCCTGGTCCCCCTCGCCCACTGTTGTAAGATTTAATTACTTAAGTCTTTCATTGTGGGTCATTCCTCTTAGCTCCGGGCTAATAACGTAGCCAGTCACTGGACTATCTACTTTTTAACGTGTTCGTGGAAAGGGGCGCGCGAAGAACGTTTGCGCGCGCGAAACAAGTAAAGGGGAAAAAGGACGGCGACACTTACAAAGGTGTTATACAGAAGATTGCCTCCAATGTTACAAGCTGATTAAAAAAGCCTTATAATTCCTTCCACACTGCATTAATTTTTAGACTCTCGAATCACTGTCATTTTCAATATCATATCCATAACTACCAACTGATTGGCTAACTAAACTTATGGTAAGATCCGCTCTCTAAGTAGCACTTATTATCATCATCAGTTGCTCTTTTTTTTTCTTTCTTCGTTTCTCTATTATTATCACCATCTTCACTTGTGTCTAATAACCAACAAAATTGCGGCGAGTCATTCCATTACAAGTTTTAATATTACTGTCGCCGTTGCCAACCTCCCATTACCAGTCTCGATCCTCCGGCTCTTCCCACCGCCACCATCGTAAGAAACCCTGGCTTCATAAGCGAATTGTTGACCGCTGTAAAAAAAAAAAAAAGCCAGGTTTACAAAATTAAAACAGCGTTGGTTTCCCGACGTTAAGTTCCGTGTTTACCCGACGGTTATGTGAAGAACATGTACTCATCAGATATTTTTTTACCGTTTTTGTTACGTTCTGTTAGAATATATATCCAAATGTACTCCTCTTATCTATTTTATGGCCTGGTTCCCAAGATTTTTGTCTATCGATATATCTTGCGCTACCGCCCACAGGATGGATGTGACGTGTATAAACTAGCCGCTTCGAAGACAAAATATGAATCCATTAGAAATGACTAATTTGGTTAAGCTCCGACAATTTAATCCATATGGATCCAAAATAACGTACATAAATAACTGGTAAGTAAAGGACAGGCGTGAAATAATTAAGACATTTGGTCAATGTCTCGATCAATGTTTACCTTTCTTGGTCAAGTTAACTATGGAAACGTAGGAAAACCCGCGGGGTCTTTGTTTTTTCAGTTGTTTTTTAGTTATATCTGCAATACCGCACCACGATCACGCACCCACGGTACCTCAGTCACACACCCACGGTACCTCAGTCACACACCCACAGTACCTCAGTCACGCACCCACGGTACCTCAGTCACACACCCACGGTACCTCAGTCACACACCCACAGTACCTCAGTCACACACCCACGGTACCTCAGTCACACACCCACGGTACCTCAGTCACACACCCACGGTACCTCAGTCACACACCCACGGTACCTCAGTCACACACCCACGGTACCTCAGTCACACACCCACACAACATCAATCATACACTTGCACTTTCTCCATCAAACATCCACATCACCACCATCCACATCATACCCACACTGCATACCTTAGCCCTCCATACACAAGGCTATAAGCAATGGATACGCCATCTTTGACTGACGGACGGATGATAGGGAGTTACAACCACATTCAAAATTATAAAAGGATACGAACGAGCTGATACGATTTAACCAAATTAACTGGCAAAACAAGAGAACTATAAACTGAAAAAAGAATATCTGCCTGCAGGACACTAAACGTTTCGTGGATGGAATGCCTTACAAGAACAAATAAAACAAATAAGAAGAGCTACAATCGATTCAATACTTAAGACAGGACATAGGGAGTTTAGTTTTGACCCTGCAGCTACGAACATGAAAAACACAAGCGCGCACACGACACACACACACACACACACACACACACACACACACACACACACACACACCTGAGATTGGCGTTTAGACATCTGAATAAGGAGTCATTCACGACATTGTACACAGTGTACGTAAGGCCTATACTGGAATATGCAGCGCCAGTATGGAACCCTCACTTAGTCAAACACGTCACGAAATTGGAGAAAGTGCAAAAATTTGCAACACGATTAGTCCCGGAATTGATGGGTATGTCTTATGAGGAGAGGTTAAGGGAACTCAACCTGATGACACTAGAGGATAGGAGGGATAGAGGGGACATGATAACAACGTATAAAATACTAAGAGGCATTGACAAGGTGGACAAGGATCGAATGTTTCAGAGATGGGATACAGAAACAAGGGGACACAATTGGAAACTGAAAACCCAGATGAGTCATAGGGATGTTAGGAAGTATTTCTTTAGTCTTAGAGTTGTCAGGAACTGGAATAATCTGGAGAGTGAAGTAGTGGAAGCAAGTTCCATAAATAGCTTTAAGAAGTGGTATGACAAATATCATGGAGCAGGGAGAGTGTGAATTAGTATCGACCAGTGAAGAGGCGGGGCTAGGAGCTATGAATCGACCCCTGCAACCACATATAGGTGAGTACACACACACACACAAAGGAGCAGAGAGACCACCCCAAAAACACAAATGGGCGAGCACAGTGTTTGTACCCTAAACACCTCTCCCCCCCCCCTCTCGTAAACGACTCGGTGAGTACACACATACTGTGCTCTCCACACCACATCATCCATACCTCCCACTTCAGAAATACAAACAGATGACTTTTCGGTTTCATCTGGACACAAAACCACAAACCTCATTAAATAATAGCAATAAGGCTATGTTCCGGATGTGGCGTAATTATGGGTGAGATTATTAGGCTTTGATCTAATGAGAGACAATTACCAGCAGTATCATAACTCAGAAATAATGTATTTATTAACGATTACACCGTCAATTCTCACAATGGAACACCCTCGACGCTCAGCTCCTCTGAAATTAATCACCACAAAGATAACCCACAATTCCCCTGCAGACAAAAATTAGATTATTCACATCAAAATTGCTCTAAAAACAAATTATTAAATTCCATTAGACTGAGTTTCCGCAGAGTTCACTTACGTGTGTGTGTGAATAAGCGAGAGAATTATGTGTGACGATGCTGAGTGAAGCTTTGGAGGTACTTTGTGTATGCTAGTAAGAGGAGGGGGGGGAGGGGTAAACGCAGTGGGGAAAGGTTCGGGGAAAGGTGGTGGGGATAGGAGTGAGGAGGAAGGTGGCTGGGTAAGAAAGCTTGTTTTAAAAAACTTGCATTGTGAGGAAAAACAATCATGGACCTTCACAATGTACCCATGAACGATGCAGATTATTATTATTAATATTCATGAACAGCTACACCCGTACGGGGGTCATATAGCCCCCTGCGGTAAGGGGAAGCAGTCAAGGTCGATCCAGGGAAGCGAGCGGCATCTCCCAAACCCTTGGATAAAGAGCTCTTCACCAGCATGAGGGCATCTTCCTGTTTATCTGGAGTTTATCTGGAAAGTCAAGCCCGGTCTTCAGGCCTCCTTAGGTCAGTGTCCCAGGATGCGACCCACACCAGTCGACTAACACCCAGGCATACTGATGGGGAACATAGACAACAGGTGGAAAGAAACACGTCCTGTACTCTGGCTGGGGAAAACCGTGTGTAACCACCAGGCCACCAGACAGAGATTTTTTTCTGCTAGTAGAGAAACTACTGCAAGATGAATGTTCTCACTCTCCATTCTAGGATGTTCAGGATTGTAGATGAATGGTTCACAGAACCGACACGTTGATAAATTAGACACATGTGCAACTCTTGGGCATCTTCATTGAGGAAACGTTTCGCCACACAGTGGCTTCATCAGTCCATACAAAGGAGAATCGTGAAGAACAGGAGGAGAATGAGGTAATCAGTCCCTCAACCTTGAGTCGATGTGGTCAGTCCATCAATCTTGAATAGAATACAGAATATGAGCGGAGAAGTGGCTTTATACCGTAGGCAGGAGAGGTGCAGCAGCCGTAGGTGGTGTCACATTTCTCCAATGTGGAAGTAGGTCGTGCCCAAGGGTTAGGGAAGCGAAGAATTCCCAAGTATTAAGATCCCAAGAAGTTACAGTGTCTGACAGTATTGTAGATGAATGGTTCACAGAACCGACACGTTGATAAATTACACACATGTGCAACTCCTGGGTATCTGTCAGACACTAACTTCTTGGGATCTTAATACTTGGGAATTCTTCGCTTGTCTAACCCTTGGGCACGACCTACTTCCACATTGGACATATGTGACACCACCTACGGCTGCTGCACCTCTCCTGCCTACGGTATAAAGCCACTTCTCCGCTCATATACTGTATTCTATTCAAGATTGATGGACTGACCACATCGACTCAAGGTTGAGGGACTGATTACCTCATTCTCCTCCTGTTCTTCACGATTCTCCTTTGTATGGACTGATGAAGCCACTGTGTGGTGAAACGTTTTCTCAATAAAGATACCCAAGAGTTGCACATGTGTCTAATTTATCAACATCTTCAGGATGTTCTCACTCTCCATTCTAGGATGTTCTCACTCTCCATTCTAGGATGTTCAGGATGTTCTCACTATTCCAGGACGTTGATGTTCTAGTAGACTGAGGATGCGCTCACTCTACATTCTAAATTTCTTGCGCTAGCTAGAAACCCAGTAACACCACAGTTGTACGTGAGGTGTACTGTGCTAACAAGTCAGTTCCTGATCAGTCGGGCTGTGGTGCGCGCACGTTGGTCTGCGTGCGGCTGGCGCCAAGAGCCTGATCGATGAAGTCAGCAGCCAGGAGGCCTGGTCTGGGAGCGGGCTGCAGGGCCGATGAGCCCCCGGAATCGCAAGTGGTGACAACCGCCACAAATTGAGGTCCTAGACTGCAAGTCTTTAAAAGGAGACTTCCTCCCGTTACCTCTACCTTCAACCACAGCCTATGTGACCCAAAAACTGTAATGAACAGTTGTAAGTTTTTCAGGGATTGCAGGTGCAAGAAATTGCGATCCCTCTGCTCTTCCAACCATACCATGGTTCCCTGTCTCCGGTTCGATGCCCTGCCATATATGACAAAGTTCGAACTATTAATTAAAGAAAATACGTCGCGCGCGCGCGCATAAACTACAGTGGTTTTTCTGTTTTCCCGTTTATAAATTTTATATGTACCCGAGTCTCGTCTTGCAGGTGATGGTAATGAAAAAGCTAGGGACAATGGACCTGACTTTTACTGTGGTAGGCCAGCGCCGCCCCCGCCAGACCTTCAGGCCAACCTGCGCTCTCACCACAAACTGCTCCTCAAACACCGCTAAAAACACAAACTTTATTACAAGGATCAAATGAGTCTTTATATTTTTACTCTCTGGAGGGATTATGTCACCTGGGGAGGGCTACACAATATATATAATTGGACAAGTAGCGCAAAATTCTGCCCTGCTTGCGAAAGAGGACACTGCGGCCGCCAAGTGACCGCAAGGCTTAAAAAAAAAAAACAATAATGACGTGAATGGCGGCACCTCGCCGCAACACACGCGCTCACCGACCGAATAATAGCAAAGCTCCTCTGTTTAATTAACTCCTGGAAAAAATGTAAAAAAAAAAGGGGGGGGGAGACTGCTTGCGTCAAATGAGCGTGCGTGAGGGCAAGCATTAAATAACCCCCGGGTACTGCCCCCGCTGACGCAAGCTCTCAAACAAGCCAATTATGACACCAAGTAGTTGACACTGTTATTTTCTGGCTAATTTTCCCTTTCCTGCTTCTAATTAGGAGTTTAGTGGTGGCGGGGCGGTGAACCTGGTAATTTCTTACCCTACATCATTTCCTTCCCGCCCCACTACACACAAATTACGAGCACACACATCAAGGTGTAATAAGTGAAATAATCAATGTATTCTCCACTGACAGCCGGCAAGCATGCACCTAGGCCCTCCCCTCGACCACGCCCACCTCTCATCTACCACTACCCTCCTCCTCCCCCATCCTTCCGATAATCTACCAATTCCAGCCCCCCCCCCCCCATTATCCTTCCCACATTTCTTGTGCCACTTCCCCATTCTCCCGTATACTTTTTTGGTTCACCCTTGCCAGCTTCCCAATCTCATCTTTCGTCTTCCAGACTCCCCATCATCCTCCATTCTCTGCCATACTTGACTCTTTTTATCCCCCCCCCCACAGGATTACCTTCTAGCCTCCCTTCATTCACAACTTTCCCCACCTCTTCTGTCTCCTCCATTCCCACAAATTTTTTCCATCTCTTCCATTTCACTCCATTCCTTCCTCACGCACGTCCTGCCTCCTTCCTTTTCATTTTTCACTTCTCCACCTTACATTCCTCCCTCTGTCACCCTTCCTCTTACTACTTTCCTTCTAATATCTCCTTAACATGTACCAAGCACACCTCGCCTACTAATTAACGAAACTGGGCATCATTACCTAGCTAATTGAGGCGCTAATTCCGTGCTCCATCATAAGAATAATCTTTCGCCTAACAACTGCAGACTTATTAAAGAAGGGTGTAAATAAAGGTCATAATACTATGGTTATTACACGAAGTGAACTTTTTTGCTATAATTAGCGAAAAATGGAGCAGATTACACGTAGTTCACACCCACCAGCTGAAGCAGGGAGAATGTGTGATGAGGGTGTGGGCGTGTGTGATGAGGGTTTGGGGCGTGATGAGGGTGTGGGCGTGTGTGATGAGGGTGTGGGCGTGTGTGATGAGGGTGTGGGCGTGTGTGATGAGGGTGTGGGCGTGTGTGATGAGGGTGTGGGTGTGTGTGATGAGAGTGTGGGCATGTGTGATGAGGGTGAGGGGGTACAATGGCCACACCCACCGGCTGAAGCAGTAAGGACGTGACGGAGGTGTGGGCATCTGGAATATAATGCAAAAAAGTAGTTTGGTGTTGAGCGCACTGCGGGGGGTAACTTATGCAGAGTTCTAGATCTACGCTCAACACAACAGTGGATGAAGTTACTACCATGCTAGTGTCAGACTAGGGATCACCGCTGGGTAGACATTCCTCGCAAAGAAATTAGATCAACGTCGAGTAAGACGTATGCAACCCTTAAGAATCTTGTCGAAACGTTTCGCCTATGCTAAATAGGGACAGTTGATGTGGAGAGGTAATTTTGAGGGAATTAGTCTCTCAGCATCGCCTTGAATGAATAAAAACATGACCAAAACAACTCTTGGGTAAAGGGAGAGGCACTGACTGGAACATCAGTAGAGAGGCACTGACTGGAACATCAGTAGAGGAGAGGCACTGACTGGAACATCAGTAGAGGAGAGGCACTGACTGGAACATCAGTAGAGGAGAGGCACTGACTGGAACATCAGTAGAGAGGCACTGACTAAAAAAACATCAGTAGATGAGAAGCACTGACTGGAACATCAGTTGAGGAGAGGGTTACATTCTCAACCAATATGCACGGTTCAACAAGGGTGAAAAATAATGCGATAAGAAAAGCCGAAGTGTGTTATGAATCTGAAGATGCGACGAGATAATCTAAGGCCAATCCTCAAGCTCTCTAGAATCCAGGTATACAGAACATAGATTACAGAAATGACAGGGAAGCTTATTTATAATAATACTAAAAAATTTTGTCCCATGTCTGATACATCACCTGTCCAACATTTTTTTTACAAAAGATGATACAACTGTAACCACAGAAATCAATAATTTTACAGAGGGTGTGTCTATCCCTTACAGCCCTGAGGCTAAGCTTTTCTGCTGATTGCCTGTTCAAACAGGCTATTGCTTTTGGTTGACTCAAGAAATCGTAATGACACGATTGCAAATAAACCACGGGCTGGAGTTTTGAGACTCTATGACCGCGGGTTCAATCCCGGCCGGGGGTATGGTTTATTGCTTTTGGTGACCCGCTGACCCACCTGGTCATCACAGACTAGTTGATATGACATTTGTCAGAGGTAGTGATCTACAATGCTTTTGATATTTTGTTAGTAGCAAGCTGAACAGTGCCACCCCCCAACTCATCCCACCCTCTACCGAAACCCCCAGCCTACCTCACATCGTAACCCACCCTCACCAGCCTACCTCACATCGTAACCCACCCTCACCAGCCTACCTCACATCGTAACCCACCCTCACCAGCCTACCTCACATCGTAACCCACCCTCACCAGCCGACCTCACATCGTAACCCACCCTCACCAGCCTACCTCACATCGTAACCCACCCTCACCAGCCTACCTCACATCGTAACCCACCCTCACCAGCCAACCTCACATCGTAACCCACCCTCACCAGCCAACCACACAACCAAACCCACCCTCACCAGCCTACCTCACATCGTAACCCACCCCCTCACCAGCCTACCTCACATCGTAACCCATCCTCACCATCCTACCTCACATCCTAACCCACCCTCACCAGCCTACCTCACATCCTAACCCACCCTCACCAGCCTACCTCACATCGTAAACCACCCTCTCCAGCCTACCTCACATCGTAACCCATCCTCACCAGCCTACCTCACATCGTAACCCACCCTCACCAGCCTACCTCACATCGTAACCCACCCTCACCAGCCTACCTCACATCGTAACCCACCCTCACCAGCCTACCTCACATCGTAACCCACCCTCACCAGCCTACCTCACATCGTAACCCACCCTCACCAGCCTACCTCACATCGTAACCCACCCTCACCAGCCTACCTCACATCGTAACCCACCCTCACCAGCCTACCTCACATCCTAACCCACCCTCACCAGCCTACCTCACATCCTAATCCACCCTCACCAGCCTACCTCACATCGTAACCCATCCTCACCAGCCTACCTCACATCGTAACCCACCCTCACCGGCCTACCTCACATCGCAACCCACCCTCACCAGCCTACCTCACATCGTAACCCACCCTCACCAGCCTACCTCACATCGTAACCCACCCTCACCAGCCTACCTCACATCGTAACCCACCCTCACCAGCCTACCTCACATCGTAACCCACCCTCACCACCCTACCTCACATCGTAACCCACCCGCACCAGCCTAACTCACATCCTAACCCACCCTCACCAGCCTACCTAACATCCTAACCCACCCTCACCAGCCTACCTCACATCGTAACCCACCCTCACCAGCCTACCTCACATCCTAACCCACCCTCACCAGCCTACCTCACAGCCTAACCCACCTTCACCAGCCTACCTCACTGCCTAACCCACCCTCACTAGCCTACCTCACATCCTAACCCACCCTCACTAGCCTACCTCACAGCCTAACCCACCCTCACCAGCCTACCTCACAGCCTAACCCACCCTCACAATGTTCCCCAACCCGCCAGATCAGTAAGTCATGGTGATATGGTGTGGGATAAATTATTAGGGAAGCGCTAAACCCGTAGAGGGCATACAGCGTCTGGGACAGGGGGGAGTAGTAATCAGATCTGATTCAAGAGGAGGGATATCTGCAGTTCTTTGGATTAAGAGCCCTTCATTAGCAACAAGACTCCCTTGAAAATGGGATGCGAGGGCCCACGGGGAGGGGGGGGGGGGTTGCAAGAAACAGAATCCAATGGATCATAGAGTCTACCCATGGTGTTCTTGGTGACGCTGTTCGTGGACATGATTTGGAGGACATGATGAGGAAGGCAATATCCTGAGACATGATGTGCGGGACATGATCTTGGTATTTGATGCGGGTCATAGGGTGGTGAAGGGCAGTGTGCAGCTACCTTACTCTGTTACAGTGTGAACCTGAGTTATTTTGTGTGGTGGGGGAAGCTGGGCAGGGGTGGGTGCATAGTGGTTAGGAACAGGGGAGGTCAACAGGTGTGTGCTGTGAGGTCTAGGAGCTCGAGTGTGCTAAGGCGGTGGTGGGAAAAGGGACACAATAGACAATTGGAGGAAGAAATGATGTTTTTCTTAATTCAACAAAATTGGATACACCAATAATGTGCTATTACCCTATTTATAAGACAGTTACACGGTGGGAACAAAAGTTAACTGTTTCACTGTCATATTCCAGCACGCAGGATGCGGCTCATACAAGGTATTGAAATCTGTCAGCCTGAGCTGGAAGATTCAAGAAGGCAATCAAGATATCGTTAAGTATTCAAACAAGGGTTCATCAGCTACGGCAGCTTCAAAGGTTTCGTTCTAGCAGAGCCGGAATCACTATCACCTGGAAATTAACATCTCTCAGGATAACCTATTCCATGTGCAGGAAAATTAGAAGTTTTATAATGTGAGAGTGGCGGCTAGACGGGTGGAGGGAGGGGGGGGGGTTGTTCACTTGACTTCTAAGGTGTAATAATTTATCCGATTTTCGACATAACAGCTCTACATTTCACTAATTATCGTCCCATAATTTAAATAGATAACTCCAGTATATCATTTCATTATTCCACTCAACATTACCTCTACTACCTTGCATTACATTGCAATGGTCAATTACAATTACCAACTTCTACTATTACTACACCTACTTCTAGTAATAATAATAATAATAATACACAAGCGATTTGATTTGATTGCCTTTATCTTCCTAATTCTCATTATACACCCTGTCATTTTCTTGGCCGTCGTGACATTTTGCTTACTGTTCTTTGAAAGAAAGGTCAGTCGACATTATTACTCCCAGATCCTTCAAATGTTCCTTTCGTTCTATTTGATGCCCCTCTTGTGCTTTATATACAGTGTCCTTTTGTTCTTCGTTCTCTCCATATGTAAGCAGTTGGAACTTGTCACTAATGAACATGAAGTTATTCTCCACTGACAACTGAAACTCTTGCTTATATTTTTTGCAGTCTTGTCGTGTCTTATACCGAGGTGATTTTCGTGTTTATTTTGATAACATTCACGTATATGAAACTGTGGCGAGTGCTTTTATCTATGACTGCTATGAGGACAAGAAAAGATTAAAGGCTTCAGGACCGTGCCTTGGGGTACCAAGCTTTTTCTTTTACTAATGCTGGATTTTACTGTTTACTACCACTCCGTCTTCTATTTGTCACAAGGCTGATATCCGTTTGCCTACTTTCTCAGTTATACCTATCGTCCTCATTTTGCGTGCAATCGCCCCATAACTCTGTCATGGTTTAGTTGTCCAGGCTATGATGTTTCAGAAAATTTCTAATTTGGCATCTCGGAACACTTCTGAAAACTTTTTTCATTTGTGATGTTAGGGCTACTGTTCCGTAATTTTTAGCTAGTGCTCTAGTGACTCCTTCATGCAAAGGACCTACGTCTACACTCCTTAAGGTCTCTGGGATTTCATCTATATCCAAGCTCTCTCTTCAAAGGATACAGAGTGCTCGTACTAGTGGTATTTTACACTTTTTTATAAATAAGTTATCTCATGAATCCGGCTCAGCTTCTGCATAAGTGGGCACATTTTCTATTACTTCGATTTCTGCCGGATTAGAGCTCATGTCAGTTACAAGATCTGTGTGGCCTTTTGGGGCAGTGATATAATTTTTTCAGCATTTTCCACCCCTTTTCATTTAGTGGATTGCTGAAACACTGATTCATATTGGTCTTTTACAATGTCACTCATTTCTTTTTCATCGGTGTACGAACCTCCTGTGACTTAAAGTTCATTTCTACAAGGATTTTGCATATGTAAAAATACTTGGTTTCTTGTGTATACTGGACAGCTTTTAATTCCTTTTTCTTTTTTTTTTGGTCTGGTATGAGAGCTTTAAGTATTTCTTCTATCTCTGTAATCTCCCTGCATAGGAGGAGGGAAAGAGAACTTGGAACGGGGTGAAGGAGGCAGCTGGTGAAAGAGTGAGATAATCAAGAAAGGGGTGAAGAATGCAGCTGATGAAGAGAACTGTTAGAAAGATGGACGAAGAAGGCAGCTATTCAAGAGAAATGGGAAAGAGTTAGGAAATGGGTGAAAAATGTAGCTGGTGAATGAGGGAGGGAATCACGGAGTGAAGAATGCAGTTGGTTAAAGAAGGTGAGAATTAGGAAGGGGGTGAAGAAGGCAGGTGGTAGAGAGAAGTGTTAGCAAAAGGAACGAAAAAGGCAGCTACTGAAGGGGAAAAGGGGGAGATTTAGAAAAGGGGTGAAGTAGGTAGATGGTGAAGGAGAGAGGGAATCAGGGAGTGAAGAATGCAGCTGGTGCAGGGGGAGGGGGGTGAGAGGGCACTCCTCCACAGTGACCTCTCTGCCACCAAATTACAAATTAACTATGATGAGGGAGAGGTAACAGTGGACGTCACATGGAGAGTCTCAGTAACAATTAACTTGCCTAAGCATCGCCACTAATTATATATAAATAATGCCAACACACCGTCTCCACAAAAATATTTATTTTATTTTACATTGTGTGTGGTAGTTAATTCTGCTTCCCCAACATCAACATATAATTAAATACAATTATTACTGCAGTTTCCTATACTCAAGTATGCGTGAGTGTTTTCGTTACTTGTATGCGTGTGATTATGTACGTATGATTGTGCAAGTTTTCCCTACGTGCATACTTAACTGGGAACTGGGAGTATACATACATACTGTGTTTGTGTGTGTGTGTGTGTGTGTGTGTGTGTGTGTGTGTGTGTGTGTGTGTGTGTGTGTGTGTGTGTGTGTGTGTGTGTGTGTGTGTGTGTGCGCGCGCGACAACAGCAGAGGAATGAGCGTGGTGTCTTTTCTTTATTATTATTATTATCATCATTATTATTATATGAACTCATAGGGTCAAAAGGCGACCGACAACAGTGGACTATATCCCAGATAACTAAGTTAACAGGGGCGGCAGGTACAAGACGACTTTTGTCTCCTCTTGCTCGGGAATGGCGCACCAGACATCCGAGCTGTGTTCTGACCACTGTTCTTCACGTCACCTTGCGGAGGTGTATGTTTGCGAGCGGAGTTATTATGGGCGTTTACCGTGGCTTTGTAATATCGGAAGTGAATTTGCCGATGCATGCTATCGAGTGTGAGCAAGCATGACTACTGCAGAATGCATGCAAACTAACAATGGGCTTTGGCGCTGTTGCGTGAGTGGTGTGCGCGCATGTGTGCGCACACACTAATTCATGCATGAATGCGTCATTTGCCTTACAAATGCGTCACTTCCACTGTCACTCTCGTTATTTAGCTTTACAACACTGAACTAGATGGGTAAAATTGAACTAATCCTGAACAAGTGTCAGTAATACCTGACTGCAGTAGGCCTACCGGTCATAGCTTGGCAGTAAATGCACGCGGCCATTAGCCTCTTCTGGATAAATTAGACACATGTGCAACTCTTGGGTATCTTTATTGAGGAAACGTTTCGCCACACAGTGGCTTCATCAGTCCATACAAAGGAGAATCTTGAAGAACAGGAGGAGAATGAGGTAATCAGTCCCTCAACCTTGAGTCGATGTGGTCAGTCCATCAATCTTGAATAGAATACGGCATACGTGCTGAGAAGGAGCTTATAAACCGTTGGCAGGAGAGGTTTATAAGCTCCTTCTCAGCACGTATGCCGTATTCTATTCAAGATTGATGGACTGACCACATCGACTCAAGGTTGAGGGACTGATTACCTCATTCTCTTCCTCTTCTTCAAGATTCTCCTTTGTATGGATTGATGAAGCCACTGTGTGGCGAAACGTTTCCTCAATAAAGATACCCAAGAGTTGCACATGTGTCTAATTTATCAACATGTCGGTTCTCTGAACCATTCATCTACAAGCCTCTTCTGGAAGTGGCGGGTACTGAGGAGGCATTGGCCCCCGGAGTTCCCTACAGGTTAACCATTCCCAATGGCGTATTTGCCCAATATATTTTTTAAAGTCATCCGAAATATTTACTTGTATGGCGTTACTGGCATATTCCGCTAATTTTCATTATTTTTATATTTAGGGGGGGGGGGAGAGCAAAGCCCATAAGGGTCATACAGCGCCTGGGGAATGAGAGGTAATCAGGTTGTAGCTTAGGAAGAGGAGGACTGGTACAATTTCTTGGATCAGAATCCCCTCACCACTATCGAGGAACTTCGCTTAAGGAACAATCGTCTACAATATCAGATGGATAAAATTTTATCCAGTTTAAATTTATTGCTGCGAGTTATGTTCTTCCCTCTTCTCTCCTTTCCTCCTTTCCTAACCATTCGGCCTTTGGGGATGTTTACCTTGTAAATTACAGCTCTTAGGTTTTGAAATAAACAAAAATTGACAAGGTGAAAAAAGTGGGTGGTGCTTTGAGGCATCTGCGGAGACAAAGAACTTTATCCACGGAGGCAAAAATAAGTTTTGCCAAAATAATTTCTAACAAAATTCTGAATCTCCTTCGTAGTCTTAATTTCTTCGTGCTGAATTTATATCACAAGACTGTGAACAAGGAACCCAACAGCGACCCCTGAAGACCACCAGTTTTAAAAGGTCTTAACGTTTCGAGCTTCCTTCTTTATCCAGCATCTTCAGGTTGTCTAATAGCCCTACATTAATCCAAGAGAAACTTTCTCCTCCAGTGTCATGTGCTTCAGCCTCAAGTGCGGAAACTCTATCAAGGGCTTTCATAAAGTCTATATAAACAACATCGTACTTTTGATCAATGTATCTTTATGAAAAAAGTCATTTATGCAAAATCGAATCCTAATGAAACCTGCAGAGATTCAATTATCATAGTATTAATATCAATGTGACATAGAATTGAATCCACAAAATACAGATTCCAGCAGATTTCTTGCTGATTGTACAGTGTGTGGTAATACCAATATGACGCAGAGGACACATACGTAGTTATGACATTTATTAAAGAAAGTCTGAAGAAGCCACTTGTGACGAAGCGTTTTCTTTAATAATCCCTATAACTGTACATACGTATCGTCTGCAAACTTACTATATTACTATCAAAGTGACTGGTGACTATAAGAACGCTTCTCTTATGTTGTAAACGGTATCAAATTGGTCGTCTTTCGCATCTGCAGCATGTTACCTGTTTACGATGATTTACTGAAGAGACTAACAAATGGTCTACTACCTCATTCTTCACATTCCTTTACACTAAGTAGCGGGGATCTCGTCTTTTCATAATTTCCCCCCCCCCTCCCCCACTCGTTGTTTACTCGCTTATGTAGATGCCTAAACTTCATTCTTGATGCCCTCTTCTGCCTTCTTGTGTCTTTATTTTTATTTTGTCTTTCATTATCTGTGTCCGTGGTATGGCATTTCACAATGAAGACGTTTCGTCCACCTGGGACTTAGTTAATCTGTGCCTCCTTTAATTTCCATCATCTTCCCTTCATCACTCACCACCCCTCGCTCACTTTACCCTTCAACAGATCAAGGTGCGTTTGGTGGGAAAGAAAACAGCGTGAAGAAAAAGTAGGGAGAAGGGCAGATGGAAGGATGGGGGGTTAAAATTGGGGAGGCCAGATAGATTAGGATGTGAGAGGAGGATGGAGAGACTAGGTTACTGGGGGAGTGAGTAGAAACTGAGAAAGAAGGATGGTGTGGGGGAGGGCCACTGTTCTCTTATCCATCCTCATTATTTTCTCGCTAATTAACCACCTCTCATCCTCTGGATAGGATGTCAGACCAGGATGTTTTAACCACCTCTCACCCTCTGGCTAGGACGTCAGCACAAGATGTTTGAAGTACTTTTCCTCCGGCCTTGGATATGGAGACGGAGCAGGAAGAGGACACGGAAAAAGAGGAAGATACAGAGATGGAGGAGGGAAAATCAGAGATGGAGGTGGAAAAGGCGGTGGTGGAAGATGCAAAGATGAAGGAAGATGCGAAAATGGACGAAAAAAAAAAGCATAGGAAGAGACTAAGGGTGATAAGAGACGAAAGAAGAGGCAAAGAAGAAATGAGAGTAGAAGCCGAGGATGATGTTTGCATGGGGAAAATGTTATGCCTGGGAAGGGGCAGGGTGATGTTTGGTAAGGGGCAGGGTGATGTTTGGTAAGGGGCAGGGTGATGTTTGGGAAGGGGCAAGATGATGTTTGGGAAGGGGCAGGGTCATGTTTGGGAAGGGACAGAGGTGACGTTCGGGGGGAAAGCGATATTTGGGAGGGAAAAGGTAATATGTGGGAGGGGAGAAGGGAATATCTGGGAGGGGGAAGGGGATAGTTTGAGTGGGGGGGGGGCACTGAAGGCTGGAAGGGAAAAGGCGATGCTTAGGAGTGCAAAAGAAGAAAGTGATGTTGGGAGAGAGATGTTGGGTAGAATTTTTTTAATTTAGCAAAACAAGATACGTCAGCAGCGAACTGCTGATGTATGCAGTATAGGTAACACATCAGCAGTGTGCTGCTGATGTATTACCTATAGTGATGTATTACCTATATATGATAGTTACAATGAAGGGATCAAAAGCAGTGTTTTCCAGTTATATTCCCTCACGCAGAAGCAAGTTACATACAGTGCTGAAAACTGACAGCACGA
>NC_091295.1:34314535-34359535 GCF_038502225.1 Cherax quadricarinatus | reverse complement strand
GAGAGCTTTCTGAAAAAATGGAGAAAGAGCTCTCTGTGAAATGGGAAAAGAGGTTGGAGAAGGAGATGAAGAAATGGGAGGCACAAGTCGAAACTGCAGTAGCCAGGGTAAAGGTCCTAGAATTTGAGGTAAACAGGCTGAAGCAAGTCTCAGGGGTAGTGACCAGAGAAGACACACCATACGATGATGAGAGGCTGAACAGGAAGGAAGGAGATATGAATTATGCTAAGGTCATATCAGCCTGCAAAGAAGGGCCAGGGAGTGGAAGGGAAGAGCAGATGGGTGCAGATGGAGAGGGAGATAGGTCGAATGCTGAGGCACAACCATGCTACCAAGAGCCACTGGAAAAATCAAGGGAGAAAATGACCACATACAGACAGGAACCAGAGTCACAGAGGAAGAGGCAATGGGAGGAGGAAAGGGCAAAATCAGTGATTATCCATGGGCTTCGGGAGAGAGAGGAAAGGACACACACTGAAAGACGGCAGGAAGAAAGAAAGGAGATTGAGAAAATCATCACGGAAATAGGGGGAGAAGACATGGATGAGATTGTAAATTTTCAGAGAATAGGGGGGTACTTGAAGGGGAGAAACCGACCGATCAAGCTGATTCTCAGGACAGAAACAGTGCAGAACAGGATCCTCCAAGAGAAACCACGGTTGAAAAGTTCGGAAGAGTACAAGAAGGTGTTCCTAGACAGAGACAGAACACAAACAGAGAGAAAGCAGCTGAGGGAGAGGACAAAAAAGCGAAAGGAGCTAGGAAAGGAGACAAGAATGGAACCAGCAGAGGTCAGTCAGAGCAGAACAGAGCAGCAAGGGCAAGCACACACACAACTATCCTCAGAACCCCACAACCTATCACACCATCCCAACACACAATACAATCCATACCCACAGCTTCCACCCAACCCCCAACCATAGAATCCCACAGTAAGCTACCAGGTCTCCCACCCCCACAGGCCCCCCAAACCACAGTGTTGGAAAGGAAACTGAAGGTATGGTACACAAACGCTGATGGAATAACAAACAAGTGGGAGGAGTGGCATGAAAGAGTCAAAGAGGCATCACCAGACATCATAGCAATCACAGAAACCAAGCTTACAGGTATGATAACAGATGCCATCTTTCCAGCGGGATACCAGATCCTGAGAAAAGACAAAAGGAACAGGGGGGGGGTGGAGGAGTGGCATTGCTGATCAAACACCGATGGAATTTTGATGAGCTGGAGAGAGGAGACAGCAGAGAAGAAAGTGATTACATAGCGGGAACGCTTCACTCTGGTGGTCCCAAGGTGATAATTGCAGTGATGTATAACCCACCACAGAACAGCAGGAGGCCAAGGCAAGAGTATGACGAGAGCAATAGAGCGATGGTTGACACACTGGCTGCAGTGGCCAGAAGAGCTCATGCATGCAGGGCAAAGCTCCTGATCATGGGCGACTTTAACCACAAGGAGATCGAATGGGAGAACTTGGAGCCACATGGGGGCCAAGATACATGGAGGGCTAAGATGATGGAGGTGGTACTGGAAAACTTCATGTACCAACACGTAAGGGACACTACAAGAGAGAGAGGAGAGGATGAACCAGCAAGACTGGACTTAGTATTCACCTTGAGTAGTGCAGATATTGAGGACATCACATATGAAAGACCCCTTGGGGCCAGCGATCATGTGGTTTTGAGCTTCGAATACACAGAGCTACAAGTGGAGGGGGAAGCAGGAAGGCAAGGACAAATGAAACCAAACTACAGGAAAGGGGACTACACAGGAATGAGGAACTTCCTGAATGAGGTTCAGTGGGACAGAGAACTGGCAGGGAAGCCAGTTAATGAGATGATGGAATATGTAGCAACAATGTGCAAGGAGGCTGAGGAGAGGTTTGTACCCAAGGGTAACAGGAATAATGAAAAAGCCAGGATGAGCCCATGGTTCACCCAAAGATGCAAGGAGGCAAAAACCAAGTGTGCTAGGGAATGGAAGAAATATAGAAGGCAAAGGACCCAGGAGAATAAGGAGAGCAGTCGTAGAGCCAGAAACGAATATGCACAGATAAGAAGGGAGGCCCAACGTCAATATGAAAACGACATAGCAGCAAACGCCAAATCTGACCCGAAGCTGTTATACAGCCACATCAGGAAGAAAACAACCGTTAAGGACCAGGTAATCAGGCTAAGGAAGGAAGGAGGAGAGACAAGAAATGACCGTGAAGTATGTGAGGAACTCAACAAGAGATTCAAAGAAGTGTTCACAGGGGAGACAGAAGGGGCTCCAGAAAGACGGAGAGGTGGGGTACACCATCATGTGCTGGACACAGTACACACAACCGAAGAAGAAGTGAAGAGGCTTCTGAGTGAGCTAGATACCTCAAAGGCAATGGGGCCAGATAACATCTCTCCATGGGTCCTGAGAGAGGGAGCAGAGGCGCTATGTGTACCCCTAACAACAATATTCAATACATCTATCGAAACAGGGAGATTACCTGAGGCATGGAAGACAGCAAATGTGGTCCCAATCTTTAAAAAAGGAGACAGACATGAAGCACTAAACTACAGACCAGTGTCACTGACATGTATAGCATGCAAAATCATGGAAAAGATTGTCAGGAGAAGAATGGTGGAACATCTAGAAAGGAATGATCTCATCACCAGCAGCCAACATGGTTTCAGAGATGGGAAATCCTGTGTCACAAACCTACTGGAGTTCTATGACATGGTGACAGCAGTAAGACAAGAGAGAGAGGGGTGGGTGGATTGCATTTTCTTGGACTGCAAGAAGGCTTTTGACACAGTACCACACAAGAGATTAGTGCAAAAACTGGAGGACCAAGCAGGGATAACAGGGAAGGCACTGCAATGGATCAGGGAATACTTGTCAGGAAGACAGCAGCGAGTAATGGTACGTGGCGAGGTGTCAGAGTGGGCACCTGTGACCAGCGGGGTCCCACAGGGGTCAGTCCTAGGACCAGTGCTGTTTCTGGTATTTGTGAACGACATGACGGAAGGAATAAACTCCGAGGTGTCCCTGTTTGCAGATGACGTGAAGTTGATGAGAAGAGTTCATTCGATCGAAGACCAGGCAGAACTACAAAGGGATCTGGACAGGCTGCAGACCTGGTCCAGCAACTGGCTCCTGGAGTTCAATCCCACCAAGTGCAAAGTCATGAGGATTGGGGAAGGGCAGAGAAGACCGCAGACGGAGTACAGTCTAGGGGGCCAGAGACTACAAACATCACTCAAGGAAAAAGATCTTGGGGTGAGTATAACACCAGGCACATCTCCTGAAGCGCACATCAACCAAATAACTGCCGCAGCATATGGGCGCCTGGCAAACCTCAGAACAGCATTCCGACATCTTAATAAGGAATCGTTCAGGACCCTGTACACCGTGTACGTTAGGCCCATATTAGAGTATGCGGCCCCAGTTTGGAACCCACACCTAGCCAAGCATGTAAAGAAACTAGAGAAAGTGCAAAGGTTTGCAACAAGACTAGTCCCAGAGTTAAGAGGTATGTCCTATGAGGAGAGGTTAAGGGAAATCAACCTGACGACACTGGAGGACAGGAGAGATAGGGGGGACATGATAACGACTTACAAAATACTGAGAGGAATTGACAAGGTGGACAAAGACAGGATGTTCCAGAGACTGGACACAGCAACACGGGGACACAGTTGGAAGCTGAAGACACAGATGAATCAAAGGGATGTTAGGAAGTATTTCTTCAGCCACAGAGTAGTCAGGAAGTGGAATAGTTTGGGAAGCGATGTAGTGGAGGCAGGATCCATACATAGCTTTAAGCAGAGGTACGATAAAGCTCATGGTTCAGGGAGAGTGACATAGTGACGACCAGTGAAGGGGCGGGGCCAGGAGCTTGGACTCGACCCCTGCAACGTCAACTATGTGAGTACAACTAGGTGAGTACACACACACGCACACACACGCACACATACACATACACACGCACACACACACACACACACACACACACACACACACACACACGCACACGCACACACACACACACACGCACACGCACACACACACACACACACACACACACACACACACACACACACACACACACACACACACACACACGCACACACACACACACACACACACACACACACACACACACACACACACACACACACACACACACACACGATGTACACTCTGACAGGACTGCTTGTACTTTCTTGCCATCATGAAAAACTATGAGAATGCAGCAGCAACAAATAAACATCTACATGCATTCAGTATACGTTTATCTATATTTTACTTTATGTTTCCGAGACCCGGAACAAAAATACACTATCATAGTCAACCAAGAAATTAGTTTTAGACGTAAATACAATTAAATCCTGAGTTTTTATTGCGTCTGTCAGCATTATTTTTTTCCATTGGCATATGTAAAATTCGCGAGGATGTGCAGTTTCGTTAAGTCATGTTGATTTAAAAGCTGTTCTGCAGTCATACTAACGGGTATTTACAGTAATATAAACGTAAAAGCCGATAATATTAACAAATTGTGTAAGAAAGTTATAAAATACCGACAATATGAAAGTTAAAACAGATGTTGCACATGTGTTTTAACTTCAATATTAACAAAGTCACATTTAGCATTCACATATAATTATCATATCTTCGTATACAGTGATTATGAGAAGGTTATTTATTAATAACAATTACTCAAGACGATTATAAACCAATTTATCAGCAAAAACCTTTACGGTCAATTACTGAGAGTCATCTGTCACTATCATCCATTACGACTCAGCACCCTCATCACACTATTATCAACAAAAACATCCTACATCACCAGCTGTCATCACCACCACTATTACAGTTTGTCTTAACGTATAAAAACCCAGCAATCCTAACTCTCACAATTATCCTTCACCATTACATACGGAATAAGAAAACTCCTGTTTCGCGGTCATCTTAATGCTTGCATATTATGGTAACAATCACCATCATTAAACTATCATCACAACCATCAATTTGATTGTCATCCATCAGCATCTCTGTCCCCATCATGACCATTCGCCAAGTGACTAACTACCAGCCTAACAGTAGTTGCTTAATGATAAGGGCCAGGTCGAGCGTGCAGGGTTATACATCACTATGCATCATAAAAGCTCTTGAGAGCGAGATACAGCTGAAGTCTGGATACAGGGTAAGAACGTGTTTCAAACGATAACTTCACTCCAGGATTTTCATACCACCCTAACCAGATATGACGGAGCTGCCACCAGGTTTGAAGTTATTGTAAATGAAGTTGAATGTAGTAATTAAAACAATTTAGTAATTGTAACTGAACTTTTTAGATTAAAAATTGTAATTTTAACTGTTGTCAACCTTATACCTGCTTAAATTACATCACAAAACTGGGCCCCACCTTTTTCACTGATGCCCTTCCCAGCAGGTGGTAACCAGAAATCTTCGTGATGAATTGGAACGGGTTTTGAAAAAAGTACATACAAGAGGACCGAGCTCCATTTGACCCAGGTCCTTTGGTCTATTGCAGGGATTATAAGACACTGCCTCTGAAGAAACGAGAGAGAGAAATGATGTGTTGCATAGCCATTTCATCATCACTTCAGCACCGCCAGAAAGAGTATTTAGCATAGCAGAAATTTGCTCTTTACTCCCAGCAGGGCGCAGCTCAGACCTGCAACCTTCCGTGAACTTGTGTTTTAGTACAACCCAGAAATTTACGATTGACTGTCATGCTTGAATCTTGATGAAAGTATAATATATGAAGATGTATGTAACTTGTGCACCCATTTTCACATACTGTTGTGCCCCATTAGTCAATGTAATTTTGCACGTTGTGAAATAACACACTGGCAACTTTCTGCACCAATTCTTCCAAATTTGAGTTTCTAGGTGCAGTTTCCTTGTTTAAACTGAAGTGAATGAAAACATTATTAAACATTATGTCTTTGATCTAACACAGTAGAGCACATTATGTGAAACGAAGCTAATTTAGTTACTTATAATCTTGCTCGATCTTTGGTAGATTTAATGCAACAAATATTATGTACACGTTCTCCACCTATTTGACTCGGAAAATGTAACTAATGGTATTCTTGTGCATTAAGTACTTACTTTTAAATACAAAATATGAAGTGATATATTTTCTTATTATTTTCAACATTCAACAATGATTTCAACATTAGTAAAGTTTGAAGTTACTGAAGAAAATTATTTAAAACAAAAAATTAATTGTAAATCTGCCACTGGTGGTGATGCTGTCAATGTTGCTTACTAGCTTTGATGATGCTGACGTTAGTGGCGCTGATGATGCTCACGCTAATGGTGGTGAAGCTGGTGGTGCTGATGCTGAGAGTGGTGAAGCTGGCGCTGGTGATGCTGACAGTGCTGACGTTAATGGTGTTGGTGATGCTGACGCTAGTGGTGGTGGTGATGTTTGTAGTATTATGACAGCGCAAGTGATGCTGGCGCTGATGGAGATGATGCTGTTAGTATTTCCGCTGCTTGTTGCAGCACTGATGTTGCTGTTGCTGCGTGCTGATATTGTTTGTACTAGCGCTGTTGGTGTTGCTTGTATTGTCCATGGTGCTACCTGCTCGTCATTTTCCTGATGAGCACGCAACATATCCATCAAGAGTCAACGCTTCTTTGCCCAACCGGTTCATCGCTATTCATCTCAGTTTTCCCTCACTCTTCCAAGGCAATATTGAAATTCGCATCCATCATGGGCTAATCTCCATATTTCATCGCCTCCATGCTCGAGCGAGTCTTCCTCGTCCATATTATACCTTGTTCATCACGACCGCTGCCTTCATCGTGTCCGTATTCATCTCTCAGCACGCCCATCACGGCGCCCACGCCAACCTGCGCCCGGCCGCACACCCAGTCTCAACACAGACTCTCGTGACCTGAGTCAAATCATCTTCCTGGTCATCATTTTATGTCATCTGGGTTCGTGATCTTTCAGATGAGAGGTAAACTCTTCACAACATCTGCCTGGCGCACGGTATTGTGTTACCAGTGACAAGTCTGTGACCGGTTTACGGAGTTGTTTCACTTCTCTACCCGGATTTCCTCGTTGACCACATGATCTGCCAAGTTACTGCTACTGGCAGCCCGCAGGTTCACAGCGCCATTTGAGCCTGACTGATCAGGCGCCTTCTGGGGAAACTTGAATAGTTTATTAATGAAAATTTCTATCATAGTTCTCACACTTTCTTATTTTGCTGGTAACACGATGAAAAGTTAAATACTGTGTTAACATATTGTTCTCTAATTGTGCCTATGTAACCCTTGGTTTCACCTGATATTACACTTCCTTTCGTGCGTGCGTGTGTGTGTGTGTGTGTGTGTGTGTGTGTGTGTGTGTGTGTGTGTGTGTGTGTGTGTGTGTGTTTGTGTGCGTGCGCGCGTGCGCACGTGTGCCTGTGTGCGTGTCTCGTGCCGAATAGGTAAAACTTGCGATTCTGGCTTAAATAACAACGCTCTTCTTGCCGAATAAGGCAAGCGAAAATGTGTGTATGCAGTAATTTCGCAAAAATGTTTCTGAGCCTAACGAAAAAAATACATTTCCTTGTGTTTATCATTAAATTATCGTAAACTTATCTAAAATATATTTAGTTTGATTAGGCTAAATTAATTTGCGCTGTTATAATAAGGTTAGGTAAGTTTTCTAAGGTTCTTTTGGTACAAAATTACAAATTTTTACACTAACATAAATGAGAAAATATGTTTAAACGTATAAGAGAAAATTTTAGAAAGGACTTAATTTTAAATGAGCTATTGCTAATTGACCAGTTTTACCTATTCTGCAGAACACACATATATATACACATATATATATATATATACATATATATATATATATATATATATATATATATTATATATATATATATATATACTCCATGGGGAAGTGGAACAGAATTCTTCCTCCGTAAGCTATGCGTGTCGTAGGAGGCGACTAGAATGCCGGGAGCAAGGGGCAAGTAACCCCTTCTCCTGTATAAATTACTAAATTTAAAAAGAGAAACTTTTCTTTTTCTTTTTGGGCCACCCTGCCTTGGTGGGATACGGCCGGTGTGTCGAAAGAATATATATATATATATATATATATATATCTATATATATATATATATATATATATATATATATATGTGTGTGTGTGTGTGTGTGTGTCGTGCCGAATAGGTAAAAGTGGTTAATTAGCAATAACTCATTTAAAATTTAGGACTGTACACTGCAGAGAATATAAGTGGTCCTCAGCCAAGAATTATTATGCAATAGATAAAACATTTCTGACTCAAAACTGACATTAGGAAGATATTCTAGCATGCATAAATGGCATTAAGGTAAATTCACTACATTTCTCAACAGTATTTTAATCAAGTATATGAACAAGGTACACAGTTACAATATAAATGAACTTAAAATTTTCTACAGTAAATACACTTAGGTGATGGGATATCTCTATTAAGCTTATTTAATTAATGTCTAATTAAGTGGCATGTACCCAAAGCACATTATCGACCAAGTGTAAAGATGGATAATGAGAACCTTCAAAACTAGGGACGCCATGATGATTCTCTTCAAATCGCTTGTGCTCTCTAGGCTGGAATACTGCTGTACACTAACGGCCCCCTTCAAGGCTGGCGACATTGCAGAACTGGAGAGTGTACAAATAACTTTCACGGCACACACAAGTACGATAAAGCACCTAAACTACTGGGAACGGTTAAGATCCTTGATATGTATTCCCTCGAACGCAGGTGAGAGAGATATATGATAATATACACTTGGAAGGTCCTGGAGGGATTGGTACCAAACCTGTACACGAAAATCACTCCCTATGAAAGCAAAAGACTCGGCAGTAGATGCAACATTCCCCCGATGAAAAGCAGGGGCGCTACGAGTACACTAAGAGACAACACAATAAGTGTCCGGGGCCCAAGACTTCAATTGCCTCCCAGTATACATAAGGGGGATTACCAATAGACCCCTGGCTGTCTTCAAGCAGGCACTGGACAGGCACCTAAAGTCAGTACCTGACCAACCGGGCTGTGGTTCGTACATCAGCTTGTGTGCGGCCAACAGTAACAGCTTGGTTGGTGAGACCCTGATCCACCATGAGGCCTGGTCTCAAACCGGGCCGCGGGGGCGATGACCCTCGAAACCCTCTCCAGGTAAACACAGTATTCTTCAGCACACTGGAGGTTAAAATAATAATACACGATACTGGAGTAATCACTAAAACGTATCTTTCACTTAGCTGTAATGTGGCTAAACATTTATTTCAGTTATTACACCAAAGGAGGATTAAATAATTTTGGGTTCGGCTAATCCTGAAGTTCCCAGAGCACAATCATCTACCTGCCTGCCTGGAAATAAAGCACACTCGCTATTAAAATTAACAATGGTTATAATTATGACCATAATTTTTAAAGAGGTGGACAGGTAAGCCAACGGAAGAGACCTGTCAGATGACCAAAAGATCCAACAGCGGGTCATCATATGACTAAGATCCGCGTCAGGAAACACTTGCCCTGTTTCCTGACAAACTTTACCTAACTCGCTATTACATCAGAGAGTTACTTGCTGACCAAATAAAAACCCAGGAAATATCCTTATCACCACTTGCATTTAAAAAAATAAGCCTATAGTTCCTTACATAAGGTACTTAAAAACAAAGGGTTAATTAAACACATTTTTAATAAAGGTATATATTTTATGCTTGGCAATCTATATACTAGTTTTCGTATGTAAATAGCAACAATGATAAAATATGAATATATATCATTACATACACATAGAGATAAATATAAACAATATTTATAAACATTAAATATAGATTCATTACATACATCTGGATTTGTTTTTCGTCCGGTGCCTCGGTGATAGTTTTTCAGAATGTTGTAACAGTTCTGAAAAACCTAATCTTCCTTCTTTAAATCCACGTGCCTGTCAAAAAAAAAAATCTTCAGTTTCCTTACTATTTTCTCTAAGACTAATATGATCTGTAGCATTATGCCAGGGCTATGATGCCTCCTTTGTAAAGTGTCCCTACGTTATTAGAACCTCTGGACCTCGCTGGAATCTTGAGATTAAGCTCGTGAATATGCTCTCAACATCGTTTCCGAAATTTGTATTGTTTGTGGCATCCGGTGAGGAGCCGAACTGAGGAACTGGAGAACTAACCCTCCGCTTCCTTGGAGAGAACCTGAATGCCTCCCATTTTCCAGGTATTATATGACCCATAAGGGTTTAGAGTTTCTGATTACAATAAAATGGCAAAGGTTATTAACAAAGAACCTATTTGCTTTCATGGTTTTGATTAGTTTGATAAATTATATTGTTCTTTCAGGATATCTCTCAGAGCTGTGTCGTCACGTACCTCTTGCATGTAGGCCGCCAATAAAGTATTTAATACTCTGATTTTGCTTATGTAAAAAAAATATTGTTGGGTTTTCAGATTTCCTAAATGGCTTTTTTGCGTGTTTCTTTTCCATCTGATACGGCAGTTTTACTCTTTGTTCGCTCAGTGATTTCTCTGCCTAGGTTTTCTTTAGGGTTTTGTAAAAATTATTCAACACTTTTCTCTATATTGTATCTCCATATTTAAACTTCCCAGGAGTGAGTGTTCACCCTAACATGTGTCTTTTCGCCCTAGTGGTGATTCTCTGTCACGGTATCATCATAATACGACAATCACCGCTGCCACAGCATCTAACTTACTACTTTTAACTGTCGAATATCATTACGCTCATCACTTCCCATTACCATTACCCCACCGTAACCCGTCTCCTAAAATTCACCTCCATCACCATCTACCACTAGCACCAATTCACCCTTCACCATCACCTCCCCTATTATCTATCCACTAACATTCACCCAACCATCATCTTACCAACTACTATCTTCTCAGATCCTCAACCATTCACCCTAAGAACTAAACGGGCATGAGTTGAAGCTAACACAGAGTCGATCAAAGAAGCAAAGGAAAGACAAAACAAAGGAACGGTAATGAGCAAACAAACCAACAGACGATCAAACAACCGCAGCAGCAAAGGAACGGAAAGGCAAGCATCAGTAACGAGGGGAAGGTGGAGGGAAAGGAAGGGGGAGACAGACGCGTGGGCGAAGCCAACTATAGTGCATAATGAGCAGTTAGGGGTAGCGACACGCTGACTAGCATCTATCATGCAGGGTGCATGAGCCGCCATCAACGCCCCCACACAGTGGCATCTATCATGCTGGGTGCATGATCCACCATCAACGCCCCCACACACACAACACGTAATTACATCGTTTTCTATGTCATTTCCCGTGCTCCGAAGCCGACTTCCTCGAACTCTCGCTACTCATTATACTGTAATTAATATCATGTCTATATTATATTGTTATTATTATTATTATTATTATTATTATTATTATTATTAAGCACCAGCCATGACCCGAAAAAGTAGAAACACTTTCACCATCATTCATACAATCATAGTCTTGCTAGAAGCGCCATGACATCACAGCTAAGATGAATCTCAGAACTACAATATCCCCATCTCTCCTTCAAAGTACAAGGCCCGTCCTTCCCACCTTCAGGATTCAAGTCTGGCTAATCAGTTTCCTTGAATCCCTCCATAAGAGATACTTTGCTCACACCCCAACACGTCAAATCATAAAAACCACTAGCCTCTACTCACTCCTAACACGTTCATACAAGGCTGTTTGATGTCCAAGCTCTTAGCACAAAAAAAAAAAAATGCCCTCAAACAAGACATCTCTACTGGTTCTAGCCTCCTCGCTGCGACATTTAAAACTCACGTTTCACACTCACACACAAGTGTTGGTACCACTATACTCTGGTACATTTCCCTCTCTGCCTCCATTGCTAAGGTTCATTGTCTTCACAGATGCCTCACTGCACTGCCCACCTGTTTACTCCTTGTCAATTCTATGGCTCACTCGTCATTCACAGACCCATCTGCCGACAAGTTCACTCCCAAATTTCAAAACACATTTATTTCCTTCATACTCCCATCCCTCCCTCTAAGCTGATATCCAATCTCTCGCTGCCTAGAATTTTTTTTTGTTACTCTTTTCATCTTGACCTTCCTAATCTACCACCCACTGCAGCTTCTCTTAGAATCTCTCCCCCCCTCCTCCCAAAAAAAAAGT
Source organism: Cherax quadricarinatus (assembly GCF_038502225.1). Classification (NCBI taxonomy): domain Eukaryota; kingdom Metazoa; phylum Arthropoda; class Malacostraca; order Decapoda; family Parastacidae; genus Cherax; species Cherax quadricarinatus. The sequence continues at coordinate 34,347,364 of NC_091295.1, read as the reverse complement.
CATCGGCAAAAAGCAATTGTGACATCTCCCACTTTGTATGAGATTCGCTATCTTTAAATCCCACATGTATAACTACGTTAAACAACCACGGTGACACCACACATCCCCTTTCTAAGGCCAATTTTTACTGGAAAGTAATCCCATTATTAGTATAATCATTATTATTATTATTATTATTTGTAAATAAATTCTGATAATCTAAGTAAAAAAAATAATTTCTTGGAACCATTAAAACTCTCAAAATAAAACCTAACTTTCTCGTTAAGAGTTATCACCCATGTCTCCATTTTCACTACTAAATATCCTACGTATCTACTTACAAGTACACACAGTCACAAGTGTAACAGGGTTCTTTGTTAAGGGTGAGTGGGGGAAGGGGCGGTGCGAGTGGGGAAGGTGGGGTTGTCCCCCGCCTCCACACCCCAACCGCCACCTTCCTGCGTGCTGTTTCATTACTGCCCACGGCATTAAATAATTATCTAATTTTAGGATGATTGTCGCTGGCCAAGTGACACTCCCTCGTGTAGCTCCTAGCATGTGCGACTCCCATTGGCTGTTCCACTTCTTTGTCTCAATTTCCTCTACTTGGCCCACGGCACCAGGCCACAGGTAGCTACTGGGATGCACCACGCTATCTCAGATACTTGTTTCTACCTGCACAAGTAGCACTGGGTGCTAGCGGGATGCACCACGCTATCTCAGATACCTTATACAGTTTATTTATTTCTTGGTACTTAAAGATTTTGCTGGTGAAAGTTATCCCCTTCAACTATTACAACAGATTTTTACAGAAAATCATGCAACATTTCACCTAGGACAACTCATTTCGATTCGTGGTTTTATGTAGATACAAATTTCTATTCTTGTATGAACCTGTATAGCCAAAGTTTTCTGAACGGAAACAGTCACGCAAATGCAAACACACTATACAGGAACTTTAACCTAGTATTTTTTCATACGCTGTTTGCTATAAATTCGTCTGACGTTCAAGGATTAAGGAATATTCCTAGACTTTTTCACTGCAGTTACTGTTAAGACGAGTCTCTCGTTACACATTAAAAAATTTTTACCTATCGTTTTAGTTTACATTTTGAGTCAAATGGTATGACTTCCATTTAACCTAAGTGCAGCGATAGTTTGTTGTTCAGTAAATATTTACAGCAAGACTAGTTCCAGTGAGAGCACTTTAGTTATGTCCTGTGGGTATGTTCCTGACGCTAAGATAGCACTGTCATCTGATTACAATAGAAGTTTGCACTTAACACTAAAAGGCACGTCATTTATAGAACACGAGAAGAGTAGGGGGGACAAAAATACTTCCTTATGGAACTCCACATGTTATCGGCTGGGAGTCCGATTATGTATCGGGGACCGTGACAATGTGTTTCTCGTTGTTCACGTAAGACTTAAACCAGTACACAGATCCTATACCAAATACGAACAGTCTTTATTTTAATAAAGGCTGTGCAATATATCAAAGGTTCAATATATCAAAGGCCTTTTTGCAGATCTCAAGTGACCACGCCTGTGACATTATTCTTTGACATTTGGGTTCTTATATAAGGTGTCAATTAGGGAGGCATCCGTTGAATGAGATTCCTTAAAACCTGATTAGTAAATATGTAGGATATTATTGTAATTAAGATATACTTCACTAGCTGAGACACTGGACCACGACGGTAGTTGTAACAGCTCCCATCTTCACTACCACAGACAAAAATTTACTAATAACCTTTGCTACGACCATTTTTATGTAAAACTACATGTCATATTTTTTTCCTAGATCGTCTTTTGTTTCGCTCAACATAATTCGTTTTTCATGCCCTATTTGTCATTACTTTTCTAGTTTGCGTTTTATAAGTAATATCTGCTTACCATAATACTAATTCCGTTGTCGCTCGCTTCTTCAAATTGACCTATTTAAGTCTAATTATTAAATATTTTATGCACAGCACTCACTAGGGGGGTCTACGCTTTTCGCGTTACAACTGCTAAGGCTTCTTCAAGAACAATGCAATGAAAGGAATAGAATGTGAAAATCAGGAAAGCTCAAGCAGGTGTGTCCTAAGACGGGAGAGGGAGAGGGAGAGGGAGAGGGAGAGGGAGAGGGAGAGAGAGAGAGAGAGAGAGAGAGAGAGAGAGAGAGAGAGAGAGAGAGAGAGAGAGAGAGAGAGAGAGAGAGAGAGAGAGAGATCGGAAAAGTGAGCTAAGAGGTGCCAGCCTGGCGCGACCCAAAGTGACACTTGCCAAGACGAAACTAACAGCCAAGCCTATAAGCCTCCTAGAAGTGGTAACTAACAATAATAAAAAAACCGCATATAACACTATAACTAACCCTTTTCTGCTGCTCTCAGTAAATTTCCCACTTTAATGTACAACTCTCCTATGACTAGTGTAACCCCCAAAAAAACTTTTTATTTAGTCATATGTAAAATTTACTAGCACAGTTTTGTAAGTAACATTTCAACAAATGTATTAAAGTTTCCGAAGGTAACCGACGTCTCACCATCACCTTACCAACCTTAAATACCCTAGTGATAATAGTCAATATATGTCTTCTTCGTGGAGACAATTATGTCGTAATGTTTACTTTTTGAGGCTTGGTGTTGTGTGCATCTAGAGAGGCATACAGGGTCTTGTCTCTTTTCCCAAGTACCTAATTTGAATACTCATTATTTGTCACTAGTGGCCACCTGTTCGTTCATCCCAGCAGCCTGCCAAAACAGCCTCCGTTCATATCATCATCACTTTTGCACAACGTGTTAACACTGAGTTATATGGGTAACGGTGAGTGCTCGTGGACGTATTTGGGTGCACATACATACGTGTGTGCTGGTGGAAGTATATGAGTGAATATTTAGGAGGAGAATGTGTACGCAGGCTTCGAGCTCCGTCATACATTGTTTAGAGTTAACTTTATGAGCCAAGCTTGCTGTTTCTCCTAAGATTCCCTCATTGTACTCAATACTGTTGTGAGTACCTCCCGCTGGCGACTAAGCTACTCAGGTTTGTAGACAAATGATCTAGAGAACCGACAAGTTGATATATTAGACAGGTGCAACGCTTGGGGATCTTTACTGAGGAAACGTCTCGCTACACAGTGGCTTCATTAGTCCTATACAAAGAAGAATAGTCAAGATCAGAAGGAGTTTGAGGTACTGAGTCCCTCAGCCTGGAGTCGATGTAATCAATCCGTCAATCTTGAAAAGGAAACACCATATACGCGAAGTGGCTTATATACTAAAGATAGATGACGTGAAGCAGTCGTAGGCAATATCACATTGGACAAATCCACAGGTGGAAGTAGGTCACGTCTAAAGGTAAGGCATGACATTTACTGCAGGTACAACACATGTCCCAGATCCTTTTTTTGGTCACAGTGGTGATGGTGGTAATGGTAGTTGACTAAGAACACCTTCATCGTATCTTATGAAATTAGTGCGCGCTTGACCTCCATGTGTAAAACAAACAAACTGAATGATAATGAAGGCTTGTGATGCAAGGCATTGAATATAATTTTCGAAAGAAACTGAGATAAAGCGACTGCAGACTAAGACATGGTTTGACGACTGTACTCCTTCCACGGTACTGTTGCTGCTGTCGCTTATTTTTTTCTGACATTGTTACTACTGATTATCCTGCTACTGCTGCTGTTATTTATACTGCTGCAACGGTAGTTTTTCTTGCAACTGCTGCTCTTCGTCACCGCCACCGCAGCTGCGACTCTGATATTATTACTGCCGTCATCATGATACGCAGGACCCTATGTCTAGCCCTTATACAGTGTCATATGGATTACGCTTACTCTTCATGGTACTCAGCCTTCACAAAAAAACTGACAGACTGCAAATCACCCAGAACAAAAGGCAAGATTCATCTTGGACCTGGGTCCAAGAGAGCATGTAGGCCAGGTTGAATTAAAGCAGCTGGATACACTGAATGTTGAAGACAGAGTAAAACAACTGAAGCTAAACCATGTTTATAATATTGCTCACAAACACTGTCCAGAATATCTTGCTGCCAATTTTGTCAAGGCTGGGAACCAAAGCAATCATAGTACTAGGGAGAGAGAGCACAACTTTGTAGTACCCACAGTCAGTGGCCAGGCTTCAAACACCTTTTATTGTACAGCAATAAAGGAATGGAACAGACTGCCTGCACATGTCAAAGCCAGTCATAGGATGAACCAATTCAAGAAGAGAAACAAAAGGTGTCTGATGAATTTAGATACAGAAAGGGAGGGGAATGATTTTTTTTTTTAGCTAACACACGTGTAATTTTACCTTATTCCTAGTAATGACTCTCGTATTGTAGATAGTCTTAATAGTATGATAATAAGATGTTATCTTCATTATAGAATAATAATAAGAAGGACCCCAATGAAAATAAGTCACTCTGACTTTTTTGAGTTATCCCAGGTACTTTACACATATGCTGCCATGTATGATAATCTATGTAACTGTATTTGTGTATACCTGAATAAACTTACTTACTAAAGATACAAGTAGCCACTACACCTTAAAATACAATACTTTAATTCGATAATGTATACTGTATAGAACGCCTCTCCGCTTTACGTACCCGAATACGTTTCCCTGTGTTGTGTTAGTAATCACCTTCTCAAATACCAGAAGACTGCAAACGTTAAAGTCCCTCACCAATATAATCTCGGTGCATAATAAAGACAAAGAAACGTTTAAAATACGCCGGGTTGAAGACCCTGCTTGGAGACTAAATGCGCTTACACTCGGGTGTTACGAAACATTACGACTGTGGTTAGTATCGCTAGTTTAAGAGACAAAAAAAAAAAAAAAGGTGATCCAAGGAACATGATAAGCACCTCGGGGGTTAAGCACGTGCGCAAAATAACGTATACTCAACGTCGAAAGTTTTGTCACACGAGAGAAGCCTTGAATGTGAGCACAATAAGCCTCGCCGTCAGTGCTTCACGCCTCACCTCCCTCCCGATCCACACCCTGCTAGGGAGGTAGGTGTCTCGTTGCTGGTGTGGGCTTCTTTATTCAACAGGGGCTACCCTCCACTTCTTGGGATCAAATCTGAGTGTTTAAGATTTCCCGGGCGCTGTATGACCTCCACAGGTTTAGTGCTCTCTCTACTTTATCAACTTGTCGGTTCTATGAACCGACAAGTTGATAAAATAGACACATGTGCAACACTTGGATATCTTTACTGAGGAAACGTTCCAATTGTTCTTTTTTGTACTGGACTAATGAAGTCACTGTGTGGCTAGTCGTTTCCACAATAAAGATACCCAAGTGTTGCACATGTGTCTTAATTCATTTACTATCACATTGTACGAGGTAGCGCTGCAACAAAGATAAAACAATGTAGTCTTAAAAACTAGTGTTAAAAGCTGAGCTCGACATGTTCCAGCAACTTGATGTGTGACGATGGTTGTGCAGGCCGGCGAGCTACAAAATCTGACCGTTAGCCAACCACAAGGAAACTATAAGCACCTTACCTTTCTCGGCTGGCGACATGCTGGTATCCAGACTTACCTGAAAAAACATACAAGAGAAACATGATTATAAACTCCCAATACGTTCATCAGGCTTAAATAAATAAATTGAATTACCTTCTTCCACTTTTCCTCAACACTTCGTGCAAACTGTACAAAGAAAACCAAACTTGCTGATTACATCCTAGATACGTGGTCTCACACCTTAACGCATCTACCAAGACCATGAATTCGCTCTTGTACACAGTTTCTATCAGATATTACTCTCTGGATAGCAATGAGCCGGCTGGTATCCAATGCCCTAATAAACAGTCAGTGTGTGTCAAGGAGAATTAAACACGCGAGAGTGCCTTAGTAATTTTGAGTGAGCCTCTGGCAGGGAATACCTATGTGTTGTTTTTATCTTTCACGATATTCAAGTGGTTAATTTGAAATTTCCGTCATTTTTATTGTTTCATATTTCCAGTGAGGTTACTAGCGACATTACTACTCATTATTTATTTTTATTGTGAAATAATGGATGAACAGCAACCAGGTCATCATGTATACACACCATTATAAGAGTTTACAAATTCCGGTCTTGATCCTTCTTCAGCTGATCAATATTTTTTTTTCGATTTTTAGCTATCCAGTTCGTAGTTACTGTTATTCTTGTTCGTCGGTGACCTTTTCCGGTCAGTTGGAATTCTTTCTAAGGCCTCGACCTTAATAGAAGGGAAGTTGAAATAGAAAAAATACAAAGTATAAACAAGAACTATGGCGTCACTGATGAAGTAGACTACGTTTCTGAGTGGGCAGCTAATAGTACGTGACGGCTGACAGCCGTGAGACATTACAGGTGATTGATGACTGACAGGCGTCAGTATGGAAAAGACACTTGGTCAGTATTGCCAAGTCATCTACACGAGAAGCTACAGTTGACTCAAACGGAAGGTTCGAACCCATAACAACAATCCTAAACCTAGCCGGTAAACGCGCTATCCAGTATGCCATGCTGGCTAGCACTGGTCACCTAGTTTTACAGTTGGCTCACCAGGGGTACCAACCTCTCGTTTGATGAATTGTTTACAATCGTGTTATACGATTTCGCGAGTCAAGTTATCAAGTGATACATGATACTTAGAACTTGCAACTTTAACAACAGTTCATTTTGTAGCTTTAACAATAGTTTCCTGAACAGTGGACTTTGAACCAGCTCACTATTACTGCGTCAACCCAACTAAACAACGCACTTTCAGTACCATGACATAACTAACACATCATGAATATGTAACACAAAACAGTCAGGTATTCTTATCAACATATGTAAATCACCCAAAAATCTGTTTTAATTTTACAACAAATGAAATTTGATTATGATAGTTTTCTATTTTTTTTTATTCTTGAAAATATGCAATTTTGAGAGCTGCTTTTTCTATCGATCTCGATTCTTTTAAAAATACAACTGTTGGTAGTTTACGTGCTTGTTCGAGAAATTACCACCGTGTTTAAAACTTAACAACCATCCATATTCTCATCATTCTTAAGTCATAATGAATGTGGAGCGCCTGGGAAATGATTACTACCTGTTAGGCCAGCAAGTACCATCATCACCTCTAATTATAGATATAAGTGGCCATCACACACTGAGGTACTTACAAGATAGCTTGGCAGGATATATTCTGTTTACGCTTCACACCCTGAGTCTGTACAATCCTACTTCTCATTCAATACACGTACATTCCTACGGTATTATTCACTGCTGTATACATATATTTATACGTTCCTCACTCACTACACATTCCTACGTTCCTATTCACAACTGTATATATTTATACGTTCCTCATTCACTACACATTCCTACGTTCCTATTCGCTACTGTATATATTAGTTCTTCATTCACATGTATATTCCTATTCACTACTCTATTAGTACGTCCTTCAATCACTACATATATATTCCTACGTTCGTATTCACTATTGTATAGGCAAAACACCCGCAGGAGAGACATGATAGCTCTAGGCTTTTCGTGTTGCAATCAACACTGGACTACTATATATATATATATATATATATATATATATATATATATATATATATATATATATATATATATATATATATATATATATATATATATTCCCCGTTCTCATGTATATTCTTAATTTCCTGTTCACGTGTATATTTCTAATTCCCTAATGTCACTCTCACAAAACATCCGAATGACAAATAATCCTTAAAAATTGATTTAATACACAAAACATTTTAAAAAAGCAAAATACGACATTTATGAAAGTTACTGATGACGCAAGTTAAACACACGTGGGTCATTCAGCGCTGTATTAAGCTGTCAGGCAGCTATCACAACACTGAATATAATAAGTGGTACTGAAGAATACTGTAAGGACGTTCTGTTGACAATCTACTGGTAAATGTGTGATGAGAACCTAGTGACTTACCATTAACGCGTTCTGATGACAGCTGACTTTCCGTTAATGGGTCCTATTTACGACTGACTTACCATTCCTGCTGACTGGATTTCAATTTTCCCGGCGAAGCGACTAATTTATTACGCATCTTGTGTATCCTGTGAATGGTAACGCAGCAGCATATGAATACACACAAGACCCAAAAACTAGGACCTCCTCTCCCCCCCCCCAAAAAAAAAAAAAAGAAAAGAGGGGTACAACTGGATGTATATGTTTCATCTGATGCAAGAAAATCTAGTTATTTGCTTAAAATAAATAGTACCTTGTCATATCACACAGGATAATTATACTGTTTCTATATTCCTCAATAAGTGGGCCATCAAGCTGACCAGAGCCTAAAAGAATCTGATAACATCCCTATTGAATGCTTGGTACAAATCCTCCGGACGAAGACCCTAACGAAGGCCCGCCGAAGGCTTACTGACGAGGCCACAATTAAACCATGCACTAACTGCTCGTCTCCTATATTTTCGGGACGATGATGATGAATTGCCCCAGATGCTTATCAGACAAGCCCGGCTCTCCACACCGCGAATGAGATAATTATTTAGATAATAAACACGGTCGTGTTGACTAAAATTACCGCTAAATTAGGAGGTGAGCGCCCTGTAAGTGCTGAGCGCTAAATAATGTCAGACGTTTACCTTACTGCCTAAACCCCCCCAGTACCCTGATGTGAGGGGAAGATGTTCTTACAGTGCCAGGACGTCTGAGATACTCGTGTACGTGAAGACACGCGCACACTCTCTGACGTGTAAGTACACATGTACACATACATACGTGTCACCTAAATTTATACACGCATAGGAAATCAAGCACACAAACTCGCAAACAGGAGCATACACGAAGTGGAGTACATACTTAAACTAAAGTACGTACACACGGGTTTCAAATGTCGTACAGGTGACAATAGTGAAGAAAAGATACGCTGCCGAGCAAACTTTTATTAGAACGTTTTGCTCTGTGTAGAGCATCATCATATGACTTTAAAAAGCTCTACAGAGCGAAACTGTTCCAATAACCCCTTCTTCTTCTAGGTGTCATTACTACACACACACACACACACACACACACACACACACACACACAAACAAACACACACACGAAGAGAAGTATACCTGGAGAGGGTTTCGGGGGTGAACGCCCCCGTGGCCCGGTCTGAAACCTGGCCGCAATTACATATACTCACAACCTGAAGCACGTACACATACACTAAGTGAAGTACACACACGAACAAAGTACACACCACCACTAATCATGTTCTTACAGTTAATGAAATTCTTATAGTACTATTGCTAGTTAAGAAAAAAGCAGAAATCTATACACGAAACACGTCAAGGAAACGGAGCTTGAGGTTACCCAGAGACGATTTAGGGAGGTCACTGCCTCTCGATGCCCCTGGCGGACCGTCCCCCCAGACCAAGTCTCCCGGTTCCCGGTCTCATCAACCATCATAACCCAAAGAAAACATGTACTTAGAACTGAATAAGAAAAGAACTACGAAAAAAAGAAACGTTCGAAAAGATCGTGAAAGAGAAACGAGTGAAAAATAAAATAATAAATGACGGGAAAAAGTAAGAGAAAGGAAGCCTTTCAAAATGACTTCCAAACCTAATGTTGTACAAAATAGGTCTGTAATGTTCTAACAGATAAGCCAGAGCGAAAAAAAAATTGTTGTATTTTTGATAATGGTAGTGTGCGCGCGCAAAGAATGGCGGGTCAGAAAAGAGACAAAGACACAGCCAATTGAAGACTAACAGTGACTACACCGTAGCAGTCTTCACGACTATTCCGGTGTAGTCACTGTTAGTCTTATCAAACACAAGTCAATTATATCATTGGTCAACAACAACAACAACAAAAACAAAAATTTCGTTGCTAAAGATATTTGAAGGTATTTATATTTTGGGGCTGCGTATTTCGAAAAAGTGAGTAGGTTTTTCAAACTGGCTCTAGTTTTTGAGATATTGCATACCTATCCTCAATTAACAGGAAACTTAGTCGTAACGCATGTATATGTAGTGACAATTTGTATATACAGTTAGTTTTAAGAGAGAATAAAATGTTATTTTTAAATTATTTAATATTTAACGAAAGGAGTCGTATCAACAACGATCACGTGACAATATGGTAACATTTATTTTTTTTTCCAGATAAACACAGAGTTCTTCACGAAGAGTCTGCTTAAACAATCCCAATGCATTTTGCTACATTCCTGGCGAATACTCTTTGCAAAAACAAAGAAAAAACATCACATTTTTTTAAAACAAGCTTATCTTGCTTATTTTTTAGTGAAGCATGAAGAAACAAGCCAAGTCTTGGGCTCCCCATAGGGTTTGCAAAACTTGTGTAGAATGCTTACGACAGGGGAAAAAATAGGCAAACGAAAAGTTTAAACTTCGATGTGCCTTTGGTGTGGAAAGAGCCGAAAAACCATCACGACGATTGTTATTTCTGAAGATGAATGTGAAAGGCTTCAATCGATACAAGGAAATCGAGTGGGAATATCCTGATTTGGAGTCAGCAGAGAGACTTGTACCACACAGCGAAGACGTTCCCATGCCAGACCTTCCGTTGTCAGATACTGAAGAAACTCAGGATTTAGGATGTAACACATGTGATAGCAGTGGAAGTGAATATGAAGTATTTCAACGCCCCAGCAGTTCTCCCAAGAACAACTCAATGATCTGATACGTGACCTCAGTCTATCAAAGCATCTGAACTTTTAGCATCCACACTAAAAGAAAAGAACTGTCTACAAAAAGAAGTTAAAATAACAGCTTATCGGACAAGAGGGGTTGAACTCCTTCCTTACTTCAGCCAAGATGAAGAACTTGTATACAGCAATATAATCCCTGGAGTTCTTCGAATGAGACTTGAATATCCACCAGAAGATTGGCAGCTGTTTATAGACAGCTCCATTAGAAGCTTGAAATGTGTCTTATTGCACAATTGTTACCTATATGTATCTCTTCCAACTGCTCACTAACAAAACTGTGCTGATGACCAACATAGAAGAAAATCGTACAACTTTTTCACATGCAGTAATTAATGGTATACGAATCATCTTACTAGGTTAATTTGTTATAATATAGAATGAAGTGCTAGCATGAATTATATAATTTGAATTTTGCATGATCTAAAATATAAGCCACGCCTGATCAATATATTTTCACATTTTTCCTGTTTTTCAATGAGATACCAAACTTACCAAAAACTAGAGCTAATCAAGCAAAACCGACGACATATTCAGAATCAGCACCACAAACTTACCCTAAAATCGGTGTAACATCATTGGCCAGAAAATGTGTGTTGACCAGAGAATTATGATTCATGTTATACAATACTTACAAGTTGATGAATAAGACATGCGCAATACCTGGGTATATTTATTGCCGATACCCAATAAAGATGCCCAAGTGCTGCACATAGATCTTATTCATAAGTAAAGAACAAGTAGCAACACTTTCACATAAGAAAACAACTTGTCCTACCCTCGGCGTGGACATGAGGGACGGGAGAGAGCAGGGAAAACACTAAGGGACGGGAGGAAGTGATAGACAATGAAAAGAGGAAGGAAAAAATGAGAGGAAGTGAAGGGTGGCAGAGGAAGGGAAGAGAGTGAGAGAAAGAGAGAGAAAGAGAGAGAAAGAGAGAGAGAGAGAGAGAGAGAGAGAGAGAGAGAGAGAGAGAGAGAGAGAGAGAGAGAGAGAGAGAGAGAGAGAGAGAGAGAGAGCGAGCGCACAATCACGGAGGATAAGGGACGCCTGTTGAGGGCTTCTTGAAATTCCAGGGCTCCAGTGACCACTGAACTAAACTTGCAGACTGACCACCACCTCCACCAGTTACCGTGGGAACCTGGCAGTTAAGGAAAGAAGGAAGCAAAGACGGAAAGGCAGAGAAAACTGAAGAGAGAGAAACGAATCAAAGGAGTGAACAAGAAGTTGGGAAGGAGCGGGGACAGGAAAGAACCTGAAGGAGTGACTAAAGAAATAGGAAAGTGAGGAGGGAAGAAAAGATGAATAGTCTGAGAAAGATAAAGAAAAAGAGATGAAAAGAAACAATAAAGGAATAAGAAGAGCAAAAAGATGATGGAGGGCGCGGAAAGTACATAAATAATACGAGGAAAAAAATTAAAGCTCGGTGGCCGTGTGATGATTGTGTGTATCAAGATGAATCTGCGGGCTCTCAGCTTCCATTTTTGGGCCCGCCTGTCGACCTGTTGGCGAACATTATCTGAAGTTATCGTATCTTTATTGAATCCTTGCATAGTTTCTGCTTCAACTGTGTCGTTCTCCGGTCTCTTCACATTATGTTTTCGTAGCGTTAATTTCTGCACCTCGCCACTTTTGGATAAGTCTTCATGAGTGGCTCACGAAATCGTAATAACACGATTACAAAACAAATTAGGGAACGGGTGGTGCTTGAACCTGTGGCAGAAGAGTCCTAAAACTTACAGGCCAGTGCGTTAACCACTCAGCCAGTTGGCTGTAAGATGATTCATCCAACTAGGTGTATTTCTATACGCCATAGAGTGGGTTCAGGTCCACCCGTTCCGTGACTTGATTTACTTAAAGGGTGGATCTCGCACACTAGGTCGTGCGTGAGCAGTGATCTGCTCCTGAGAGTCAGCCACTATGGAGAGGCGATGGTACATAGTTTACTGATGGTTCAGTCCTGTGGGGATTGTTTCTGCTTTATTTTCTCGGTTTAATTTCCTCACAGCTAGATCATATGTGGATTTATAAAACACAGACTAATTGTTAACTTATTATGACTATACAAGAGTTTATAACTCTTTAGTTATAATAATAATGTTGTCATCTTTATATATCCTGTGTATAGCTTTTAGGGTTACACGTACTTGTTCATGGACTGCATTGTGTTACAAACATGTACTGAGGATTGTACAAATATTTTTTTCGTAGTAGACAATTTTGTTTCTGATTTTACTGTATTTCCCCTAAACTTTATATTTTTGTAGACGCGGTTCCTAGCGCTGCTACTTTACTTACACAGTGTAAGAACAGATTTAGTTTTTACAGGTCAATTCACTCATGGGCCTGGTGTCACTTATTATCATTAGTTTTATTGTTGCAATATATATATATATATATAATATACATACATACATATATATATATATATATATATATATATATATATATATATATATATATATATATATATATATATATATATAATATACATACATACATGTATATAATATATATATATATATATTATATATATATATATATGTTCCATATATATATATTATATATATATATATATATAATCCTTTCACCTTCACCAATCACGAAACACTGTGCTGCTAAATTTCAGCCTAACGGTGTTAAAATTCTCGATACAATACACAGGTGCCTCTGTCGTACGTCGCCAGTCCCTCACCCTACGTCACCTTGCTGATGGGTTACAGGTAGAGATTTAGCCAGTGTTATTAGACTGAACAACGTCTACCAGGTATTTCATGCATTCTTACCCATGGCCACTTAGGTAAGGTGGCGTGGAGGGGGCTGGCGTGGAGGGGGCTGGCGTGGAGGGGGCTGGCGTGGAGGGGGCTGGCGTGGAGGGGGCTGGCGTGGAGGGGGCTGGCGTGGAGGGGGCTGGCGTGGAGGGGGCTGGCGTGCAGGGGGGTAACAAAGGCTGAGAGTATGTGGGGAGAGGGAAAGGGCGAGATGTTGAGAGGCCAATGATGCAGGGGTGGGCAAGTTTGTGAGGTGTTACGGGAGTGAGAAGTGGTGGGGGTGGATGGGTGGTAGCGGGGAGGGGGCGGTGTGGAAGGAGGGACAGTACTTAATGAGGGGGGAGATCTTTTTTGTAGCAAAACCGAATACATCTGCAGTGTGCTGCTAACCTATTATATATGACAGTTATATAGTGAAAAAAGCTAACTACGGTTCCCTGTCATATTCCATTACGATGGATTGGTTTTATGCACGTGTTGAAATCTTTCACATCATCACTCTCTCATTACCCGGTAAGTACACTTCTCACGTCCTCCTGCATCTCCGTTAAAAAAACTGTGATGACGGTAGCCATTTTATGCATATATTTACAAAATGAATGAAAACAAGTGATATTTAATGGACGTGCTGTTGGAGTGTGAAAAAAGGTATGAAGGATTCAGGAGAAACCGGTTAGCCGGACTTCGAGTCCCCACCCCACTGAAGGAGTGGTGGGAATTTCGCAGTTGGAGGGTAATGTACACTGTGATGCCAGCGCACTTCTGGCAAGACAGTGAATGATAAATGTTTTCTTCTCTGGGTCACCCTGCCTGGCGGGAAACGGCTATTGGGGAAAAAATTGGGAATTAACATAAATGTAGCATAATCTGGGTCATTTATCGCAGAGCGGTGGAGGTTCGATCTTCCATCCGCAAATTACAGCCCAGTCTCAGAGGTGATGGTTCTCAATGTGAAGCTTGTAGAGTGGCAGTGGTAGAGACGCTTCCTTCCCCCATCACTCAGCCCACAGGACCGTGTAATAACCGAGGCTTCCCACCCGTCGACCTCCAGCTGAATAATTACTAGCATTTACCCAGTGATTCTGTAATTAAGTAGGCCAGTGAGTGGGTTAATCTGTGGTCAGTTCCCTGCCTGGGCTCTAAGTTGTACTCATCTCTCCGGTACAATCACGAGACAAAGGAAACACTTGTGGGGAAAGTTGTAATGATAATTTGCAGAACTAATACAGAAGACTTCACCTTGATAACACTATGTTCAGTATAGTGAATACATTTTATTTTCCAAGTTTTCCATATATATATATATATATATATATATATATATATATATATATATATATATATATATATATATATATATATAGTATAATATATATATATATATATATATATATATATATATATATATATATATATATATATATATATAAATATATATATATATATATATATATATATATATATATATATATATATATATATATAAATATATATATATATATATATATATATATATATATATATATATATAAATATATATATATATATATATATATATATATATATATATATATATATATATAATATATATATATATATATATATATATATATATATATATATATATATATATATATATATATATATATATATATATGAAATAATATCACAGTAAACAGGTGATTTCAGAATATGCAAAACAAACACTCTCAAAGAATAGAGAAATTACAAGCGCTTGCGTGACTACTCACATTATCAAGGACCTAATGATAATGTGAGTAGTCACGAAAGCGCTTGGAATTTCTCTATTCTTTCAGAGTGGTTGTTTTGCATATATATATATATATATATATATATATATATCTATATATATATATATATATATATATATATATATATATATATATTATATATAAACACTGATCTCTGGCCGGAGACTCGAACCTACGAACCTTGGAACAAGGTACGCAGTGCATTACAATTCTCACCACACTGGACCAGTAATACCTTGGCGTCCAGCTTGCGCTAGACGTTTGATCCAAGGCAGCCAGCTTTCAGGCTTACAGCTTTTCATCTCATCCCCTGCATGCATCAGTCTTACTAGAGATTTTAACAATGCAAGGAATTCGTAAGAGCAGGCGAAATATACACAAACACTGATCTCTGGCCGAAGGAGACTCGAACCTATGAACCTTGGAACAAGGTACGCAGTGCCTTACCATTCTCACCACACTGGGCCAATACCTTGGTCCAGTGTGGTGAAATAGATTTTAACCAAGATGTACAAAAAAATTAAGTGTCATGGAATATATTTTAAGTTAATGTCGTAAAAGACAACAGAAAGATGCCTCGGGACATAGCAGAAGAAAATCAGGATCACAACCTTTTTGTCGCTTTGTAATATAAACAAATACAGTAAAGTACATTTGCGGATTCAATAATGCTGACAAAATAAGGTTATCAAAAAGATAACTCCAAAGACGCGTCTTGAAAAAGTAAAGACAAAGTGTCAGCATCACACATGATAGGTTTGTTCCATGAACTGGCTATAGAATGGAAAGCAACAGTGAGATCATAACATTCTCTTCAAGCTTCAGTGACGACAGATGTATTTAACATGACAGAATAAATATTAAATATTAGAATTAATACATTTAATATCTCCTCCCCCCCCCAAAAAAAAAAAGTGACACATAACACTAGTAACCTAGCAGCATCACACGTCTCATACACCTCAAGTAATGTGTAGAGTATCATACGGATGTTTGCTATCAGTATTATCTCAGAAACAGACGTCTTCACTTCGAGAATCTTCACACCATCCCTTGTGTCTTCACCGCGAACGAGTATTTTTCCAACCTCACGTGTTTCTTCACAGCGAGTATCTTTCCAGCATAATGCATGTCTCAGAGATTATCTAGCCCTACATCTCGTGTATCCTCCTCCAATATATTTGTCAATCCTAACTTAAAGCTCCACTAAGTCCAACTTTCATAAGGCAACACCAGCTAGTCTTTACGAAGGCGCACCGCCATTACACCAGCATAAATACACCTGGGTAACAAAATAACACACACCTCACAATAATACACTAAACACAAGCTGTTATTAAGCGGTCAAAGTAAAAATCTGGTCGACGGATCCCCACCGTCCCTAGGACTCAGTGAGGGGGTCAAAATAACTGTAATCGTCCCCTAGGATCCGGACAGGTGGGAATTACCATTAAAATTGCAGCTGTTAAATAAATCGTCTTATTTGTCACCTGCGGGGCAGCAGGACCTAAGATACTGTCATGAAACCTCATACTTAGCTGGTCTTTCATTTGTAACTGTGTAATAGAAACCTTCAAATTACAAGTGGCAAAGTCAAGAATGAATCGTTTCTTGGAGAGTTGTGTGTTTGGTGGTTGTAAATGGTTTTAAGTAGGCCCCTCTCATCCTGGGAACATATATGTCTACAACATGATTTCATTTAAATTGAGTATAATACTAGAGAGTTAGCAGTATGTTTGAACCTTGAAGACTAATATGGGGTTAACAGGCTTCACCATTTGACTTAATGCATCTTGGCTAACAGTACAAGTGTGTCTCTTCGCTTATAAAGTAGAAAGGAATTAGTTCGCCTTATATAAGAAAGACCTTCAATTGAAAATATTAAAAAAATAATCTTTCGTGTTACCCGTCCTGATTTTTATGGATCTTGAAATTTAGAAAAAGAAATCTAAGGAGGAGAGATGTGAATTAATTAAACACATGATGGTCTCCACTGTCAACCAGTCATGTGGGAACCAGCGAGTGCTCATGCAAGCCATTCTCGCATCATGGGTGATACTCGTGCAAATTTGAACATAAGAACATAAGAAAGAAGGAACACTGCCGTAGGCCTACTGACCCATGCGAGGCAGGTCCAAGTCTCCTACCGGCTTAAGCCAATGCCCCAACCTAGTCAGGTCAGGACACATTCACTTAAGGAAGGAACACGGCAACTGACCTAGTAGCACAAGCTAATCAGGGCCAACTCACACCCACCCACACCCACTCGTGTATTTATCTAACCTATTTTTAAAACTACACAACATTTTAGCCTCTATAACTGTACTCGAGAGTTTGTTCCACTCATCCACAACTCTATTACCAAACCAGTGCTTTCCTATATCCTTCCTGAATCTGAATTTTTCCAACTTAAAACCATTGCTGTGAGTCCTGTCTAGGCTAGATATTTTCAGCACGCTATTTACATCCCCTTCATTTATTCCTGTCTTCCATTTATACACCTCAATCGTATCCCCCCTAATTCTACGCCTTTCTAGAGAGTGCAGATTCAGGGCCCTCAGTCTATCCTCATAGGGAAGATTTCTGATACATGGGATCAACTTTGTCATCCTCCTGTATACATTTTCCAGAGCATTTATATCCATTCTGTAATACGGTGACCAAAACTGTGCAGCATAATCTAAATGAGGCCTAACCAAAGATACATAGAGTTGAAGAACAACCTGAGGACTCCTATTATTTATGCTTCTTGATATGAAGCCAAGGATTCTGTTAGCTTTATTGCGAACACTTCTGCACTGTTGTCTTGGTTTCAGATTACTGCTAACCAGAACTCCTAAATCTTTTTCGCAATCCGTAATATTAAGATCTACATTATTTAGTTTATATGTGGCATGGTTATTTTCCTGTCCAACATTTAGAACTTTGCATCTGTCTGTATTAAACTGCATCTGCCACTTCTCCGACCACTGCATCAGTCTATTCAAATCTTCCTGGAGTGCTCTAATGTCCTCGTCAGAATGAATTAGACGGCCTATTTTGGTGTCATCGGCAAACTTGCTTATGTCGCTCTTTATGCCCTCATCTATGTCGTTTATGTAGATTGTGAACAACAGGGAGCCCAACACTGACCCCTGTGGAACAACGCTCGTGACGCTTCCCCACTCTGATTTCTCCCCATTTATGCAAACTCTCTGCTGCCTATTTGTCAACCATGCCTCTGTCCAGGAAAAAATTTCTCCTCCTATTCCATGTGCCTTAATTTTCCTCAATAGTCTCTGATGTGGTACCCTGTCAAAAGCCTTACTGAAGTCCATATACGCAATATCATATTCATTACCATGATCTACCTCCTCAAATACCTTAGTGAAAAAAGTTAATAAATTCGTAAGGCAGGAACGCCCCTTTGTAAAACCATGCTGAGATTCGTTAATTAATTTATGTTTTTGAAGATGGCTACGAACTGCCTCTATTACCCGTGCCGCCTCGTCACCACGTTGACAGAAACCTTATCTTTTTTAATTTTAGGTAGAATAAAAAAGATACAATGCCATGACTGAAACATTGCACAAATAACTCACACTTACTGACAAACTAAATTTTAAGTCTCCTAAGCGAGGGTTATTTGTGTATTGTTTTAGGTTTCTGTAGCCAAATTTAAAAGCAAAATAATATTCGCAAGTTTGCAGCAAACGTGAAGAATACGACGTTGAGAATATTTTTAACAACATTAACGAAGCAGAATGAGGATATGTTGCTCCACGCTCATATGTAATACTGCTAGTTAACTTACACAAATGGAAATTCATCTTAAAGTCACAAGAACACAGTTGTCTGCTCACTGGAAACTGATTGATCATACTGCCTGGATAAAAGATTTTTCAGAATAACAACTCACCATAAACATGACCGTTTATACAGAATGATCTGACTCCGTCATCCACAAAATATACGCCATTACTGAAGATTTCCTGTTAAAATGCAAGCGAAAACACAATCAATTCTCAGCAACTTTTAGTACATACTGTAGAATTAAAAGGACAACTGCGGCTCACTTCACACCTCTTGCCTAACACAAGTCCCGGCCGCTGGTCATAAACACACACACGGGTGCTGTTGAAGGTGAGGCTGCTCAACTACAACACTGAGGAGTGGAGTAATCTACTGTACATCAGGATACTTTTAGTTGTAATATTTTATCTTACGTAACAGAAAGTTAAATATCTCCATATTTCTAGCGTATTTTTCTATGTGATGTGTATAATTTTTTAAGCATAGGACAATTCCCACCAAGGCAGTCTGACCCCCGAAGAAATCACATTAACCAACCTAACATAAAAAAATGTTCTCCTGTTACTCCTTATTAATTACACAACAGAAAAAAAGGAGTAACAAGGCCCTTCCGGCATTTTAAGTCATTTTCTCCCACACGCATCGTTACAGGGAAAGGATTTAAATCCATTTCCTCGTGGAAAATTGAAAGGGAAATAAATTGTACATTAATATAAACCACACTGGAACACGACGGAGCGTTACACTGAATAATGAATTCAACGTAGGAAACAGTTTGTAAGATCTACCTGCCATCATATTTATTGGGATGGAAATACAAATCAACAATCCTGTCAGAGAGCAAAACTTGACTTGTACTCAATTGACTTGTACTCACTGGAACACAGGCGAGACAGATACATCATAATCTATACCTGGAAGATCCTGGAGGGACTGATCCCTAATCTGCACACAGAAATCACTCCCTACAAAAGCAAAAGACTTGCCAGGCGATGCAACATACCCCCAGTGAAAAGTAGGGGCGCCATTAGTACACTAAGAGTAAACACAATAAATGTCCGGGGCCCAAGACTGTTCAACAGCCTCCCACCAGCCATAAGGGGAATTACCAATAGACCCCAGGTTGTCTTCAAGAGGGAGCTGGACAGATACCTAAGGTCAGTGCCGGATCAGCCGGGCTGTGGTTCGTACGTTGGACTACGTACGGCCAGCAGTAACAGCCTCGTTGATCAGGCCCTGATCCACCAGGAGGCCGGGTCATGGACCAGGCCGCGGGGGCGTTGATCCCTTGAGGTAGATTCCAGGTAGGCTTCACTTTAATATGACAAGACGGGAGAATCTGTCCTAATATTTTTACACGGAATGTGTCCCAGAAGCCGTGTTAGTAGACACGTCAGGTGTTGCCGTGTTAGTTGATACGTCAGGTGTTGCCGTGTTAGTAGAGGTGTCAGGTGCTGCCGTGTTAGTAGATGCGTCAGGTGTTGTTGCCGTGTTAGTAGACACGTCAGTTGTTGCCGTGTTAGTAGACACGTCAGGTGTTGTTGCCGTGTTAGCAGACACGTCAGGTGTTGTTGCCGTGTAAGTAGACACGTCAAATGTTGTTGCCGTGCTAGTATACACGTCAGGTGTTATTGCCGTGCTAGTAGACATGTCAGGTGTTGCCGTGTTAGTAGACACGTCAGGTGTTGTTGCCGTGTTAGTAGACACGTCAGGTGTTGTTGCCGTGTTAGTAGACACGTCAGGTGTTGTTGCCGTGTTAGTAGACACGTCAGGTGTTGTTGCCGTGTTAGTAGACACGTCAGGTGTTGTTGCCGTGTTAGCAGACACGTTAGATGTTGTTGCCGTGTTAGTAGACACGTTAGATGTTGTTGCCGTGTTAGTAGACACGTCAGGTGTTGCTGTGTTAGTAGACACGTCAGGTGTTGTTGCCGTGTTAGTAGACACGTCAGGTGTTGTTGCCGTGTTAGTAGACACGTCAGGTGTTGTTGCCGTGTTAGTAGACACGTCAGGTGTTGTTGCCGTGTTAGTAGACACGTCAGGTGTTGTTGTCGTGTTAGTAGACACGTCAGGTGTTGTTGCCGTGTTAGTAGACACGTCAGGTGTTGTTGCCGTGTTAGTAGACACGTCAGGTGTTGTTGCCGTGTTAGTAGACACGTCAGGTGTTGTTGCCGTGTTAGTAGACACGTCAGGTGTTGTTGCCGTGTTAGTAGACACGTCAGGTGTTGTTGCCGTGTTAGTAGACACGTCAGGTGTTGTTGCCGTGTTAGTAGACACGTCAGGTGTTGTCGCCGCGTTAGTAAACACGTCAGGTGTTGTTGCCGCGTTAGTAGACACGCCAGGTATTGTTGCCGTGTTAGTAGACACGTCAGGTATTGCTGTGTTAGTAGACACTAATGACACTTCGGTAAACAATCTAAGAGTTTCAATTATTTTAATTATGTGGAATTCAAGGTTAAGCCCTGGTCACCTAAGCCGCCTCATGAATAATGTTTAACGTGATTTATTAACCATTAAATTTTTTTGGTTATTCAAGGTGATCACTTTTAGATTGCTGTTCCACAACCAGTCAGTCAATCACTCACCCACCCAGACAGACAGACAGACAGACAGACAGACAGACAGACAGACACACACACACACACACACACACACACATATACACACACACACACACACACACACACACACACACACACACACACACACACACACACACACACACACACACACACACACACACACACACACACACACAATCTCTCTCTGGAGCCGCTCCCATCTTTCTCTCTTGGAGATCGTCACTCCCTGTCACCTCTCTGATTTCAATACCAAATTTTTCTCCTCTTTTATCTGTTCTCACTTCATCCACTTGTCCCCTGTGATCCTTCCCTAGTAACCTGAGAATTATATCTTCTTTTTCTCCTTCGCTCTCTCTTCCTCCTCCTCCCTCAAGTCATTCGTTCTTTATTCCATTGTTTCTTCCCTTTTTCTCGATATTTTCCTCTTCCATTTCTTCCCCTCCACTTCCCCCTCTATCATCCCTTTCCTTCTATACCGTTCTTTCATCTACCTCCTTCCTAGGGAGGCGTTCCCTGGCGTGTAGACTGCGTCCTCTCCTGGGGAGGAAAAAGGGAGGAGAGGGAGGGGAGGGGAGGATGATCATCTCAGCTCATCGGGCAGGGGGAAACGAAAGAGAGAGGGAGTAAGCGGACGCCCTGAAGAAGAAGAGGAGGAGGAGGAGGAGGAGGAGGAGGAATCTCCGAAGCTGAAACAAGAGTCTGGCCGGGCCCCCAAAACGCTAGAGGAAACATTGAAGAGGACAGTGTCTTTGCAGGTGTGCAGCGAGGCGAGGGTGAGAGCCTTGAAGCAGGCTCTTCACCACTACTTGCACAGGATGAGCTTCATAAGGGCCATGCTCTTGTTCTCCTCCGGCTTACCAACTCCCTTTTATAAAACAAGGTTGAAAAAGTGCACAAATATGCACAGAACTTAATATCCTTCTCAAGGCTATATATATATATATATATATATATATATATATATATATATATATATATATATATATATATATATATATATATATATATATATATATTTATTTATTTATTTTTTTATTATCACACCGGCCGATTCCCACCAAGGCAGGGTGGCCCGAAAAAGAAAAACTTTCACCATCATTCACTCCATCACTGTCTTGCCAGAAGGGTGCTTTACACTACAGTTTTTAAACTGCAACATTAACACCCCTCCTTCAGAGTGCAGGCACTGTACTTCCCATCTCCAGGACTCAAGTCCGGCCTGCCGGTTTCCCTGAATCCCTTCATAAATGTTACTTTGCTCACACTCCAACAGCACGTCAAGTATTAAAAACCATTTGTCTCCATTCACTCCTATCAAACACGCTCACGCATGCCTGCTGGAAGTCCAAGCCCCTCGCACACAAAACCTCCTTTACCCCCTCCCTCCAACCCTTCCTAGGCCGACCCCTACCCCGCCTTCCTTCCACTACAGACTGATACACTCTTGAAGTCATTCTGTTTCGCTCCATTCTCTCTACATGTCCGAACCACCTCAACAACCCTTCCTCAGCCCTCTGGACAACAGTTTTGGTAATCCCGCACCTCCTCCTAACTTCCAAACTACGAATTCTCTGCATTATATTCACACCACACATTGCCCTCAGACATGACATCTCCACTGCCTCCAGCCTTCTCCTCGCTGCAACATTCATCACCCACGCTTCACACCCATATAAGAGCGTTGGTAAAACTATACTCTCATACATTCCCCTCTTTGCCTCCAAGGACAAAGTTCTTTGTCTCCACAGACTCCTAAGTGCACCACTCACTCTTTTTCCCTCATCAATTCTATGATTCACCTCATCTTTCATAGACCCATCCGCTGACACGTCCACTCCCAAATATCTGAATACGTTCACCTCCTCCATACTCTCTCCCTCCAATCTGATATTCAATCTTTCATCACCTAATCTTTTTGTTATCCTCATAACCTTACTCTTTCCTGTATTCACCTTTAATTTTCTTCTTTTGCACACCCTACCAAATTCATCCACCAATCTCTGCAACTTCTCTTCAGAATCTCCCAAGAGCACAGTGTCATCAGCAAAGAGCAGCTGTGACAACTCCCACTTTGTGTGTGATTCTTTATCTTTTAACTCCACGCCTCTTGCCAAGACCCTCGCATTTACTTCTCTTACAACCCCATCTATAAATATATTAAACAACCACGGTGACATCACACATCCTTGTCTAAGGCCTACTTTTACTGGGAAAAAATTTCCCTCTTTCCTACATACTCTAACTTGAGCCTCACTATCCTCGTAAAAACTCTTCACTGCTTTCAGTAACCTACCTCCTACACCATACACTTGCAACATCTGCCACATTGCCCCCCTATCCACCCTGTCATACGCCTTTTCCAAATCCATAAATGCCACAAAGACCTCTTTAGCCTTATCTAAATACTGTTCACTTATATGTTTCACTGTAAACACCTGGTCCACACACCCCCTACCTTTCCTAAAGCCTCCTTGTTCATCTGCTATCCTATTCTCCGTCTTACTCTTAATTCTTTCAATTATAACTCTACCATACACTTTACCAGGTACACTCAACAGACTTATCCCCCTATAATTTTTGCACTCTCTTTTATCCCCTTTGCCTTTATACAAAGGAACTATGCATGCTCTCTGCCAATCCCTAGGTACCTTACCCTCTTCCATACATTTATTAAATAATTGCACCAACCACTCCAAAACTATATCCCCACCTGCTTTTAACATTTCTATCTTTATCCCATCAATCCCGGCTGCCTTACCCCCTTTCATTTTACCTACTGCCTCACGAACTCCCCCCACACTCACAACTGGCTCTTCCTCACTCCTACAAGATGTTATTCCTCCTTGCCCTATACACGAAATCACAGCTTCCCTATCTTCATCAACATTTAACAATTCCTCAAAATATTCCTTCCATCTTCCCAATACCTCTAACTCTCCATTTAATAACTCTCCTCTCCTATTTTTAACTGACAAATCCATTTG
The DNA here is from genome assembly GCF_038502225.1 of Cherax quadricarinatus. Lineage (NCBI taxonomy): Eukaryota > Metazoa > Arthropoda > Malacostraca > Decapoda > Parastacidae > Cherax > Cherax quadricarinatus. The sequence goes on along the minus strand of NC_091295.1, from coordinate 34,322,802 downwards.
TTCTCTAGGCTTTCTTAACTTGTTAATCTCACTCCAAAACTTTTTCTTATTTTCAACAAAATTTGTTGATAACATCTCACCCACTCTCTCATTTGCTCTCTTTTTACATTGCTTCACCACTCTCTTAACTTCTCTCTTTTTCTCCATATACTCTTCCCTCCTTGCATCACTTCTACTTTGTAAAAACTTCTCATATGCTAACTTTTTCTCCCTTACTACTCTCTTTACATCATCATTCCACCAATCGCTCCTCTTCCCTCCTGCACCCACTTTCCTGTAACCACAAACTTCTGCTGAACACTCTAACACTACATTTTTAAACCTACCCCATACCTCTTCGACCCCATTGCCTATGCTCTCATTAGCCCATCTATCCTCCAATAGCTGTTTATATCTTACCCTAACTGCCTCCTCTTTTAGTTTATAAACCTTCACCTCTCTCTTCCCTGATGCTTCTATTCTCCTTGTATCCCATCTACCTTTTACTCTCAGTGTAGCTACAACTAGAAAGTGATCTGATATATCTGTGGCCCCTCTATAAACATGTACATCCTGAAGTCTACTCAACAGTCTTTTATCTACCAATACATAATCCAACAAACTACTGTCATTTCGCCCTACATCATATCGTGTATACTTATTTATCCTCTTTTTCTTAAAATATGTATTACCTATAACTAAACCCCTTTCTATACAAAGTTCAATCAAAGGGCTCCCATTATCATTTACACCTGGCACCCCAAACTTACCTACCACACCCTCTCTAAAAGTTTCTCCTACTTTAGCATTCAAGTCCCCTACCACAATTACTCTCTCACTTGGTTCAAAGGCTCCTATACATTCACTTAACATCTCCCAAAATCTCTCTCTCTCCTCTGCATTCCTCTCTTCTCCAGGTGCATACACGCTTATTATGACCCACTTCTCGCATCCAACCTTTACTTTAATCCACATAATTCTTGAATTTACACATTCATATTCTCTTTTCTCCTTCCATAACTGATCATTTAACATTACTGCTACCCCTTCCTTTGCTCTAACTCTCTCAGATACTCCAGATTTAATCCCATTTATTTCCCCCCACTGAAACTCTCCTACCCCCTTCAGCTTTGTTTCGCTTAGGGCCAGGACATCCAACTTCTTTTCATTCATAACATCAGCAATCATCTGTTTCTTGTCATCCGCACTACATCCACGCACATTTAAGCAACCCAGTTTTATAAAGTTTTTCTTCTTCTCTTTTTTAGTAATTGTATACAGGAGAAGGGGTTACTAGCCCATTGCTCCCGGCATTTTAGTCGCCTCATACGACACGCATGGCTTACGGAGGAAAGATTCTTTTCCACTTCCCCATGGACAATAGAAGAAATAAAAAAGAACAAGAGCTATTTAGAAAAAGGAGAAAAACCTAGATGTATGTATATATATATATGCATGTGCGTGTCTGTGAAGTGTGACCAAAGTGTAAGTAGGAGTAGCAAGATATCCCTGTTATCTTAGCGTGTTTATGAGACAGAAAAAGAAACCAGCAATCCTACCATCATGCAAAACAGTTACAGGTTTTTGTTTCACAGTCATCTGGCAGGACGGTAGTACTTCCCTGGGTGGTTGCTGTCTACCAACCTACTAATATATTTATATATATATATATATATATATATATATATATATATATATATATATATATATATATATATATATACATACATACACCACGACAGGGTAACTCGCCAAAAAAGAGGAAACATTCACCCTCATTCATTCAATTGTTGTCTTGCCAAAAATAAGGAATCATAATTCAAATGACCCAACTGAAACATTTTCCTCACTCATTTAAAGTATAGGCATTGTATTTCCAGACTCCAGGACTCAAGTTCGGCTAACCGGTTTTCTCTGAACACCGTCTGAAATGTTACCTTGCTCAATGTTCTTTGTGCCTCCATAAATTAAATCCACCTACTTTTTTCCCCTCGTCTAAATTAGTAAGAACGACTCAAATTATCTGGCTCCCACTGAACACTGGTTTCACAACTTACTGGAATTAAACATATGAAAACGAAGTGTAAACCCAGTGTAAACCGTAAGCACAATTCGCAACAAAGGCTCAACATTCACAGCAAGAGGTCTTCGACCTGTTACCAGCACACATCAGAAATAATGCCGGAAGTATCTTTTAAGAGGAATCTGGATCACTATCTTCTAAAAGTACCTGCTGATGAGCCGGGTTGCAGTGGTTACATGGGCCTACAGGCCGCTAGCACCAACAGCCCGGCTGAAGATGCGGTCAACAAGAAGCTTGGCCTCAGACCAGACTGCGAGGAAAGAAGTCTCGAAAACAGTCAAAGGTATGTTAAAACAAAATATTGTGAAATGTTTTACATTAAACATCTGCTTCCTATACTCTGAAGTATATATAAACACTGATCACTACCAGGGAGCAAGACACCGCCTATGTATAACATTTTTTTCTATAATTAGTCCTCCCAAGTGACTGGTTTGTGAATCCTTCAAAATTCTGCTGGTACCTTAATGTCTTGTTAGAATTTATCATTTAGTTTCTCGTCTGTCAATTACTGCACGATATTTACTCTTTCCTTCTTTTCCTCTCAGGAAGTCTCTCTCAGCATTGTTACTCGTTTTAATTCTACATCCCTCATCCGCTGGTTCAAGCTGGCGCAACCACTACTCTAAAGAGAAAACTAACCATTAACACAAGCATGGACGACAGATGCCATTCGATGATAAACCGTAGATACTTGCTTCTTGTTTGACAGCTTTCTTGCAAATCAATTATCATCCCTTGCACACCGTTATTGTTGTTCCTCTACTTCCTCTCTAACTTTTGTAGCTGTCATTCTCTCTCTCTTCTCTGTCGCTTCTGCATCTCACATACCCTTCGCCTTCCCTCCACCCCCCTCCCTCTCTTCCCATTCAACCATCCCATCACACTCCCACAGACCATGGAGGCTGTACTGATTACCCGTTATTGTGATTCTGGGACGAGAGAAACAAAAGTGGCTTGACCGGGGAATTCATCGTGCCGACAGCGTCTTTGACCAGACTCAGCCGACCAGTGCATCTTGGGGCCCCTCTTGAGCAGCTTCATAACTCCTGCCATCTCTCCTTTAAACTCCCTCCGTCTCTTCCTTCCTCCCTCTCTTATCCTCTTGATCTATCTCACATTAGTCTTCTCCGATTTAGAAGGTCTCGCGCCGAACTGAGTATATTTCTGTAAAGACGAACGGTATAAAATACCAACGCGGTGGAAAAGAAGACACAAATACTGTATAATATGATGCTGTTTTTTATAGTATAGTCCATACACTGGGAGAAACGATGTCATTAAAAGTTGCATTATAATGAACTATTCCAGAGTGATGAAGTAGCTGGATCATCCCTGGACTATTTTAATAGTAGCATGAAACATGTTTCACTCAATATAACCGTTGTCCCAAGACCCTCGGCCTGGTTCATGTTCTTTTAACACCCCTCCCTCCCTCGGTCCACTCCTTGCGCTTCTAGGAGGGAGAGATATATCATAATCTACACTTGGAAAATCTTGGAAGGAATGGTCCCAAATCTGCACACAGAAATCACTCCCTACGAAAGTAAAAGACTGGGCAAGCGATGCAAAATGCCCCCAATAAAAAGTAGGGGCGCCATTGGTACACTAAGGGAAAACACCATAAGTGTCCGGGGCCCAAAACTCTTCAACAGCCTCCCATCAAGCATTAGGGGAATTGCCAATAAGCCCCTGGCTGCCTTCAAGAGAGAGCTGGACAGATACCTAAAGTCAGTGCCGGATCAGCCGGGCTGTGGCTCGTACGTTGGACTGCGTGAAGCCAGCAGTAACAGCCTAGTTGATCAGACCCTGATCCATCGGGAGGCCTGCTCATGGACCGGGCCGCGAGGGCGTTGATCCCCGGAATAACCTCCAGGTAACCAGGTAATCCATCGGCCCATTCCATGCGCCTTTATCCCCTTCCCCGGTCCAGTCCATGCACTGCTACCCTCCCCCTCCCTTCTTATAAGCCAGTCTCTCAGGCTGGAGACTATTAATTACCATGGCTGAGGGTCGACTTCCCTAAGACGTTATCTTTGTGTGTGTTCATTCACGCAGGTCTGGCCACTGCCCTCCATCCCCCCCACCAACCAACAATCACACATGTCATAAACTACCCATCGTTTAGTAAGAATTGGAAATTAAACTTAATAATGAGCATATATGAGAATAATGAGCATATATGAGAGCAGTAACTTGGAGCTGGGAGTGTACTCTCCTTGTACTCGCCTAGTAGTGTTTGCAGGGTTCCAACCATAACTCCTGGCTCAGTCTCTTAACCACTGGTAACAACTGGTTTTACCAATTCCTGAGCTACAGCACCTGATCATACCTACTCTTCAAACTGTGTCCCATCAACGTGGCTAGTTTCTGATACAATAAACTGAACTCTGCCTCCCCTTCTTCAGATCAAACATGATTACCTCCCATTCCCCATGTGCTTAATGGCTCTTAGGGGTTTAGCGCTTCATAATTAAGAAAATCATTCTAGTTCCGTTCAGCACATAAAGTTAAAGAACATTTTTAACTTTGTCATTTAAACAGATGATGATGATGTGAGGCTCTTGATCAAAGGAATTGGAACTACCCTTCTCTTTGCAGCACTACCTATGCGCTGTGTAACTCCTACGGGTGTAGCGCTTCCAACATGAACGTAGCAAAGTAGTTGTTTTTCATCGTTTGTTCAAGAACCATCTTTGTGGTGACTACCTCTCTCAGTACCAACTGTGAGGGATACCCTCAAGTATCCCAACTGTGAGGGATACCCTCAAGTATCCCAACTGTGAGGGATACCCTCAAGTATCCCAACTGTGAGGGATACCCTCAAGTATCCCAACTGTGAGGGATACCCTCAAGTATCCCAACTGTGAGGGATACCCTCAAGTATCCCAACTGTGAGGGATACCCTCAAGTATCCCAACTGTGAGGGATACCCTCAAGTATCCCAACTGTGAGGGATACCCTCAAGTATCCCAACTGTGAGGGATACCCTCAAGTATCCCAACTGTGAGGGATACCCTCAAGTATCCCAACTGTGAGGGATACCCTCAAGTATCCCAACTGTGAGGGATACCCTCAAGTATCCCAACTGTGAGGGATACCCTCAAGTATCCCAACTGTGAGGGATACCCTCAAGTATCCCAACTGTGAGGGATACCCTCAAGTATCCCTCACAGGACAGGTATCCACTGAGATATTCCTCACGGCATCCTCAGCAATCTTTACCTCTCCATGATACTGGCCCTCGGTACTTCCTGTCCACATTACTGATCCTCGGTACTTCCTGTCCACACTACTGGTCCTCGGTACTTCCTGTCCACACTACTGGTCCTCGGTACTTCCTGTCCACACTACTGGTCCTCGGTACTTCCTGTCCACATTACTGATCCTCGGTACTTCCTGTCCACACTACTGGTCCTCGGTACTTCCTGTCCACACTACCGGTCCTCGGTACTTCCTGTCCACACTACTGGTCCTCGGTACTTCCTGTCCACACTACTGGTCCTCGGTACTTCCTGTCCACACTACTGGTCCTCAGTACTTCCTGTCCACACTACTGGTCCTCGGTACTTCCTGTCCACACTACTGGTCCTCAGTACTTCCTGTCCACACTACTGGTCCTTGGTACTTCCTGTCCACATTACTGATCCTCGGTACTTCCTGTCCACACTACTGGTCCTCGGTACTTCCTGTCCACACTACTGGCCCTCGGTACTTCCTGTCCACATTACTGATCCTCGGTACTTCCTGTCCACACTACTGGTCCTCGGTACTTCCTGTCCACACTACTGGTCCTCGGTACTTCCTGTCCACACTACTGGTCCTCAGTACTTCCTGTCCACACTACTGGTCCTCGGTACTTCCTGTCCACACTACTGGTCCTCGGTACTTCCTGTCCACACTACTGGTCCTTGGTACTTCCTGTCCACATTACTGATCCTCGGTACTTCCTGTCCACACTACTGGTCCTCGGTACTTCCTGTCCACACTACTGGTCCTCAGTACTTCCTGTCCACACTACTGGTCCTCGGTACTTCCTGTCCACACTACTGGTCCTCGGTACTTCCTGTCCACACTACTGGTCCTCGGTACTTTCTGTCCACACTACTGGTCCTCGGTACTTTCTGTCCACACTACTGGTCCTCGGTACTTCCTGTCCACACTACTGGTCCTCGGTACTTCCTGTCCACATTACTGATCCTCGGTACTTCCTGTCCACACTACTGGTCCTCGGTACTTCCTGTCCACGCTACTGGTCCTCAGTACTTCCTGTCCACACTACCGGCCCTCGGTACTTCCTGTCCACACTACTGATCCTCGCTACTTCCTGTCCACGCTACTGGTCCTCGGTACTTCCTGTCCACACTACTGGCCCTCGGTACTTCCTGTCCACACTACTGGCCCTCGGTACTTCCTGTCCACACTACTGGCCCTCGGTACTTCCTGTCCACATTACTGATCCTCGGTACTTCCTGTCCACACTACTGGTCCTCGGTACTTCCTGTCCACAGTACTGGTCCTCGGTACTTCCTGTCCACACTACTGATCCTCGGTACTTCCTGTCCACACTACTGGTCCTCGGTACTTCCTGTCCACACTACTGATCCTCGGTACTTCCTGTCCACACTACTGGTCCTCGGTACTTCCTGTACACACTACTGATCCTCGGTACTTCCTGTCCACACTACTGATCCTGGGTACTTCCTGTCCACACTACTGATCCTCGGTACTTCCTGTCCACACTACTGGTCCTCGGTACTTCCTGTCCACACTACTGGTCCTCAGTACTTCCTGTCCACACTACTGGTCCTCAGTACTTCCTGTCCACACTACTGGTCCTCAGTACTTCCTGTCCACACTACTGGTCCTCGGTACTTCCTGTCCACACTACTGATCCTCGGTACTTCCTGTCCACACTACTGGTCCTTGGGACTTCCTGTCCACATTACTGGTCCTCGGTACTTCCTGTCCACACTACTGGTCCTTGGTACTTCCTGTCCACACTACTGGTCCTCAGTACTTCCTGTCCACACTACTGGTCCTCGGTACTTCCTGTCCACACTACTGGTCCTCGGTACTTCCTGTCCACACTACTGGTCCTCGGTACTTCCTGTCCACACTACTGATCCTCGGTACTTCCTGTCCACACTACTGGTCCTTGGTACTTCCTGTCCACATTACTGGTCCTCGGTACTTCCTGTCCACACTACTGGTCCTCGGTACTTCCTATTCACACTACTGATCCTCGGTACTTCCTGTCCACACTACTGGTCCTTGGTGCTTCCTGTCCACATTACTGGTCCTCGGTACTTCCTGTCCACACTACTGGTCCTCGGTACTTCCTGCCCACGCTACTGGTCCTCGGTACTTCCTGTCCACGCAACTGGTTTTCGGTACTTTCTGTCCACACTACTGGTCATCGGTACTTCCTGTCCACACTACTGGTCCTCGGTACTTCCTGTCCACAATACTGGTCCTCTGTACTTCCTGTCCACACTACTGGTCCTCGGTACTTCTTGTCCACACTACTGGTCCTTGGTACTTCCTGTCCACACTACTGGTCCTCGGTACTTCCTGTCCACAATACTGGTCCTCAGTGCTTCCTGTCCACGCTACTGGTCCTCAGTGCTTCCTGTCCATGCTACTGGTAGTCAGTACTTCCTGTCCACGCTACTGACCCTCAATACTTCCTGTCCATACCACGGGCGGGGATAGAACCCGCGATCAGAGAGTCTCAAAACTCCAGACCGTCGCGTTAGCCACTGGACCAGCTAGCCACAATCGTGTCATTACGATTTCAAAAGACTTCCTGTCCACGCTACTGGTCGTCAGTAGTTCCTGTCCACGCTAATGGTCGTCAGTACTTCCTGTCCACGCTAATGGTCGTCAGTACTTCCTGTCCACGCTAATGGTCGTCAGTACTTCCTGTCCACGCTACTGGCCCTGAATACTTCCTGTCCACGATACTGGTCCTCAGTACTTCCTGCCCACGCTCCTGGTTCCTCAGTGCTCCCTGTCCACGCTACTGGTCTCTCAGTGCTCCCTGTCCACGCTACTGGTCCCTCAGTGCTCCCTGTCCACGCTACTGGCCCTCAATACTTCCTGTCCACGCTACTGGTCCTCAGTGCTCCCTGTCCACGCTACTGATCTCTCAGTGCTCCCTCTCCACGCTACTGGTCTCTCAGTGCTCCCTGTCCACGCTACT
>NC_091295.1:34297035-34309535 GCF_038502225.1 Cherax quadricarinatus | reverse complement strand
ATCAAACACGCTCATGCATACCTGCTGGAAGTCCAAGCCCCTCGCACACAAAACCTCCTTTACCCCCTCTCTCCAACCTTTCCTAGGCCGACCCCTACCCCGCCTTCCTTCCACTACAGACTGATACACTCTTGAAGTCATTCTGTTTCGCTCCATTCTCTCTACATGTCCAAACCACCTCAACAACCCTTCCTCAGCCCTCTGGACAACAGTTTTGGTAATCCCGCACCTCCCCCTAACTTCCAAACTACGAATTCTCTGCATTATATTCACACCACACATTGCCCTCAGACATGACATCTCCACTGCCTCCAGCCTTCTCCTCGCTGCAACATTCATCACCCATGCTTCACACCCATATAAGAGCGTTGGTAAAACTATACTCTCATACATTCCCCTCTTTGCCTCCAAGGACAAAGTTCTTTGTCTCCACAGACTCCTAAGTGCACCACTCACTCTTTTTCCCTCATCAATTCTATGATTCACCTCATCTTTCATAGACCCATCCGCTGACACGTCCACTCCCAAATATCTGAATACATTCACCTCCTCCATACTCTCTCCCTCCAATCTGATATTCAATCTTTCATCACCTAATCTTTTTGTTATCCTCATAACCTTACTCTTTCCTGTATTCACCTTTTTCTTCTTTTGCACACCCTACCAAATTCATCCACCAATCTCTGCAACTTCTCTTCAGAATCTCCCAAGAGCACAGTGTCATCAGCAAAGAGCAGCTGTGACAACTCCCACTTTGTGTGTGATTCTTTATCTTTTAACTCCACGCCTCTTGTCAAGACCCTCGCATTTACTTCTCTTACAACCCCATCTATAAATATATTAAACAACCACGGTGACATCACACATCCTTGTCTAAGGCCTACTTTTACTGGGAAATAATTTCCCTCTTTCCTACATACTCTAACTTGAGCCTCACTATCCTCGTAAAAACTCTTCACTGCTTTCAGTAACCTACCTCCTACACCATACACTTGCAACATCTGCCACATTGCCCCCGTATCCACCCTGTCATACGCCTTTTCCAAATCCATAAATGCCACAAAGACCTCTTTAGCCTTATCTAAATACTGTTCACTTATATGTTTCACTGTAAACACCTGGTCCACACACCCCCTACCTTTCCTAAAGCCTCCTTGTTCATCTGCTATCCTATTCTCCGTCTTACTCTTAATTCTTTCAATAATAACTCTACCATACACTTTACCAGGTATACTCAGCAGACTTATCCCCCTATAATTTTTGCACTCTCTTTTATCCCCTTTGCCTTTATACAAAGGAACTATGCATGCTCTCTGCCAATCCCTAGGTACCTTACCCTCTTCTATACATTTATTAAATAATTGCACCAACCACTCCAAAACTATATCCCCACCTGCTTTTAACATTTCTATCTTTATCCCATCAATCCCGGCTGCCTTACCCCCTTTCATTTTACCTACTGCCTCACGAACTTCCCCCACACTCATAACTGGCTCTTCCTCACTCCTACAAGATGTTATTCCTCCTTGCCCTATACAGTATATATATATATATATATATATATATATATATATATATATATATATATATATATATATATATATATATATATATATATATATACTGCAACTGGCCGAACGTTCTAATTAAAAGTTAATCTTTAAGCTACCCATAATTATGCTCTGTATAAAGTATACCAAAAATGACATTTATTCCTATATCCATTAATTATATTCAAATTTTATAGGAAATTGTTTTTATTGAAAACAAATTTATTAAGTAATTGTATACAAGCATACAGATCCAACGAACGAATCCTTCATTCGCCCCAGAGTACCTGAAGGTCCTACCTTCCAGAGTACATGCCAATGTTTCCATTCAGAGTACATGGGAATCCCACGTTTCACAAGACATGTTAATCCCTTTTACAGAGAGCACAAACGATCGAATTGCACGGTCCTGGACGACTCACTTTAACAATGGAATCATCTGAACGAGGACGAACCACGAGAGTTGTTTTCAAGAGACGGCGCTAAACCCGTCGGGGATGAATGGGAGGTAACAAACTTCGATATGAGGGCTAGCTCCGATCCTTTGCATCAAGAGCCCTTCACTAGCAACAAGGCACCCACGAAGGAATTAAAGAGTGAGCGTTGAGAGCGTAAATGAGGAAATGTGTAAGTTCCCTTACTGCCATCCCTCATTACTCCCCTCCCTCCCTCCCAGCAGCACAATGCTAATGTACCCAATTTTTGTAGATTAAAAATCCATCTCAACCTCCACCTAAAACATCAACACCTCACCCACCTCCTTAACTACGACCACCTCACTCACCATCTTCCCCCCCCCCTCCTCAGACCTCCTCGCCCACCACCTTCCTCCCCTTGGACGGACCAACCACCTAGCCTTGAGTCAAAATCCTTTATCCAGATGAAGAAAGGGAGAAGAAAGAGGGAGAGGCGAGAGAAAGGAGCCATTCATGAGGAAGACTGAGGATTAAAAGAGAGAAATAACAGTAGAGTTAAAGTGTCTATTGTGAGGATCTTGGAGAAGGAGAATAGTGCATTATGAGGGAAGGATCCCAGTATGAGAGAGAGAGAGAGAGAGAGAGAGAGAGAGAGAGAGAGAGAGAGAGAGAGAGAGAGAGAGAGAGAGAGAGAGAGAGAGAGAGAGAGAGAGAGAATGTATGCTATAATATTTAGTTTGGCAAATGTCTTAAGGTTTCCAGCACACACTGTCTTCCTTAGGATCTCATTTCAAGAGCCTAGCAAAATAAAAAAAAACTATTTTATCGTGTTTTCAGACAACTTATTTCGTCGTTACATGTGTCTTCCTGGTCAGTATTTTGTGCTAAAAATTTCCTTTATTTCTTATTCAATTATGAATCTTTTTTTTCTGTATCACATCTCTGATATTTTTTATTGCTGTTTGTGTATATAGCATAATACAGTATTATACTTGACCTACCGTATGTTACAAACATTATCTCTCAGTCCACAGCAAAATTCGAACCTACACACTCATCAAAGTACGTAGTAATCTGGCCGAGTGGCCTAAGTACTACGTACTTTGATGCAGTGTGTGTACGTTCGAATTCTGCTGTGGACCGAGATAATGTTTGTAAATAATTCCGCCCGTTTGCTAATTTTTAAGCACTACCGTAAGTTGTAAACCATTTAGCATTCCATCATCTGTATCTATGAAAAAACACTTTCAAATTTACTAGTGTTGCGTTAGAATTTACCAATAACGTTTGTGTCTTTCAGGTGATAGGCATCTTTGCAATTATACCTAGATATCGTTTTCTGTCTCATGTTCCAAGATTTTAATCTCGCCGTTGGCAGTCTTTATGCGTTTATTTTACTCTTTCCCATATCCATTTTGTGACCCAAACTACGGAAATTTCCATCGCTGTGAACTGACCTCTGTAAATACAATTTGACGAGTGTGCGCCTACAGCAACATTGGAACATCAGTATTTTACACAAGGTATCAAAGTCATATTATCTCAGCAGCACTGCACCTTAGATATCGTAGTTTAAATCAGAAGCAAAATGGTCAGCTTGAAACTGTAGCAATCTGCTCCAGGTAAGGTGGTTAGACTAACCAAGCAGTACTCTGCTGAAGGGTATCGTGGTCAGCTTGAAACAGCTTAACCCAGGCTTTCAGTGTCAATGGGGCCACACTGTGAATGGAACGCAAAGGGATTAGACACCTGGCGACCCATGAAAGCAAAGTAAGCCAGAGAGGAAAACTGGAGACCACAGTCAGTACTAGAAGATACCAAGACAAGGTTATACAATGGCAGAGTATACCGACAGTATGTAAGACGCACAATGGGGGTTACGGCATTTTATAAAATGCCATTAACTGTATTGTGTCTTATTTATATACCGAGACAGGGAAAAGGATGGAGGGGCAAATAAACATCTCTGTGAAGGTACCCGATTCCGCCGAAGCGAGAAAGAAATGGGGTCAGTGTCTTAGATGTCTGGAAACAGTATAAACCAGGTTCGCAGAGCTCAACTGAGACCGGTCAGTATTAACGGTGATTGTAAACCTATCTATCTGTGTGTATCCGCGCGGATGTCCCTCCCTCCCTCTCTTCCTTCCTCTTTTCCTTCCTCCATCCCACTCTACATCATTACAGGACGAGTCTCTCCTCCTCCTCCTGGGTGCAGCGGAAGAGGGTGTGGTCGCGGTATTGGGTTACTGCGTCTGCTGTAACAAGGAGTTTGCAAAGATGATGTCCCCATCTCATCCCCCCCAACTGCAGACCATCCAGCCCTTCTTTCCCACCCTGTCTCACCCGCCACTCCTTTTAAACAGATATCTTTATAATGCACCACAAACCTATCCTGTGTGTGATGTTGAAAAGGTTAGAGGTATATATACAGTCCGTGAACTAGAGCGTTACGTCCCTAAGCTAAGCTGCAATTGTAATGAACTAAGTACAATAAGTTTTTTAAATTCATATTGTTTAAGATTTTTAATTTAAATATCTAGATATTTACTTAAGAATTATAAAGTTAGCCTCAGTTTAATTAAGTTACATTTAAGTACACAATGATGCAATTAATGAACATAACTTTGATAACGAAGTTTGCATTATATCTACATTAGTGAGAAAGCCAGACCTACAAAGAAATTCGTAGTACAGGAGTGATGGTCTTCATGACTTACAAATGCAATACAATACCTGCTGAGGAGCATTAGTGAAGAATAAACTCTTCAGCCCTTATTTATACACTAATTTTGATACTCATCCGATTATTTCAACTTCCAAAGTCACTTGAAAAAGTCTTCACAGGTCCATCACAATAAAATAATGGAACTTCTGGAAAGAAAACATTTATGTTGGAAGGAATTAAGACAAATGTTGAAAGCGAGCGAATGTTGGTAATGTGTTCAAATATTTGGCTGGCTTCACTGTATGTATAAGAGAGACGTACTCAAAAACTGACAAAAAATAAACTCTTGTTTTTCATTTCTATGTAAAGCTAAAGGGAACAAGAGAGAATGAGTATTATAGGTCAACAAGTCTGTCGAGTATTCCAGGTAAAGTATTAAGCAGAATTGTGACTGACAGCGTGAATGGAAAAATACAAATATTGTAGAAAAACGTAGATTTAAAAAAGGGTGCGGCAAGTGTGGATCGAATGTTTACAGCGAAGCAGGTAAACGAACATTACCGAGAAAATAGGAAGCTGCTTCAATTATGGGTTCCGAAAATGCTTAAGAGGGACTGATCTTCTTGTACATGTACTCAACGGGAGGCAAGTGAAATGTGCTAAGTGAGGTTCAGGTTAAAGTGCACGGAGAAGATGATATTTTGTAGTAAAAGTTGGTACTAGAGATGGATGTGTAAAGTAACATTAGCTATTTAGTGTTTTTACAGAAAGATCTGTAAAACACAGACAAGTGTTAGGAAGAAGCGAGGTCTTAAAATACATCAAATCTAATTTAAAGTGAAGAACTGACAACTGAGAGGTGCTTACCACACGGCGCAATTGGGAGACTCAAATAAGAGGTTGCAGAATAGATAAGGTTTGCTAAAGAAAAAAATACAGCAATGAGCAAGGTGACGAGAGTAAGCAGAGTACTAAGAATAAAATATTGGAGGTCAGACCTGAAGAAAGAGAGTATGAAATAAATTTTCTAATTTATCTACGGAAGATATGTGAATCACAGAATAGATGAGTGTGTGTGTTAAGGAGCCAGGAGAGACGTAAGTACATCACTTCTTGTAAAACAAAGAATGTATCAGGCTTTGACGAATGCTGCAAACTTTCACGTGAAAACAGAAAATCGAGACATTATTTCATATTCAACACTAAACTTATCATTCTGCAGAAAATGCAATTTTAACTGTTGTTGACCGGGGCAAGAGGCCGACAAGTAAGTATGCAAAGAACGTTTTCGACAATGTTTCGCTCACGCGTGAACTCCATGAAATCAAACTTGATGAAGCTCAAACCTGAACGAAATGTCTTCTCAAACACAGGCTTCTGCATTACGTGTTAAGTTAGCTGTTCATGATTCACAATAGTTTCTTCTTAGTATGTATGAGCAAATGATATTACAAGTGACTAACCTAACTGATTTCGTCCTGGAACGTGAGACAAATGATCACCTACGAAAAAACTGTTAAGTTCCAGAGAAATTATTACAGATAACTAATTATGAACGCAACATCATTTAAAATTTAACACATAGGAATTAAATATATGGAATGCAATGCAACTGCAACTAAAGAAAAAGAAATTCAATTAGAAATCAATACAATTAGAAATTTGGTGCAATGATAAATTCAATCCAATTATAAATGCAATCTTTTGCCAAGGAATAATGTGTAATAGTGCTGAACAAACACGCAGTTACAATTATATTCTATTATATTATGCCTCTGTCTCTCTCTCTCTCTCTCTCTCTGAAATTATTATAGATACATATTTTTGTATTAATTTAGTGAGATAAGCTTTGAAAGAAGCAATCAAAAAATTACCCGTAAAAAAATTAAATATGTACAAGTGAGGTTAGTAAAGAAAAGTTGCCACCTGGTGACCACTAAGACAAAGGTCTGTATAAGTTGTATCATGTACTTGTAGAATTATTATTTTTACTTTAGATTTGTGTACAATATATATTTTTAAAAATTGTATAGGTCAAGACATTCGATTACGTTATAAACCACAATGCACGAATATTGTATTCAGAAATATATAATAAATGCTCCGTAAATCATAAATTGCTCGTAAAAATCCATTAAGTTGAAAATAGAAAAATCGCTCTCAGTGTGGACGCGCATCTATCAACATTTACTTCGTTATTACCACAAACCAACATTGCTCCCTCCCCCCTCCCTGTCTTCTCCAAGCGAGTCAGCAAAACAAAGGAAAAAAATGGAAAATTGAGTTTGAGAATGGTGTTCCCCCTCCAAGCAGCCGTCTGTCCTGGGTATAAGGAAGACTAGACAGTTTGGACAGGGCTGGTTTGTTCTTGTTCAGCCGGGTTGGTGCAGGAGGGCACCCGGGTGATGGCCGCCGCCGATCTTTACAAGAATAGCGACCGACCGGGAGGGTCTTTAAGTTCCCAGGAAGCACCAACCAGTTCCAAATATCTTCACTGTAATGAAACTGTTCTTGATTACAGTCTCTGGAATCCCTAATAAGGCCCATTTAAGATGAACAGGCAAAATAAGTGAACTTAACAATGCATTAGAGATCACAGTCAAAGATCAAGCTCTTTTTTATTTTTTACAAGAAAGTCAACAGAGCGCTCGATCGTCATGTGCGACAGAACGAAGCCAAAAGAGAATCGAGGGGTCCCTATTTTCCTTTCTGTGTCGAGGCAAAGGTTACATGTCCCTATTTAGCACTTGGGTCCGCAGCTGCATTATGTGTGTGATTGACGGATGGCTAATGATATTAATGGGCAGAGTGAGATGTGGGGCGACGTCTGCACCAGCTGCTGCCTTTCTCAAGCTCTTCAAAGGAAAAAAGCAAAGGAGGCTTAAAGTCTCAACTGAGAAGCAGATGGAGGAAGAGGGGAACGAGAGACGCAAATTAAGAGGATGAAAGGATAACGTTAAAAAAAAAGAAATAAGCGAAGCTGAATGAGATGTGCAACAGTAAGTGAAGAGATAACAATGAAAGACGACTTAAAAATAACGACTGAAAATGATCGATATGTGAAGCGCTAAACCCGTGAGGCGCCTTTAAAAATAGAACAGCTTAGCCTGGAGCCTCCACCGGCCAGGCGCGAGAGAAACGGGAAGCGGGATATGGAAGAAACGGTAAGCAGGATATGGAAGAAACGTAAGCAGGATATGGAAGAAACGTAAGCAGGATATGGAAGAAACGTAAGCAGGGTATGGAAGAAACGTAAGCAGGGTATGGAAGAAACGTAAGCAGGGTATGGAAGAAACGTAAGAAGGATATGAAAGAAATGGTAAGCAGGATATGAAAGAAATGGTAAGCAGGATATGAAAGAAATGGTAAGCAGGATATGGAAGAAACAGCAAGCAGCATATAGAAGAAACAGCAAGCAGCATATGGTATGAAAAAAACGGGAAACAGGATATGGAAAGAACAAGAAACACTGCAAGACCACGTTACATCGCTGAACCCGTAGGGTTGTACAGAGCCTGGGGAATGAAAAGCCATCTGATTTGATCCAAAAGAAGGGTAGTTCCAATTCCTTGGATCATGAACCCTTAAAAGGAATAATACATTAGTAAAGCCAATACCGAAAAACGGTTGAAAGTGAGGAACAAGAAGAAGATAAGACGGGTTAGGCAGTGTGTCTGCGGACGGAGGATCGAGCCTCGACCATTCAATCCTGGATCGTAGTAGTAGCAGTAGCAGCAGCAGCAGTAGTAGTAGTAGTAGCAGCAGTAGTAGTAGTAGTAGCAGTAGTAGTAGTAGTAGTAGCAACAGCAGCAGTAACAGTAGGAGTAATAGTAGCAATAACAGCAGTAGTAGTAGTAGTAGTAATAATAGCAATACTAGCAGTAGTAGTAATAGTAATAACAACAATAGTAGTGCTCTCGTATTATACCCATGGCTTCCCTTCATTTCTCCTTTATTTTATACTCCCTTCCATATCTCACATTCCGCTAAATTGTTATGGTAGCATGTAGATGCTACCAGTATCGTCCATGTGTAAATTATCCCAAAGACCGGGCCGCGGGGGCGCTGACCCCCGAAACCTTCTCCAGGTATACTTCAGGTATTTCAGTTCTTCGGGACGTTCCCAGAATTAACAAAATAACATGTCGCACGATAACTTCATTAGAAGCTCTTCAAACTCACTCAACTTCTTCATTAAGGGTTTGCCAAAATGTCTTATCACCATTCTTCGCGATTTTAAGTCGAGAGAAAATATTATATTCAAATGACAGTAAGTAGACGTTTTGCCATTAGTGGCTTCAAGTCTAATTAGCACTGAAGAAGCCACTCGTGGCGAAACGTTTGCTTTAATAAATCTCTTGGTCACTGCATAAGACTACTTACGGGGTGATCAAAATGTGGCTTTAACGTACAACTTTATGGCTTCAGAATACTAGTACCCTCAGACAAAATATTGCTTTGTGAGTACAAGACGCACAAAAAACTGAGTTGGTAACATCTGCAGCTTTGACCAAGTTGCGAGGAGATGACTATAGTGAGAAGGGATTAGTGAGAGGTGAAAGGATAATGACCGGTGTGGAAAAAGGGGGGGGGGTGAAGGGTACGGAAAAATGAGTGATGGGAGTGGGGGATTATGATGTACTGGGAAGAAGGCTGGTGATGAGGTGGTGATGGGATGGTGGTAAAACGGTGGTGGTGATGTGATGGTGATCAGAGGGTGGTGGTGATGTGATGGTGATCAGAGGGTGGTGGTGATGGGATGGTGGTCAGAGGGTGGTGGTGATGGGATGGTGGTCAGAGGGTGGTGGTGATGGGATGGTGGTGGTGATGGGATGGTGGTGGTGATAGGATGGTGATCAGAGAGTGGTGATGGGATTGTAGTCAGAGAGTGGTAGTAATGGGTGCTAATATGGGTAGCAACGACGGTGAGAGCAGTGGTTGTGGAGGTGAGGGTAGTGGTGAAGGTAAGTGGTGGTCGAATGGGGATGGAAGTGGGTGGTGATGGGGTGGATGGTAAGGAAGGGGTGAGAGTACAGTGGTGAGGAAATTTTTTGTAACTAAATTAGATACAACAGCACTGTGCTGCTACCCAATTCTGTAACCGAGTTACAACGTGGGAACCAAACCTAGCTATGTTTCCCTGTCACAGTTCATCACACAGAATAAGTTGCATTTGCTCGTACGAGGTGACGGGATGTGTTAGTCTGAGCTGGGAGACTTCGGATGAGTATATGGTCAAGTATTCCACTATGGGTTCAGTAACTCCAACAAATTAAAAGGTTTTATTCATGCACATCTGCAGTTATTATTACATGAGAATTACTATCTCTCAGGATGGTCTAACCCACACACTTGAGGATAGAATTTATGAGATTATCATCAAAGAGAAAATTTTTTAAAAAATATATGAGAACACACACACACAATAATTATATATATATTTATTATTTTATTATCACACTGGCCGATTCCCACCAAGGCAGGGTGGCCCGAAAAAGAAAAACTTTCACCATCATTCACTCCATCACTGTCTTGCCAGAAGGGTGCTTTACACTACAGTTTTTAAACTGCAACATTAACACCCCTCCTTCAGAGTGCAGGCACTGTACTTCCCATCTCCAGGACTCAAGTCTGGCCTGCCGGTTTCCCTGAACCCCTTCATAAATGTTACTTTGCTCACACTCCAACAGCACGTCAAGTATTAAAAACCATTTGTCTCCATTCACTCCTATCAAACACGCTCACGCATGCCTGCTGGAAGTCCAAGCCCCTCGCACACAAAACCTCCTTTACCCCCTCCCTCCAACCTTTCCTAGGCCGACCCCTACCCCGCCTTCCTTCCACTACAGACTGATACACTCTTGAAGTTATTCTGTTTCGCTCCATTCTCTCCACATGTCCGAACCACCTCAACAACCCTTCCTCAGCCCTCTGGACAACAGTTTTGGTAATCCCGCACCTCCTCCTAACTTCCAAACTACGAATTCTCTGCATTATATTCACACCACACATTGCTCTCAGACATGACATCTCCACTGCCTCCAGCCTTCTCCTCGCTGCAACATTCATCACCCATGCTTCACACCCATATAAGAGCGTTGGTAAAACTATACTCTCATACATTCCCCTCTTTGCCTCCAAGGACAAAGTTCTTGGTCTCCACAGACTCCTAAGTGCACCACTCACCCTTTTCCCCTCATCAATTCTATGATTCACCTCATCTTTCATAGACCCATCCGCTGACACGTCCACTCCCAAATATCTAAATACATTCACCTCCTCCATACTCTCTCCCTCCAATCTGATATCCAATCTTTCATCACCTAATCTTTTTGTTATCCTCATAACCTTACTCTTTCCTGTATTCACTTTCAATTTTCTTCTTTTGCACACCCTACCAAATTCATCCACCAATCTCTGCAACTTCTCTTCAGAATCTCCCAAGAGCACAGTGTCATCAGCAAAGAGCAACTGTGACAACTCCCACTTTATGTGTGATTCTTTATCTTTTAACTCCACGCCTCTTGCCAAGACCCTCGCATTTACTTCTCTTACAACCCCATCTATAAATATATTAAACAACCACGGTGACATCACACATCCCTGTCTAAGGCCCACTTTTACTGGGAAATAATTTCCCTCTTTCCTACATACTCTAACTTGAGCCTCACTATCCTCGTAAAAACTCTTCACTGCTTTCAGTAACCTACCTCCTACACAATACACCTGCAACATCTGCCACATTGCCCCCCCTATCCACCCTGTCATACGCCTTTTCCAAATCCATAAATGCCACAAAGACCTCTTTAGCCTTATCTAAATACTGTTCACTTATATGTTTCACTGTAAACACCTGGTCCACACACCCCCTACCTTTCCTAAAGCCTCCTTGTTCATCTGCTATCCTATTCTCCGTCTTACTCTTAATTCTTTCAATAATAACTCTACCATACACTTTACCAGGTATACTCAGCAGACTTATCCCCCTATAATTTTTGCACTCTCTTTTATCCCCTTTGCCTTTATACAAAGGAACTATGCATGCTCTCTGCCAATCCCTAGGTACCTTACCCTCTTCCATACATTTATTAAATAATTGCACCAACCACTCCAAAACTATATCCCCACTTGCTTTTAACATTTCGATCTTTATCCCATCAATCTCGGCTGCCTTACCCCCTTTCATTTTACCTACTGCCTCACGAACTTCCCCCACACTCACAACTGGCTCTTCCTCACTCCTACAAGATGTCGTTCCTCCTTGCCCTATACACGAAATCACAGCTTCCTTATCTTCATCAACATTTAACAATTCCTCAAAATATTCCCTCCATCTTCCCAATACCTCTAACTCTCCATTTAATAACTCTCCTCTCCTATTTTTAACTGATAAATCCATTATATATATATATATATATATATATATATATATATATATATATATATATATATATATATATATATATATATATATATATATATATGTCGTGCCGAATAGGCAGAACTTGCGATCTTGGCTTAAATAGCAACGCTCATCTTGCCATATAGGACAAGCGAAAATTTGTGTATGCAATAATTTCGCCAAAATCATTCTGAACCTAACGAAAAAAAATGTATTTCACTGTGTTTGTTTAGCATTAAATTATTGTAAAGAAATGTAAAATATATTTAGTTAGGTTAGGCTAAAATAAATTGTTCTTGTTATAATAAGGTTAGGTAAGTTTTCTAAGATTCTCTTGGTGCAAAATTATAAATTTTTGCATCAACATTAATGAAAAAAATATATCTTTAAACGTATGAGAGAAAATTTCAGAAAGGACTTAATTTTAAATGAGTTCTTGCTAATTGACCAGTTTGACATAGTCGGCC
>NC_091295.1:34289535-34294535 GCF_038502225.1 Cherax quadricarinatus | reverse complement strand
ACTCGGCAATCGGAGGTTTTAAGAGGGCTTCCGGTCGCTTTGGGCGTCGATTAAGAGGTGGAGTCCTCATCTCCGTACGTGCATGCGTACACAAGCGGTCGCACACGCGCAGGCTACTAACCTTAGTCAAGGAAAGGCACCTTGGTGCAAGCGTAACACCAAGCAACTCACTGCAGTGTGGCGAATTACTAAACGGTATTTACTTGAATGTGATGTATGTGGGAGGCATCATCGTGTATGCAGCACCCTCGTGGAGCCCACGCCTTCAATCATTCAGAAAGTGAAGCTCAGAGGTGCGCTATGAGAATAATTTCGGAGGTACGAAATAGACTAAATATTTCTAAATATCTGTCAGTGATTCCGGGGTCATCGCCCCCCCGTGGCCCGGTTGGTTGGTTAACTTGGGTTAAATAAAGCCTATCGACACACGAGGGTCATTAAGGTTGCATGTTAACTGTTCACCATCAGTCACGAATATTTTAATCCATAAAACTGGGATTACCGTAGACAGTAAGCGTATATACACCAGACATAATATTTCGGTGTATATTTTTGTGCGGTCCAGTTTTAGAACAGGTCTCTCTAAATTGAAAAGCAAATATCAGATAAATAAGAACTGGTAAGAAACAACAGGAAAGCAAAGTTAAGTGTATATTGAATGTAAGTATACGTTTGCAAGACTTATCTGTCATCTTACGTGTTCACGAGTCAAAGAGAAAAGACCAGCAATCTAGCCAGAACAAAACAGTTAAAATGCTTCCGTTTCACACTCATTTGACAGGAGAATAGTACCTTCCTGGATGGATGCTGTCTGCCAACCTACTACCTAGGAATTACACTTAAAACACTAGAGGATAGGAGAACAAGAGACACATGCTGTAAAAGTTACTAGAAAGAACCCTACAGAGTTTCTCTCTCTCTCTGTAAGAAGGCGACCAGGGACAAGGGAAATTAGATTTAGATTCTGGCCACTATGAGGCTAGGTTATTGTGCACCCCATACCCATCCTGGGAATGATAGACCAACACCATGTGTCTACACAAAGACCATGGAGTATATTTAAGTAAATATTATTTACAAAGTTTACTATTTTATTTATAACATATAAATTTATGGTACATCCTTAAATTTTTGGGTGTCTTATATTCATTGATATGACAGAAGCTAAAGTCGTAAATTAATGCCTTGAGACTAATGGAGGTTAGTCAATGGAAGACTTGGTTGAGTAAGTGGTAGAAATAGATTCATTACCCATTTTAATAATTAGTAATAATTAGTATGAGTTATCATACTATAGTCGTACTTCACAACCGAGTACAACTTTATTCCCTTTATGCCAAACTCACTCTCCTTTCTTCTTACTGTTTTTCTTACTTATTCTCTCTCTCTCAATTACTCTGTGTATTCTTTAGTCACGTCACCAGCCAACATACACAGGAACAGGGACAGACAACCCATCATAATGAGGACAACATGAAGGTTACTCCGTCTGCCTCAACTAAAGAATGACAAAGAATATAATCAAACGCTATTACAAATCACTGAGTTGCGCGGTTCCCATTATTACACAACGTTATGTCATCACTGTGACTGCATAAATTTCACCGATAAGGACCTTCATTTTCCACTAGGAAACTCATATATTTGCTTTAGGACACTGGTAAATACAACACTGACAATTCGACAAATTGAAAAGAATCCTTGGGGACTGGGGAGCAAGACGCTGGGGAGCAAAATGCTGGGGAGTAGGGTGCTGGGAAAGCAGGGTGCTGGGGAGCAGGATGCTGGGGAGCAGAATACTGGGGAGCAGAATACTGGGGAGCAGAGTACTGGGGAGCAGGGTGCTGGGAAAGCAGGGGGTGCTTAGGAAGCAGAGTGCTGGGTGGGAGGGGAGTGCTGGGGAGGCAGGGGTGCTGGGGGAGCATGGTGCTCGGACCATATGGTCCTAGATTATGGAGCTAAACTCTTCTCCAGGCTGAGGGACTGACCACCTCATATACTATTTCTCCAAGGCTAATAAACTAATCACATCATCTTCATTTCACTACTACACCTGCTGCCTTTGTATCTGACTGAAGAAGCCTGCTGTGTAGGCGAAACCTTTCAACATTAAAGATACCCAACTGTTGCACATGTGTCTTAATCATCAACTTGTCGGTATTTTATACCATTTTCAACATTGATGAAGTATAGCACCTGCAACACGGAGGTTGAGCCACTATGGCAACTCCTGCACTCCGCTCACCGCTTGTGAAGGATTCTTCTCGCCTCAAGTTGACAATCTTATTTACCAGTGTCCTAACTGAAGAGTATGCTTTCCCTCGTTGAAAATGAACGTCGTTATTGCTCAACTGATGTTACAGTATGTGAGGATGGTGTTACTACTCACTGTGTGCCAGCGGACAGTCGTTCTTCCTACAGAGACAGTTGTTGCTCCAACCTGAGGCTCGTACTTGCAGTTACGATGAGCTGATGAGGATATAGCGTGTCTGTACAATGTACGTACGCATTACACGGAACCACCCACGCACCAGCCTGAGCCACCCATCACTACCACCCTTTCCCCAGTATCACCATCCCTTCCTCAATATCACCATCCCTTCCCAAAACCACCATCCCTTCCAATACCACTATCCCTTCCCAAAATCACCATCCCTTCCAATACCACTATCCCTTCCCAATACTACCAACCCTTCCAATACCACTATCCCTTCTCAATACTACCATCCCTTCCCAATATCACTATCCCTTCCAATACCACCATTTCTTCCCAATACCACTATCCCTTCCAATACCACCATCCCTTCCCAATACCACCATCCCTTCCAATACAACCATCACTTCCAATACCAACAGCCTTTCCAATACCAACAGCCCTTCCAGTACCACCACCCCTTCCAATACCACCACCCCTTCCAATACCACCACCCCTCTAATACCCCATCCCTTCCAATACCACCATCCCTTCCCAATATCGCCACCCCTTCCAATACCACCATCCCTTCCCAATACTACCACCCCTTCCAATACCACCACCCCTTCCAATACCACCATCCCTTACCAATACCACCACCCCTTCCAATACCACCACCCCTTCCAATACCACCATCCCTTACCAATACCACCACCCCTTCCCAATACCACCCCCCTTCCCAATACCACAACCCCTTTCAATACCACAACCCCTTCCAATGCCACAACCCCTTCCAATGCCACAAACCCTTCCCAATACCACCACCCCTTCGTTTCCCAAACCACTCGCCAACACCACCCCCTCAACCCCCCACATACCACCCATCACCATCACTAATATCCCAATACCATCCCTCCCTTAAACCACCCCTTCTCCACACCACTACCCTTTCCCCATACCTTCGCTACACAATATCACCACACCTCTACACCACACCACTCTCCCCTACTCAATACCACCATCCCCTACACACCACACCACCCTCCACCTACACACCACACCACCCTCCACCTACACACCTCGCCACCCTCCAACACACCTCCCTCCACTTACACCACACCATCGTCCACCTATACCTCACCACCTTCCCCCAACCACACCACCCTCCCCTCGCCACCCAAACCACCCCTACCACACCACTTGGGCTGCACCTTGCATGGAAGATTCGCTCATTCCTTCCCAGCCTCTCATCAATCATTAATCCAATATTGGGCGAGGTGCCACAGCTTCAAATTATCACTAGTGCGACGGCGACCCTCGCGGCTCCGCATGCAGGGCAGGCGGCTGGGTGGGTGGCAGGACGACCCTTGCGACTCCGTGTGCAGGACAGGCGGCTGGGTGAGTGGCAGGACGACCCTTGCGGCTCCGCATGCAGGGCAGGCGGCTGAGTGGGTGGCAGGGCGACACTTGCGGCTCTGCATGCAGGGCAGGCGGCTGAGTGGGTGGCAGGGCGACCCTTACGGCTCTGCATGCAGGGCAGGCGGCTGGGTGGGTGGCAGGGCGACCCTTGCGGCTCCGCATGCAGAACAGGCGGCTGAGTGGGTGGCAGGGCGACCCTTGCGGCTCTGCATGCAGGGCAGGCGGCTGAGTGAGTGGCAGGGCGACCCTTACGGCTCCGCATGCAGGACAGGCGGCTGGGTGAGTGGCAGGACGACCCTTGCGGCTCCGCATGCAGGGCAGGCGGCTGAGTGGGTGGCAGGGCGACACTTGCGGCTCTGCATGCAGGGCAGGCCGCTGAGTGGGTGGCAGGGCGACCCTTACGGCTCTGCATGCAGGGCAGGCGGCTGGGTGGGTGGCAGGGCGACCCTTGCGGCTCCGCATGCAGGACAGGCGGCTGAGTGGGTGGCAGGGCGACCCTTGCGGCTCTGCATGCAGGGCAGGCGGCTGAGTGGGTGGCAGGGCGACCCTTGCAGCTCTGCATGCAAGGCAGGCGGCTGGGTGGGTGGCAGGGCAACGCTTGCGGTTCCGCATGCAAGGCAGGCGGCTGGGTGGGTGGCAGGGCAACGCTTGTGGTTCCGAATGCAGGGCAGGCGACTGGGTGGGTGGCAGGGTGACCCTTGCAGCTCTGCATGCAAGGCAGGCGGCTGGGTGGGTGGCAGGGCAACGCTTGTGGTTCCGAATGCAGGGCAGGCGACTGGGTGGGTGGCAGGGCGACCCTTGCGGCTCTGCATGCGATGCAGGCGGTTGAGTGGGTGCCTGTGTGTTCTGGGTCAAGTGGTTCACTTGCTAGATAGGTAGCCGGCTAGGTTGACTAACTGACGGACTGGGTAGTTGGCTAGTTGATTAGCTTGTTAGTAGGCCGATTAGTCGCTAGCTAGCAGTTTCTTTGGCTGACTGTCCAGCTGGCTGGCTGGCTCATTAGTAATTGATGGCTGGATTGATTAATTGGCTAATAATAGATGGTTGGATTGATTAGCTGACTAACTATGGCTGGCTGACTCGGGGACTGAAAATTAGTTTTATCTTACGGTTTACTTCAAGAAAATCCTACTACGCTGAATCTTCGTATTTTTATCTGACCAGTTCT
>NC_091295.1:34252035-34272035 GCF_038502225.1 Cherax quadricarinatus | reverse complement strand
GAAGAAGGAGGGGGACGAGGGAGAAAAAGGGACGAGAAGGGGAGAGAGAATAGGAACGGTAGTGAGGGCACGGTGGGAACTGCAGCGACTGTGTAGTAATTAGACGATGGCAAAAACTAACCCTATCCACGCCTGTCTCTCCATCCCCCACCACATCCCCCTAACCAACCAACCACTCTCTTAGTCTCTCATCCTCTCTTTCTCTCTCGTCTCTTTCCCTTTCCCTTGTCCCTCTTTTCTCCCTCCTTAGAATCACATCGCTTGGTTTAATTCTGCATACGTTACGATGTAAACAATTACCCTCAATGCTGATGATAATCACACGGTTACCCATGCGCACGTACACACACACACACACACACACATACGTATACACACACACACACATACGTATACACACACACACAACATACATATATACACACACACAACATACATATATGCACACACACAACATACATATATGCACACACAACATACATACACACACACATACACAACATACATATATACACACACAACATACATATATACACACACACACAACATACATACACACACACACACAACATACATATACATGAACACACAACATACACAATATACATATACATGCACACACAACATACACACACAATATACATATACATGCACACACAACATACATACATATATACACGCACACACAACAAACATACATATATACACGCACACACAACAAACATACATATATACACGCACACCACACAACAAACACACACACACACACACACACACACACACACACACACACCCTTGAACGGCATCAAACTAAAACCCACTTAGTTAGTCACCGTCACTAAGCACCATTAATCATGTATAATGGCATCAAAATTCGCTACGAAAATCCGCTCCCTGCGTCCGTCACTGAGAGATGGGATTCTTCAAGGCAGAGAGAGGGCCTCGAACTCGACCCCTTCCAGCGGGCAAGGCTGCAGGCAGCTGCGCTCACACAGCGGCTAATGGAACACGGTCACGTGAAGTGTCTGAGACAAGGCCACGAGGTAAGGAGGGCTTACTTGGCCTATAGAGGAGAAGGAATCCAGAGATGGGTTAAAAGATAGGCTACCGTAGAGAGAGGAGCATGCGGGAGATCTTTTTCATTTACCAGATGGAGGCTGGTGATAACGCCAGCGGGCAGGTCTCCGGGAAGCCTGGGGCGTGTATGGACGCCACAGATCGGCATCAGCAGTTGAAAAGAACCATATGTCATTACGCGGAGGATTAAGGATTGGCTACAGGGGAATTTAACCAGTAACAAGGAACAAAGGCGGAGCCGTTTTCCTTTAACGTGTCCTTCAGGCAAAAATAAAGACACCGACGTGGGTAAACTTCAGCTACTTCAGATAAAAAATAGACATACTGACAGAGACAAACATCAACCCCTTGCCCTTCAGGAAAAACTAAAGACACTGGCATAGATAAACTTAAGCGACTTCAGGGAAAAAAAACTGACACACTGACGGGTAAACATCAACCAATTGTCCTTCAGGAAAGACTGAAGACGCTGATATAGGTAAACATCAGCAACTGCAACACCCTCCAGGCTACCCGATCCGCTGTAGTACCTGTGGTGCTTTCAAGAACAAAACTCACAATACCGTGGCTGGAACATTTCACAAATAACCCATCACAATGACTAGTGACTTGACATTGATCCAGGATGGATGAAATCTTCATCCTAAACGTCCTCTCCTAAGTGCGAGGTTTTGGCAAATTAGTGACACAGTGTACACAGCTGTTTGTGGTAAGTGTGTACACACACACACACACACACACACACACACACACACACACACACACACACACACACACACACACACACCTCAGTTCTCTATGGTACTGTGTACAAATTAGATGTTTGTGGTATTGTGTACACCTTAGCTGTTTGTGGTAGTGTATACACACACCCAGTTGTTTCTGTATTATGTACACAACTCAGCTGTTTCTGTACTGTGTATACAACCCAGCTCTTTCTGTATTGTGTACACAACCCAGCTGTTCCTGTATTGTGTACACAACCCTGATGTTCCTGTATTGTGTACACAACCCAGATGTTCCTGTATTGTGTACACAACCCAGATGTTCCTGTATTGTGTATACAACCCAGCTGTTTCTGTATTGTGTACACAACCCAGCTGTTTCTGTATTGTGTACACAACCCAGCTGTTTCTGTATTGTGTACACAACCCAGCTGTTTCTGTAATGTGTACACAACCCAGCTGTTTCTGTATTGTGTACACAACCCAGCTGTTTCTGTATTGTGTACACAACCCAGCTGTTCCTGTATTGTGTATACAACCCAGCTGTTCCTGTATTGTGTACACAACCCAGCTGTTCCTGTATTGTGTACACAACCCAGCTGTTCCTGTATTGTGTACACAACCCAGCTGTTCCTGTATTGTGTATACAACCCAGCTGTTCCTGTATTGTGTACACAACCCAGATGTTCCTGTATTGTGTACAAAACCCAGATGTTCCTGTATTGTGTACACAACCCAGATGTTCCTGTATTGTGTACACAACCCAGATGTTCCTGTATTGTGTACACAACCCAGCTGTTTCTGTATTGTGTACACAACCCAGCTGTTTCTGTATTGTGTACACAACCCAGCTGTTCCTGTATTGTGTACACAACCCAGCTGTTCCTGTATTGTGTAAACAACCCAGCTGTTCCTGTATTGTGCATACAACCCAGCTGTTCCTGTATTGTGTACACAACCCAGATGTTCCTGTATTGTGTATACAACCCAGCTGTTCCTGTATTGTGTACACAACCCAGCTGTTCCTGTATTGTGTACACAACCCAGCTGTTCCTGTATTGTGTACACAACCCAGCTGTTCCTGTATTGTGTACACAACCCAGCTGTTCCTGTATTGTGTATACAACCCAGCTGTTCCTATATTGTGTACACAACCCAGATGTTCCTGTATTGTGTACGCAACCCAGCTCTTCCTGTATTGTGTATACAAACCAGCTGTTCCTGTATTGTGTACACAACCCAGCTGTTCCTATATTGTGTACACAACCCAGATGTTCCTGTATTGTGTACGCAACCCAGCTGTTCCTATATTGTGTACACAACCCAGCTGTTCCTGTATTGTGCATACAACCCAGCTGTTCCTGTATTGTGTACACAACCCAGATGTTCCTGTATTGTGTATACAACCCAGCTGTTCCTGTATTGTGTACACAACCCAGCTGTTCCTGTATTGTGTACACAACCCAGCTGTTCCTGTATTGTGTACACAACCCAGCTGTTCCTGTATTGTGTACACAACCCAGCTGTTCCTGTATTGTGTATACAACCCAGCTGTTCCTATATTGTGTACACAACCCAGATGTTCCTGTATTGTGTACGCAACCCAGCTCTTCCTGTATTGTGTATACAAACCAGCTGTTCCTGTATTTCAAGCGTATCTAGTACACTGTACACACACACACACACACACACACACACACACATAAACACACACAAAAAAACACACACATACACACACACAAGGTGTGTCTGTTATATTATGCAAATAATTTAAGTTACCTTGAATATTTAACTCACAGTCTAAAGCTGTACATGATTCTGCTTAATATGCATATGCCGGTTTTCTTTGACTTAATACGCACATACGCAGGTTGACTTTTGGCTTAATACGCACATTCGTAGGTACTCTTTGGCTTAAAAATGCACATACACCGACTGCGTAAAAGTGTGCGTATCGAGGGATGAACAAGTGTGTGCGAAGAATCAGTTTAACAGAAAATGAAAGAACTGCTGGAGGACAAGACCAGGATGGTGGGGATAGGATACTGGTGGACCAGGATGGTGGGGATAGGATACTGGTGGACCAGGATGGTGGGGAAGGATACTGGTGAACCAGGATGGTGGGGATAGGATACTGGTGAACCAGGATTGTGGGGATAGGATACTGGTGAACCAGGATAGGGGAATTGGGATACTGATGGACCAATTCCCCTATCCTGGTTCACCAGTATCCTATCCCCACAATCCTGGTTCACCAGTATCCTATCCCCACCATCCTGGTCCACCAGTATCCTATCTCCACAATCCTGGTTCACCAGTATCCTATCCCCACCATCCTGGTCCACCAGTATCCTATCCCCACCATCCTGGTTCACCAGTATCCTACCCCACCATCCTGGTCCACCAGTATCCTATCCCCACCATCCTGGTCCACCAGTATCCCCCATCTCTACCATCCTAGTCCACCAGTATCCCTCATCTCTACCATCCTGGTCCACCAGTATCCCCCATCTCTACCATCCTGGTCCACCAGTATCCCCCATCTCTACCATCCTGGTCCACCAGTATCCCTCATCTCTACCATCCTGGTCCACCAGTATCCCCCATCTCTACCATCCTGGTCCACCAGTATCCTCCATCTCTACCATCCTGGTCCACCAGTATCCCCCATTTCTACCATGCTGGTCCACCAGTACCCCCATCTCCACCATCCTGGTCCACCAGTATCCCATCTCTACCATCCTGGTCCACCAGTATCCCTCATCTCTACCATCCTGGTCCACCAGTATCCCTCATCTCTACCATCCTGGTCCACCAGTATCCCCCATCTCCACCATCCTGGTCCACCAGTATCCCCCCATCTCTACCGTCCTGGTCCACCAGTATCACTCATCTCTACCATCCTGGTCCACCAGTATCCCCCATCTCTACCATCGTGGTCCACCAGTATCCCCCATCTCTACCATCCTAGTCCACCAGTATCCCTCATCTCTACCATCCTGGTCCACCAGTATCCCCCATCTCTACCATCCTGGTCCACCAGTTTCCCCCATCTCTACCATCCTGGTCCACCAGTATCCCCATCTCCACCATCCTGGTCCACTAGTATCCCTCATCTCTACCATCCTGGTCCACCAGTATCCCCCATCTCTACCATCCTGGTCCACCAGTATCCCCCATCTCCACCATTCTGGTCCACCAGTATCCCCCCATCTCTACAATCCTGGTCCACCAGTATCCCCCATCTCTACCATCCTGGTCCACCAGTATCCCCCATCTCTACCATCCTGGTCCCCCAGTATCCCTCATCTCTACCATCCTGGTCTACCAGTATCCCTCATCTCTACCATCCTGGTCCACCAGTGTCCCCCATCTCGACCATCCTGGTCCACCAGTATCCCTCATCTCTACCATCCTGGTCCACCAGTATTCCCCATCTCTACCATCTGGTCCACCAGTATCCCCCATATTTACCATCCTGGCCCACCAGTATCCCATCTCTACCATCGTGGTCCACCAGTATCCCGTCTCTACAATCGTGGTCCACCAGTATTCTCCCTCTACCATCCTGGTCCACCAGTATCTTCTCCCCTCCATCCTGATCAGCTAGTATTCCCTCTCCCTCATCCTGGTCTATCAGTACCCTCTATCTTCGTCCACTAGTATTCCCTATCCTGGTCCACCAGTATTCCCTATCCTGAACCACCAGTATCCCCTCTCCCCAATCCCGATCCACTAGTAATCCCTCTCCCCAATCCTGATCCACCAGTATCCCTTCTCCCCAATCCTAATCCACCAGTATCCCTTCCCTATCCACCAGTATCCCTTCTCCCCATCCTGGTCCACCAGTATCCCCTCTTCCCTATCCTAGGGACAACATTAAAAAATTTATTCATTAAGAATGTGAAGTATGTCATGAGAAACAGTACAATGTCACAGTGTCTTCAAGACATCCAAGTGAAGGACATCGCAGGATCCTCTTACAGTAACACCAGAATGGGCTGCATGAAGTCACAGGGTTGCACAGGGTCAATGGGGGTCGTATTACTCCACAAACTTGTATGAATGTCATCAAGAAAGGGAATGAGGTCCCAGGAGGTTTCAATGACGTTTATTGACCCCAGGAAGCCATGCGAGATGCTAGTGAGGGCAAACGACATCTTAGGAGAACATGCAGGATGTCAATGAGGAAGAGAGACGTCTCAGGCGAGCTTTACAAGATGTCAATATTCAGGAGCCTGGCATCAGAACTTTTAAAGGGGCTTAAAATACCGAGAGAAGTGTGTGAGATGTGTAAAATGAAGAGCATATGACATCAGATAAAGCCAGAGTGACATCTCCCATTCTCTCCCCCCCCCCTCGTTCTTTCACCCCACCATGCTTTATTCCTCTTATGAACTAAAAAAAAAAATGCCTCCAAAATTCATAAGAGACGTCATGAATGCTGATGCCGTGACGTCATAAGAGTTGCCACCTTGCCACCATGACGGGCCTGCGGACTGGGAATAGGGGGTGCCGCCGTGACGAGCCTAGGAGGAGGTGGGGGTAGGGGTGTCACCTGAGTGAGATAATCTTAGTGTAAGTCTAAATTAAGCTCGGCCTCAGCCGGGACCAGCTCGTATAGCCGACACACTAAGCCAGGAGTCACGAGAAACCAGAACCGGCGGGGTCAAGGAACGCACACCTTCCTACCTCCTCTCACCTCACGCCTTGTCCTGATGTAGGATCAGAACGGCGCGATTTATGGACATAAAGAAATCACTGAGCCCGAAAAGACATTCAGGGGTCTGCACTGTAAACAATGCGTCAGAAGTGGGGAAACTTAATACACAACTCTAAAAATAGGTATGATAAAGCCGGTCGGGGCTAGGGCAGATGTGGAGCCCGGAACTAAGACACGACACGATCTTCGTAATCATAAAAAGCGTGTACACATACACAAATTAAAAATAAATAAATAAATAAAAAAAGCCATACGTAGCTCCGACAACCATAAAACAATAAAAACTACCCCTCGTAAGTTGACAAAAGGCATCATGATCTCTATATTCTCTTAAAAAATCTGTCAGGGAGCACAATAGCGTCAAAACTGAAGAGACTACGACATTCGCTGCAATAATAGTAATGAATATGATTGACATATAAAGTAAGACACAAGTGCAACAGTTAGGTATATATATTTCCGAATAGCAGTGATCAAACTATCAAGACTAACTGGAATGATCACATCAACTTTCCCCTCTACTGCTTCTGCTCTTTCCATGTTTATTTACCTCTGTATTTGATTGAAAAAGTCAGAAATTTTCAGAATAAAGATACGTAACTGCTGCACGTGTCTCACTCACCTATTCTTCTGTATTGTATCTCATTATGAAAATGATTAACATAGACTGAAAGGAGTTGGATCTGACGGCAAGAAAACACCTTGACAGCTCATCCCAGAGGCTTGTATTAAAACACTGGCCAAAAATTGTTTTCGAAATTATACTGAAAAATTATTATTATGCAATCTCTCTTATTCCCATTCAATAAAAGGAAACTAATGAACGTTTCCTGGATAATTCGAAGTGAATTCCGACGCATTTTGAAATCGTCATTTCAATAAGATTGACACATCACTGGATACGAGAAACTATATTTACCTACATAGACGGAGATAATCAAGTATGAAGAAAGGGGCAGAAATTATGAAGAAAGGGAGGGGTACGGAGGAGAAGAGGAGGAGAAATGATTGGGAACATGGGAGAAAGGATGGAGAATATTGAGGAAACAAGAACAATTGAAAAAGGAGGGAAGGGAGGAATCGGATCTGTAAAATGAGTGAGAATATTGTATCAATGAAAGATGTAAAAGTAAGGATAGGGAAGGGAGAAAGATCAGGACAGGGATAGGAGAAAGGTGGGAGTAAGAGACGGCGATAGAAAGATTATGATGGTAGGAAGACATGGGGTAAGAGCAATGTGGAAAAGAAAAGGATGAAAGTTTTATACGGAAGGCAAAAAGAAAGTGGAGGAAGAGCCACACAAGAACACAAAGATGGAGCGGGACACCCACATAACCACCAGGAAATAATCAAGTACAGATCAGGTACTAACAAGGAAGTTACACAAAGAACGGTAAAACAAGCTGAATAATCAATATTCAATTAAACATTCGCCTAAGGCAAACTTAAAACTTTAACAATTTAATCAATAAAGCAAGGACAATGCAAAAAAAAAAAAAAAAAAAAAACTAAACTCCCTCTCTCCCACACACAACAGGAATATCCTCCTACAAACAGATGATGAATGAAGTCGTCGCTGTGTTCCAGAGGCGTCGCTAGACTTGGTGTCACCCGGGGCGGAATCTCTAGTGACACCCGGGGCAGCATCTTTGGTGTCATCCCCATGAAATTCAAGGGCGGGGGGATGAGGGGGTAGACTCCAGTTATGTCACTACTGCATGACCAGTTACTAATGTTTAGCAATGAGAACGTTTAAATACCATAAACTGAACAGGAGAATACTTCTCAACTTTATTAATGATAAAATAAATAATCGTAGTAATATTGAGGAAACAAACTCAAATACCACTTTGAATACAGCCAACAGATCCTACATTTAATCATCTTCAACATGCCAAAACAAAAAAAAACTTGAAAAACAAATAAAAACATTGCAATATCAGAGAAACACTAGTTCCGATATGACCTTGAGTACAGGTAAAATCACAGTAAAGCTTGATGAAGCTCCTGGAGAGCGAAACGTTGCCACAATAAATGTCACATTAGTTGCACTTGTGTCCTTTTACTTTACACAGTAAAGCTGTTCTTACATTTCCTTGCCTTCAATTATGCAAAATCATCTATCACGTCGTCAAAATCAATCTATCAAATCATCAAAATCAACGAAGGATTCTTCTCTATGGTGTCACCCCCTAAATGGTGTCACCGGGGCGGCCCGCCTCCCCCCCCCCCTTATGACGCCTCTGCTGTGTTCTCTTGAGAAAACTTGTTGAATGGTAAAACATTTCGGCAGGAAGGCTACCCAAGTGTTGCACATGTGTTTTATTCATCAATTTGCCTGTATTGTATACCACTAATGTATGATACACTGGTGTGCTTGAGGATACGCTCATGTCCACACTGAATCCGCCAGCACAAATTAGCAACTCTAGTTGTATGTGAATGCATAATGTACAAATTATTAGTAAACATTTAAAGTTATGTTTGTGCTTGCATGCATATCCGTGTGTAATATATAATGTCTTCCACTTATAAACCTCAATCATATCCCCCCTAATTTACGTCTTTCTAGAGAGTGCAGTTTCAGGGCCCTTAGTCTATCCTCATAGGGAAGGTTTCTGATACATGGGATCATCTTTGTCATCCTCCTTTGTACATTTTCCAGAGAATTTATATCCATTCTGTAATACGGTGACCAAAACTGTGCAGCATAATCTAAATGAAGCCTAACCAAGGATGTATAGAGTTGAAGAACAACCTGAGGACTCCTATTATTTATGCTTCTTGATATGAAGCCAAGGATTCTATTAGCTTTATTGCGAACACTTATGCACTGTTGTCTTGGTTTCAGATTACTGCTAACCAGAACTCCTAAATCTTTTTCGCAATCCGTAATATTAAGATCTACATTATTTAGTTTATATGTGGCATGGTTATTGTCCTGTCCAACATTTAGAACTTTGCATTTGTCTATATTAAACTGCATCTGCCACTTCTCCGACCACTGCATCAGTCTATTCAAATCTTCCTGGAGTGCTCGAATGTCCTCGTCAGAATGAATTCGACGGCCTATTTTGGTGTCATCGGCAAACTTGCCGATGTCGCTCTTTATGCCCTCATCTATGTCGTTTATGTAGATTGTGAACAGCAGGGGGCCCAACACTGACCCCTGTGGAACACCGCTCGTGACGCTTCCCCACTCTGATTTCTCCCCATTTATGCAAACTCTCTGCTGCCTATTTGTCAACCATGCCTCTATCCAGGAAAAAATTTCTCCTCCTATTCCATGTGCTTTAATTTTCCTCAATAGTCTCTGATGTGGGACCCTGTCAAAAGCCTTACTGAAGTCCATATACACAATATCATATTCATTACCATGATCTACCTCCTCAAATACCTTAGTGAAAAAAGTTAATAAATTCGTAAGGCAGGAACGCCCCTTTGTAAAACCATGCTGAGATTCGTTGATTAATTTATGCTTTTCAAGGTGGCTACGAACTGCCTCGGCAATTATTGATTCCATAAATTTTCCCACTATGGAGGTTAGGCTTATTGGTCTATAGTTCGAAGCTAAGGACCTGTCACCTGTTTTGAAAATAGGTATCACATTTGCCATTTTCCACTTATCTGGCACCATGCCAGTTTGTAGTGATATGTTGAAAAGATTAGCCAAAGGTGTGCTAAGCTCCTCTTTACATTCCTTTAGAACCCTTGCATACAGTTCATCAGGGCCTGGGGATTTGTTAGGTTTTAATTTATCTATTTGCCTAAGGACCATGTCACTTGTGACCCTAATAGTGCACAGTTTATTATCGTCCTGTTCTACATAATTTATCATTACTGGAATATCGCTGGTATCCTCCTGTGTAAAAACTGAGAGGAAGTATGTGTTAAAAATTCTACACATTTCCTTATCACTGTCAGTGAGCTGACCCGAGGAACTTTTGAGTGGGCCTATCTTGTCCCTGATCTTACTTCTGTATACCTGAAAGAATCCTTTTGGGTTAGTCTTCGATTCTCTTGCAACTTTAACCTCATAATCTCTATTTGCTTTTTCTAATTCCCTTTTTTATTTCTCTCTTTAACTGAATATATCGATTTCTTAATTGCCCCTCTCCTCTTTTGATTTGCCTATATATGCCTATATATATATATATATATATATATATATATATATATATATATATATATATATATATATGCAATAAGATCACAGTAAACAGGTGATTTTAAAATATGCAAAACAACCACTGTGAAAGAGTAGTGAAATTCCAAGCGCTTTCGTGACTACTCACATTGTCAAGCGCTTGGAATTTCACTACTCTTTCACAGTGGTTGTTTTGCATGCATATATATATCTATATATATATATATATATATATATATATATATATATATATATATATATATATATATATATATAAACTAGGGGATGCAAAATACTAGTTCTAGGGTTTTCGCGCTGTCTCCAACGCTTTTTCAGGAGGTATGCAACGTTGCAAAGGTTGCAACGTGTAGAACTGAAAATTCTCGAGCGCCGCACCCATCTCCAGTCTCAAAGTCTGCAGATGGAAAAGAACGTCAAACCTCCATGTTGTGTCATAGGTGGAAGACCACCACCAAGGTAAAAGGCGTCTGGTGAAACCCTCCTTCATATTACTAGTCAGGTGAACCAAGGGATCACTTGTTGACCCTAACTTGTGGATACCAAATTGCAGTGAAGAGATGCTGCGTTTCGTCTCTAAATACGAGACAAGATGAACATTCAATATACTCTACAACAGATGCAGCTTATCAAAGAGACTGGGGGGTAGTTCGCGGCTTCTCTGGAGTCCGGCCTGACTTCGGGATAGCAAGAAACGCATACTGCCGCTAACTGTGAGCAAGCACCCTACTCGTCTATATAAAATTAAATGTATCCAGTAAAAACCTGAAAGAGGGGGAAGGTGCCTTAGTGGACCCTATCCTCCTCCGGAGCCATTGAGGGTTATGCCCACGAGGTATCATCCCAAACAACAGATCACAGCGTTCCCAAGCGTCCTCCACAATGGGCAGGGAGATCGTCTCTGGACCTGAGACTAAGGACTGTAGCTCCCGATGCTTGAAACAGAGAAGCTCTCAGCGAATGTGTTAGCTATCTCAGAAGGGTCGTCCTGGCTGGAAACTGGGCTCAGAGTATTTCTCAGAAATCTCCTGCACATCGTGAAAAAATCACCAAGGTCACCAAGAGAGTTGTGCCCCAGCTTCAAAGACAGCCTATCTGCAGCCTTCAGCTACCACCGCCCTGGAAAAGAGGTGAGGTTGCGTGCTCATCTGAACGTTGGCTAGGTTCCCAGAGACAACGCTGGTTAAAATATTGCGGATTTCTATTATTTTACTCATGAGAGGTGAATAGGTATATACAACATGAAGCGATATTAAACGCCGGGATTAAGTAATTTATTCAGGTAGACAAATACAGTTACATAAATTATCATACACTGCAGCATATGTGTAGATAACTTAGGATAACCCAAAAAAAAGTCAGAAAAAGTGACTCGTTTCATCTGAGGTCCTTGTAATATCTTATTTAAACCTTAAAAGTTAAAACAGCTAAGTAACTCAACTATGTGAAAATCAGTTACAATAAAAGGAGATATACAAGGAATAAGGTAAACTGAGTTATTAACATTAAAGAGAAGATCAGATGTATTACGGAAGAAAACAGTAAATCAGTTGGGGGTCTTGCAGCGCCTGAGATGGGACCACAGCTCCAGCAAGCAGGTTATCTTATGATTAAGACCCGCGCCAGGAGGAATGTTCTCTGACGAAGATTATACCACTACGACCCCACCGTGAGAAAGTGGTGGTGTACGTATGGCCCTGCGGTCGCTATGGTCGGGTCGGTCTGGCCCCAAGGAGCCACCGGCTGAGAGGAAACTTACCCCTCCCATTGGAAATAAAATCTCGATTGTCTTTTTTTCTTCGTGATAACGCTGCTTTAATGACTGGTCAGGTAGGGATTTCCGGCGAGTGGTGAGTTGTTTGGGGAGGGGACAGGGAAGCTGGGGAAAGGGGGAGTGGGGGTAATTCTTGTTGAGAAGAGGGTCACCCACTCAAACGCTGAGATCAAAGAGCCGTCCGCCTCCCTTATCTCTAATGAAGCAGTTATACAATAAGAGGGTTTTATTTCTTGCAAAGACGCTCTGTCTTCACTGAAGAGGTTCTGTCTTCAATGAAAACTTCCTGTTTACAAAGCAGATAATTTTTTCAAATGTAATTTTTCATTCGCTTTGCATCATATATCACTGTGGGAAACATACAACCCAAGGACTAACATATATATATACATACAAATATATAGTATATACATATATAATATCAGAGTAAATGAGTCAGTTTAAGCTCGAGACAAAAAACTATACTTAACGGACATTGATCACTACCTACCATCATGTCTACACTTAAATATTTTCATTATATATATACTATATATATACTGTATATATATATATATATATATATATATATATATATATATATATATATATATATATATATATATATATATATGATGCTTGCATAGCAACTGCATTAGGACGATCAGATGACAATGAAGAAACCTAGTTAACAATAGCAGTAGTGGTGGTGGTGGTTGCAGAAGTGGGTGGTTGTGTTAGCCCCAATATATAGCTGGTGGTAGCGAAAATTAGAAACAAAGGCACATGCAGCTATGTGAGAGGCAGTGGAATAACGTACGTACGTGTACATACATACATACATGCATGCATGCATGCGCGCGTGTGCGTGTGTGTGTGTGTGTGTGTGTGTGTGTGTGTGTGTGTGTGTGTGTGTGTGTGTGTGTGTGTGTGTGTGTGTGTGTATCCTCGTCTCCTATATCTTCATTTGTGTCTCACATCTGTCTTCCACCAGGTATGCGAAGCGCCTCTAGGAGGCGCAGTCATGACATACCTACGCCCCTACGCCTGAAGGCCAACTCTACGCTCATCCCTACGCCTGAAGGCCAACTCTATGCTCATACCTACGCCTGAAGGCCAACTCTACGCTCATACCTACGCCTGAAGGCCAACTCTACGCTCATACCTACGCCTGAAGGCCAACTCTACGCTCGTACCTACGCCTGAAGGGCAACTCTACGCTCGTACCTACGCCTGAAGGCCAACTCTACGCTCGTACCTACGCCTGAAG
This sequence comes from Cherax quadricarinatus, assembly GCF_038502225.1. NCBI lineage: Eukaryota > Metazoa > Arthropoda > Malacostraca > Decapoda > Parastacidae > Cherax > Cherax quadricarinatus. Next base: position 34,258,322 of record NC_091295.1, on the reverse strand, counting down.
GCCAACTCTACGCTCATGCCTACGCCTGAAGGCCAACTCTACGCTCATACCTACGCCTAAAGGCCAACTCTACGCTCATACCTACGCCTGAAGGCCAACTCTACGCTCGTACCTACGCCTGAAGGCCAACTCTACGCTCATACCTACGCCTGAAGGCCAACTCTACGCTCATACCTACGAAGGCCAACTCTACGCTCATACCTACGCCTGAAGGCCAACTCTACGCTCACGCCTGAAGGCCAACTCTACGCTCATACCTACGCCTGAAGGCCAACTCTACGCTCATACCTACGCCTGAAGGCCAACTCTACGCTCATACCTACGCCTGAAGGCCAACTCTACGCTCATACCTACGCCTGAAGGCCAACTCTACGCTCATACCTACGCCTGAAGGCCAACTCTACGCTCATACCTACGCCTGAAGGCCAACTCTACGCTCATACCTACGACTGAAGGCCAACTCTACGCTCATACCTACGACTGAAGGCCAACTCTACGCTCATACCTACGCCTGAAGGCCAACTCTACGCTCATACCTACGCCTGAAGGCCAACTCTACTCTCATACCTACGCCTGAAGGCCAACTCTACGCTCATACCTACGCCTGAAGGCCAACTCTACTCTCATACCTACGCCTGAAGGCCAACTCTACTCTCATACCTACGCCTGAAGGAAAACTCTACTCTCATATACCTACGCTCTGAAGCATGAACCCCAACTCTACGCTCATACCTACGCTCATACCTACGAATGTACGCCAACTCTACGCTCATACCTACGCCTGAACGCCAACTCTACGCTCATACCATACGCCTGCTCATAAGGCCAACTCTACGCTCATACCTACGCATGAACGCCAACTCTACGCTCATACCTACGCATGAACGCCAACTCTACGCTCATACCTACGCATGAAGGCTCATACTCTGAACGCCAACTCTCTCATACCTACGCCTGAAGGCCAACTCTACGCTCATACCTACGCCTGAAGGCCAACTCTACTCTCATACCTACGCCTGAACGCCAACTCTACGCTCATACCTACGCATGAACGCCAACTCTACGCTCATACCTACCCCTGAACGCCAACTCTACGCTCATACCTACGCATGAACGCCAACTCTACGCTCATACCTACGCATGAACGCCAACTCTACGCTCATACCTACGCATGAACGCCAACTCTACGCTCATACCTACGCGGGTTTCACTCGTTCTCCGATGATGTGTTTTACACCATCTTCATCTGTCTGTATGACCCCCAAGGGTTCAGCTCATTAGTAAATAATAATAACAACTACAACAACAACACGTATGACAGTGCTGCTGCTGCTGTCACCACCGCCTCTGTAGTCAGTAAGTTCATACTAGGACATATTAATGTGTAAAGAACAAAGAGACACAATACCACGACTGGAACAATACACAACCCGCATATAGGAGAGAGAAGCTTATGACGATGTTTCGGTCCGACTTGGACCATTTACAAAGGCACACTTTGTAAATGGTCCTAGTCGGACCGAAATGTCGTCGTAAGCTTCTTTCTCCTATGTGCGGGTTATTTGAGTATAGTAATCTTAGTTACTTTTTCAGAAGTTTTACATAAGCAACAGCAACTACTTGAATCCCACCCATCCTCCCTTTTCTTTTTTTTAAGTAAACACAGATATTACTGGAAGCAAAGTGTAAAGAGGCATCACAGGCATCTTTACTGACGAAACATGATGCACACGTGTCTTACTCATCAATATGTCGTTGTATATCATTTGCACGTGATGGCAAGGGTCCATTAACCAGCTTACATCGAGGAAGCACAGAGGAGCAATCAATCACACTGTCTACCACCAGCGGTGACTGAAGCTTTTCATCCGAAAAATATCAGTCAAATGTTAAAAATAAAACACGACACAAGCAAGTGAAAGATGAAACCGGGCTCCAGGGACACCTGGAAAGGCTGTTAATGCGGTCTAGTAAGTGGCTGTTGGAGTTTAACCTGAAGGAATATAAAGTCAACTATGCATGGGAAAGGACAGGGAAAACTGGAGATGGTGTTAGTATTCTTATTATTACTATTATTATTATTATTATTATTATTAGTAGTAGTAGTAGTAGTAGTAGTAGTAGTAATAGTTGTAGTAGTATCAATATTATTAAATTCATGGAAAGCGCTAAATGTATATTTAAGAAGAATATAAAACTGAGAACGATATTCAGGGACATAAAAATTCCCTCAAAATATTTTAGTTTCACCTCTGAATACGCGAGTCCAGAGTGACTCTTCCACTTGATTTATTATTAATACTAAGAGGTAAACTCGTGTGGTTCCTACATCGTAATAAGTGGAAGCCCTCGCTACTCGCGAGTCAGACACGCTACCTAACAACAGTCACCTAATCCCCAGACCAAAAAAAAAAGTTCAAAAGTTTACAACCGGACTAATTACAGGACTGACGGAAGTGACCGTGACGATCTTGAAGGAAACTATGAACACGTGGACACAGGAAAAAGTTGAAGACATAGATGAATTACAGAAAGGTAGAAAGTGCTATTATACTCCACTGGTTGATGAAAATTTAGAATATGATAAGGCCAAAGAGGCTATAAACCTGTGTTTTGATTGTAGTGATCTAGGAGGCGGGGTTCAAAAACTGAAGAACAATTTGGTAAGAACACGCACGCACGCACACACACACACAACCCCACACGCACACAACCACACACACACACATAAGCACATGGACATAGGGCCAAGTGCCTATCGACAAGTACCTTTTACAACTCTCAATTAACTAATACACACCACAAACATCAGCAACCCCAGCAAGGAGTCCCTCAATACACTCTAAACGACATTTGCCATATCCATGTTGGAGTACGCAGTACCAATATGGAACCCACATAAGGTAAAACACGTCAAGGTTGAAAACAAAAAGTGCAAAGGTTTACATCGAAACTAGTCCCTGAGCTAAGGGGTATGAGCCATGAGGCGAGGCTTAAGGAGTTATACTTGATGACATCAAAGGACAGAAGAACCCGGAATGATATGAATGAGGCGCAAAATACTGAGAGGGACTGACAAGGTGAAGAAGGTAATACTGTTTGAGAGACGGGTCTCAAGTATACGAGGGCACAGCTGAATGTTAAAAAAAAACCTAGCTGGGTCAAAGGAATGTTAGGAATTATTTCTTTAGCTTAGAGTGGTCATGAAGTGGAAAAATGTAGAAAGCGAAGTGGTAGAAGTGGGACCCGTACATATCTTTAAGAACAAGTGTTAAAGCAGCAGCAACTTCAACAGTAGTGACAACAGCAGCAACGCCAACAGCCAAAAAATAATAAGCAGCAAGGATAGCAATATAACCGGGATTGACACGCCCCATGAACCAAGCCTGGGGTTGCTTTTACTAGTATGGCGAGACAAACACTTGCTCACTCATTCTCTTGCTAGCCATCATAAAGCATTACACGGCGATAAACTGCTAACATGGTCCATCCTCACACGACCGCTCACTGCAATATTTACACTTCCTTTAGCTTATTAAAGAAGTCTAGTGAGATCGCTTAGCGGTTTTCGAGGAGCAGCGTTATATGTACTGGGAGAAAAACTCGGGCAGGTTATCAGCGCGCCTCGTCAAAGCGCGTCAACAAAGCGACCGCCTCATACGATACTCCTGCCTGCTGCCGCCTCCTAGGGGGGACTGGGCAAGGGGTGACGATACCCACCCCCATTACCCCAACCCCTTCCTCTACTTAGTCATCACCACCTTGCCCTCCTCTCATTTCCACCACAATTTTATGACACGCGTTTTATTTGCATTTTTTTTGTATGTGGAATACTGTAAAACAACAACGGTGGTTTATGTGAACAGTGTCTTGAAAGGATCAACTTCCTGGCAGCCGAAGTAGGTTCAATCAAGAAATATTTCCCTAAGAAAGAAGAGAAGTAAACTGGATAGAGAGCGGTGACCAGGGAAGTGGAAAGTATCGAACTTAAGTTAAAGGACTCATACAGGACCCAGGAGAGACAGGAGGAGCTAAAAGCGATTAGTGAAATTGAAAGAAATTCGAAATATTTATTTTCATATGCCAAAAACATGGCAAATACCACATCTAGTGTCGGGCCCTTGCTCAGAAAAGATGGAACTTACACAGACGACAACAAAGAAATGAGTGAGATACTGAAATCACAATACGACTCTGTTTAGCGAGCCACTAATCAGTCTAAAGATCGACAATCCAAATTATTTTTTCATGAATGAGCCTCAAAACTCTATCAATGTATGCCAGATTTCCGGCATTATCCTAACTCCGATAGACTGTGAGAAAGCGATTGACAACATAACCAACCCATGCACTCAGCCTGAAGCCCAGACTCATGGAACTCTGTGTTCATTAAGAACTGCAAGAAATCCCCTTTGCACGTGCCCTAAGTATACTATGGAGAGGGAGCATAGATACGAGTGAAATTCCAGTCACTAAAAACAATGGACATAGCCCCACTCCATAATGGTGGCAGCAAAGCATTAGCTAAGAACTATAGACCAATAGCTGTAAAGTCTCGCATCATAAAAAGAACGATTGCAAACCCCTTGGATTCCCAAAAACTGCACAATCCAGCGTAACTTGGGTTCAGAGCAGGTTTCTCCTGCCTCTCGCAACTACTGGATCACTATGATATGGTCATGGATGCACTGGAAGAAAAACAGAATGCAGATGTAATATACACAGACTTTGCAAAAACCTTTGACAAGTGCAATCATGGCGTAAAAGCGCACAAAATACGTGATAAAGGAATAACTGGTAAAGTGGGGAAATGGATCTTCAACTTCCTAACCAATCGAACACAAAGAGTATTGATAAACAGAATTAAATCGGAAGCTGCCATATTGAAAAGCTCTGTTCCACAAGGCACAGTACTCGCCCCCATCCTATTCCTCATCCTCATATCAGATATAGAGATGTAATCCACAGCACCGTGTCATCCTTTGCAGACGATACCAAGATATAAACCAAGTTTTTCAACGGACAACGGAAAACACGATGTTCAATGAAGACAAATTCCAACTACTCCGTTATGGAAAACTGAAGGAGATAATAATTAGAACTTAGTATACTACAAACTCTGATCATACAACAGAGCGGAAAAATAATGTGAGGGGGGCCAGGGAGTGGTAATATCTGAGGATCTCACTTTCAAGGATCACAACAGCGCCACGATCACAACTGCAAAGAAAATGATAGGATGGATAAATAGAACGTTCAAAACAAGAGATGCCAAGCCAATGATGATCCTTTTCAAATCACTTGTTCTCTCTAGACTGGAATAATGCTGTACATTAACATCTCCGTTCAAAGCAGGTAAAATTGCAGATCTAGAGAGTGTATACAGAACCTTTACTGCACATATAAGTTCCAACAAACACCTCAACCACTGCAATGATGATCCTTTTCAAACCACTTGTTCTCTCTAGGCTGGAATAATGCTGTACATTAACATCTCCGTTCAAAGCAGGTGAAATTGCAGATCCACCGGGAGGCCTGGTCATGGACCGGGCCGCAGGGGCGTTGATGCCCGGAATACCCTCCAGGTAGATTTCATGTAGGATGAGTGGAGTCTGACCACACCTGGAACACCTCTCTTTCTCTCCTTCTTACCATCAGAAAGGGAAAACACATTTAAAATATTTTTGTTCCCACTATGTAACTATAATACACATGAAGGACGTTTCCGGCGGCCAAGGCCCCCGTGGCCCGGGCCCAGACCAGGATAGCAGCAAATCCCAAGACATATTAACTCAATTTCCACTGGAACAAAACCCTTGGAGCAACCGACATATTTCATTGCCTTGTGTACAGCCGACATATTGCATTACCTTGTGTACAGCCGACATATTTCATTACCTCGTGTACAGCCGACATATTTCATTACCTTGTGTACAGCCGACATATTGCATTACCTCGTGTACAGCCGACATATTTCATTACCTCGTGTACAGCCGACATATTTCATTACCTTGTGTACAGCCGACATATTTCATTACCTTGGTTACAAAATCCATCCTGTGTGATGGTATATGACAGGAAACCCGCGTTAGTTACATTGTTTCTATAAAGTAAGCATAGTGTAGCAGCACGCTGCTGTTGTACCCAATTTTATTTGATAATTTTTTTGTGTGTGTTATCCTTCCCGTTCACCGCCACTCAACTGACTTGAAAAAGACCACTGCATGGATGAAACGTTGTCAAAGCATCTCATTACACTGCATGTGTGTGTGTGTGTGTGTGTGTGT
>NC_091295.1:34209535-34242035 GCF_038502225.1 Cherax quadricarinatus | reverse complement strand
CTACCATTTCTTAGGATAGTCTATCCCATACACCAGAGATAAATAATTTTTATTAAGATAACTCCATCACACAGCAACACAACAAAAAATATACGAGAAAGAACAGAAAAAAGGAGAAGGAAGAGAGAAATTTCAATTACATTTTAACTCTAAGAGCATATTACATACATACATGTATACATATAGAGACAATGCACATTCATTGTCGCAATAACCTCTCGAAATTTTAAAACTATATTAAATGTCCAAGAATACATAGTTGCAGTAGCTGGCGACAACCAGTCTGAACACACTAAATGTAGGCTGAACCAAGATAATCATATTATTGGTATCTTGCTACCGAGAAAGTCTTCTGCAACTCGTTTGCTAGACAATTGTTCAGCATGATCTACTTCCACTAGTGGGCCATGCTCACCTGTGACGTCACCTCCAGATGCTTCACCTCGATTCTACTCTCGTACATAAATTCTTCAGGGACTGACCTCCACTTTCTAACGCTGAGGGACTGATCATGTCAATACTACTACTACTGCTCCCAGATGTATTCACTTGTATTCGGCTGAGGAAGCCTCTTGTGCTGGCAAAACGTCTCGGTAATGATACCCCAAGATATGTTGGGCAGTGCTATGCTGTATTACATTACATTATCAGAGACGCCTGGTCGCTAGGCTAGTTTGATAAAAAAATCACACCACATTAATTCACCACGCATTGAAGCAACATAGAACTCCAGCAATACATCATACACAATGGGGCAAGAGAGAGACCAGCAACACACTACGCTGAGGCAAGAAAGAGAACACCAGCACCACAATGAAGCAACAATGAACGGCAGAGAGGAGGGGATGTCAGAAACAAAGAATGGCCTCGATTTGTTTAACTGTTTTGCATTTCATCAAGTCTGCGTCCATCTCGTTCCGAATAGAGAAATCTGAACCCACACCCCGTAACACTAGTCTCCCCAGCTCCACCTCTATAATCAACCCCCTCCTACCTCAACTGACCTTCCATCCCTCCCATGGCTCTCTTCCCCACCTATCCCTCCCCCCGCCATCACCTGGTTCGCTTCCCCACCCTTTCCTCACTCCACTTCCATACATGGTTCTCTTCCCCACCAAGTACCTTCCTTCCCCACCTGGCATTTTTCCCCTTCTTATCCCTCCTTCGACCTTGACAGACAGCATTTCCCAAGTAACAGTAACTTCGGTTATGCTCCAACGAAACCTTTGAAGCTCCCGTACCTGACCAACTTTTACTGGAATATTTCGAATCCTCATTGTCCTACTGAAGTCTCCCAACTCGGGTTGACAGATTTCAACACCTTGTATGAGCTCCATCCTGTGTGATGGTATGTGACAGTGATGTACAGAAAGCCTATGTGCCCGCTGAGTATCATTACTGTAGAAAAGGGTAGCAGGACACTCCTGGCTTATCTAATTTTGTTAAAAATAGTCCCCCAACACAAAAGGACTACCTAAACCTCAGGATAAATAGTATCAGTGTGGTTCCTTTTCTACATATACTTTTCCTCAAGCTATTTTCTTCCTGAACCAACAAAACCACATCAGTTACGAAGAAAGGAACACAAAGTGTTCCTTCTTCGTAAGTGATGTGGTTTTGTATCACCGCATGTGATACAAAGAAAAAACTTAATTATCTTCAGTAGTGTAGATGGTTATGCATTTACAGCAGAGGGGGAGGATAAGTATCTGTAGTAGAGTGGGAGGTTACGTACCTACAGAATTGTGGGAGGTTATTTATCTACAAAAGAGTGGGAGGTTGTGTGTACTTCATTACCCAAGCATGCAACAAACCTTAAAATAAAAAACCTGTTACCTTAATTAACCATCTGACTAGTAACATCTCGCGTCTGCCTGTTTAAGTGTGTGTTGCAAGATTTACCTCAGTCATAGATAGTGAACTTTTTCTATGCTCTGTATGTTATATTTTCCACCTACCGAGAAGTATACAAATTGTCTTTCACCTGTGGTACCTGCGCGCTTAACTGTATTCCACATGTTTTAACTGTCTGTTTATCACGTGTGTGTGTGTGTGTGTGTGTGTGTGTGTGTGTGTGTGTGTGTGTGTGTGTGTGTGTGTGTGTGTGTGTTTAACAGCATGTTTTGCGTTTAATGATTCACTCGCCTGAAGGATACAGGGAGGATGTCGTCAAGGGTCAACGTCCCCGCGACCAGGTCTCTTGCTGCGTTAAAAGCACCAACAAATTATATGCACATTCATTTGGTCACTTAACAAATCCTACACACACCTCGCTCGGTCACCTAAAAATCCTATCCAAATTAGTTTGATTTACAAATCTTACATAAACTCGCCTGATGATCACTTACAAATTCTACAAGAACTCTCTTGGTCACATACAAATCCTACACAAATTCGCTCGGTCACCCACAAATCCTACACAAACTCGCTTGGTCACCTACAAATCCTACGCAAACTCGTCTAATGATCACTTACAAATCCTACACAAACTTGCTTGGTCACCTACAAATCCTACACAAACTCGCCTAATGATCACCTAGAAATCCTATACAAACTCGCTTGGTCGCCTACAAATCCTACACCAACTCGCTTGGTCGCCAACAAATCCTATATGAACTCGCCTGGTAGCCTACAAATCCTACACAAACTCGCTTGGTCGCCTACAAATCCTACACAAACTCGCTTGGTCGCCTACAAATCCTATACAAACTCGCTTGGTCGCCTACAAATCCTACACAAACTCGCTTGGTAGCCTACAAATCCTATACAAACTCGCTTGGTCGCCTACAAATCCTATACAAACTCGCTTGGTCACCTACAAATCCTATACAAATTCGCTTGGTCACCTACAAATCCTATACAAACTCGCCTAATGATCACTTACAAGTCCTACGCAAACTCCCTTGGTCGCCTACAAATCCTACACAAACTCGCTTGGTCACCTACAAATCCTATAAAAATTCGCTTGGTCACCTACAAATCCTATACAAACTCGCCTAATGATCACTTACAAATCCTACGCAAACTCCCTTGGTCGCCTACAAATCCTACATAAACTCGCTTGATCACCTACAAATCCTATACAAACTCGCCTGGTCGCCTACAAATCCTACGCAAACTCCCTTGGTCGCCTACAAATCCTACACAAACTCGCTTGGTCGCCTACAAATCCTACACAAACTCGCTTGGTCGCCTACAAATCCTATACAAACTCGCTTGGTCACCTACAAATCCTATACAAACTCGCCTGGTCGCCTACAAATCCTACACAAATTCGCTTGGTCGCCTACAAATCCTATACAAACTCGCTTGGTCCCCTAGAAATCCTACACAAACTCGCTTGGTCGCCTACAAATCCTATACAAACTCGCTTGGTCACCTACAAATCCTATACAAACTCGCTTGGTCACCTACAAATCCTATACAAATTCGCTTGGTCACCTACAAATCCTATACAAACTCGCCTAATGATCACTTACAAATCCTACGGAAACTCCCTTGGTCGCCTACAAATCCTACAGAAACTCGCTTGGTCGCCTACAAATCCTACACAAACTCGCTTCTTCGCCTACAAATCCTACACAAACTCGCTTGGTCGCCTACAAATCCTATATAAACTCGCTTGGTCACCTACAAATCCTATACAAACTCGCCTGGTCGCCTACAAATCCTACACAAACTCGCTTGGTCGCCTACAAATCCTATAGAAATTCGCTTGGTCACCTACAAATCCTACACAAACTCGCCTTGATCACTTACAAATCCTACACAAACTCGCTTTGTCGCCTACAAATCCTACACAAACTCGCTTGGTCGCCTACAAATCCTATATAAATTCGCTTGGTCACCTACAAATCCTATACAAACTCGCCTAATGGTCACCTACAAATCCTATACAAACTCGCCTGGTCGCCTACAAATCCTACACAAACTCGCTTGGTCGCCTACAAATCCTATATAAACTCGCTTGGTCGCCTACAAATCCTACACAAACTCGCTTGGTCGCCTACAAATCCTACACAAACTCGCTTGGTCGCCTACAAATCCTATATAAACTCCCTGGTCGCCTACAAATCCTATAGAAATTCGCTTGGTCACCTACAAATCCTACACAAACTCGCCTAATGATCACTTACAAATCCTACACAAACTCGCCTAATGATCACCTACAAATCCTATATAAACTCGCTTGGTCATCTACAAATCCTATACAAACTCGCCTGGTCGCCTACAAATCCTATACAAACTCGCCTGGTCGCCTACAAATCCTACACAAACTCGCTTGGTCGCCTACAAATCCTACACAAACTCGCTTGGTCACCTACAAATCCTATACAAATTCCTTTGGTCACCTACAAATCCTACACAAACTCGCCTGGTCACTTACAAATCCTATACAAACTCGCCTAATGATCACCTACAAATCCTATATAAATTCGCTTGGTCACCTACAAATCCTATACAAACTCGCCTGGTCGCCTACAAATCCTATACAAACTCGCGTGGTCGCCTACAAATCCTACGCAAACTCCGCTTGGTCGCCTACAAATCCTATACAAACTCGCTTGGTCGCCTACAAATCCTACACAAACTCGCTTGGTCGCCTACAAATCCTACACAAACTCGCTTGGTCGCCTACAAATCCTATATAAACTCGCTTGGTCACCTACAAATCCTATACAAACTCGCATGGTCGCCTACAAATCCTATAAAAACTCGCTTGGTCTCCTACAAATCCTATACAAACTCGCCTGGTCGCCTACAAATCCTACACAAACTCGCTTGGTCGCCTACAAATCCTATATAAACTCGCTTGGTCGCCTACAAATCCTAAACAAACTCGCTTGGTCGCCTACAAATCCTATATAAACTCGCTTGGTCACCTACAAATCCTATATAAACTCCCTTGGTCGCCTACAAATCCTATAGAAATTCGCTTGGTCACCTACAAATCCTACACAAACTCGCCTAATGATCACTTACAAATCCTACACAAACTCGCCTAATGATCACCTACAAATCCTATATAAACTCGCTTGGTCACCTACAAATCCTATACAAACTCGCCTGGTCGCCTACAAATCCTATACAAACTCGTCTGGTCGCCTACAAATCCTACACAAACTCGCTTGGTCGCCTACAAATCCTATATAAACTCGCTTGGTCGCCTACAAATCCTACACAAACTCGCTTGTTCACCTACAAATCCTATATAAACTCGCTTGGTCACCTACAAATCCTATATAAACTCCCTTGGTCGCCTACAAATCCTATAGAAATTCGCTTGGTCACCTACAAATCCTACACAAACTCGCCTAATGATCACTTACAAATCCTACACAAACTCGCCTAATGATCACCTACAAATCCTATATAAACTCGCTTGGTCACCTACAAATCCTATAGAAACTCGCCTGGTCGCCTACAAATCCTATACAAACTCGCCTGGTCGCCTACAAATCCTACACAAACTCGCTTGGTCGCCTACAAATCCTACACAAACTCGCCTGGTCACCTACAAATCCTATAGAAATTCCTTTGGTCACTTACAAATAATACACAAACTCGCCTAATGATCACCTACAAATCCTATATAAATTCGCTTGGTCACCTACAAATCCTATACAAACTCGCCTGGTCGCCTACAAATCCTATACAAACTCGCCTGGTCGCCTACAAATCCTACGCAAACTCCCTTGGTCGCCTACAAATCTTACACAAACTCGCTTGGTCGCCTACAAATCCTACACAAACTCGCTTGGTCGCCTACAAATCCTACACAAACTCGCTTGGTCGCCTACAAATCCTATATAAACTCGCTTGGTCACCTACAAATCCTATACAAACTCGCCTGGTCGCCTACAAATCCTATACAAACTCGCCTGGTCGCCTACAAATCCTACGCAAACTCCCTTGGTCGCCTACAAATCCTACACAAACTCGCTTGGTCGCCTACAAATCCTACGCAAACTCGCTTGGTCGCCTACAAATCCTACACAAACTCGCTTGGTCACCTACAAATCTCTACCTAGGTCCCAGACCATCACTTCTGCCGTTTTATCGTGACTCACGAAATCGTAATGACAGTATCTTACACGCTGGCCTGGAGTTTGGCGACTCACTCGCCACGAGTTCCACCCCCTCCCCCGTGGAATGGTTATTACTGCCGTTTCCTATGAAGTCATCACCTTGAGTATTAAAAACCAACATTACTACAGTTACAACTTACTGTCAGTTTGGTGTGACTGGTAATCAGTACCATGATGATTACATTCACCACATGACCAGGACCACCAATATCACTATCACCATTACCAATATCAGGACCCCGATCACCAGGATCATCATCAACAAGCAAACTGTTCCATTAGGCTAGACAGTTTTACACTTGATACCTTTCGTGCATTTCTGCTCTCTCGAGAGGTCACAGATATTTAGACATCTGTTCTTCTCGGTTAGGTTAGGTTCCGTTAGATTAAGCGAGTGCTGTTAGAGTTACGTACATTTATCTATAATTATCAGACGATAAATTAATGAAAATATAAACGGATGGTTTATGTCCGACAGCGCGGGGGTATAACGTGATATTTTGAGTGTGCGTCGTCTCATGAACGGGACAGGAGTTGGTAGACTGGTTGCACCATGACCACTCTTGGTATCTGCGTCGCTGTCAGCCGACGGGCCACCATGACCCACCGACCACGAACCATCACACCTTCTAATAACCGGCTTATATAAAAAATGAAAAGCCTTCCAGAGGGGTCGCCATGAATTCAACAGAATCTGCCATTCTATTTTCACAAATGAATGGTGAACGGCGCCTATTAGCCGAAGCTGCCGCCCATTGAAGACCTTCTTTCATGGGTCTCTTGTTCTTCGGGGCCTCCCGCTTCAGTCTATCGAGCCATCTCATTGTTGTGTCATGTTCATTCAGGGACTCAGCGTCCGATTCCTTCTCATCCATCTCCATTTTTCAAATTTATCCATCATTATCCAAGTTTACTCATCAACAGTTACCTTTTATTTCAGTTTTCCGGTATTAACTAAGGTGGTCGAGATCGTTAGTGGTGCAACAACCGGGGATACCCGGGGCTGAGGTACTGCAAGATCCCTGTAGGAAGTCGTGAAGGAGGTGAGCGGGAGGGGGTGACGAGGGCAGGCGCGGTGCCCCTGTGTGTGGCCCAACAACACAGCTTTTTGTGACCTGGACGTCGCTCTCTTTTTACGTCACGAGCCTCTTTGTGACGTCATAACAGACGAGCACAAATCAAAATGAATCAAAGGAGCCGATGAAACAGATCCACCTACTTGAAGCTTCCCTCTAGCTCCGCCTCATTACCCCAGTTCTTCAAGATGGAACCTCGCCAGTCCATCATATCACATTCCAGATCAATTATAAACCTTCAGCTCAGGAAGCCAGTAAATTTTAATGAGGACTCTGCAAATGACGAACCTGTGACTTTCAAACGGCAGTAACTGTATTAATTAAGACATTCATTTTCACCATTCGACCTGCAGCTACATCAAACGTGCCGACACAACAAGAATTGAGGAGCGCGCCGGCGGAATTAAAGTCTGGAGGCTATAGTACAGGGAGTAGCGTGGCTTGAGGACTAGTACTAGACAGGTAGGGAAGGGTTAGAAACACCTGGAACTTTAGATTTTCAGACTGAGAAACAAGAAAGAGGATAGCCTCAGGGTTCGTACTAGATATAAAGGAAAGGATGAAGGGGGGACTGACAGTCAGTCAGGCCAAGGGACAGAAAAAAAGGTGACCTCAGGGCTCATACTAGATAAGGAAGGATTATTAAAGAGCCCTGGATCTTAAATCTATATGTTAAAAGACAACGTAGAGAGGGGTCTCAGGACTACACTCACCATACCAAAACACACGCAATTTAGAAACATGCGAGCTGAACAAAAATTTGAAAATTCTCCTCATATTAAAATACACCTTCAATGACAGATGAATTCGCTAAAGACACAAAATCTAGGAAACTGCTTAATTAAGGATGTCCTGAGCGAAATGTAATCTTCCTAGATCTCAGACTACCAAATATAACGTTGAAATTACTAAATAACAGAACTGTACCACATATAAGTTTGTGATGCAATGCAGATCGACAAGCACAGACAAGAGAAATCCAAAGATTTTGTGATAAATTCGCGTCGAGTCAGTAGTTGACTAAACCAGGGTGGATAAGACACTAACATTTCATTTTCACGAGCAATAAAAAACTAATTACACACATCACAAATGCAACTTTCGCAGATCACAACTTCACTGCAGTGCAGAACAAGGACAAACAACCCAAAGTAGCGACAACTGAGATGGAATGTTTAGAAAACTTCATATCAACAAGAGCACTGACTTTGAAGAATAAATGAGGCAGTATAGCACATACCTTGAGCATCAGGCCCGAGCACTCAAAACAATGCTTGGAAAAACTGAAAACAAATATAAGGGGTCTGTTTAAAACGTGTTCCAAAGAGAAAGGCAAAAACAAGATTAAACAAAGAACGTAAAAGACTTTTGCTAGGGAGAGTCGCTGAATTACTCTGAAGAACACAATGAAGGAACAAGGCAAAGAAACAATAAACTGAGAAATACAGAGGAAACTACAGTACTCAAGCCGACTAGGGAAATTAAATAAGGAACACAACGCTATTCAAGAAATTGGAAAAACTCAAAATATTTTTTAATATACAAAATCTAACTGAATATCTGAAGATCATTAGCCCCTCTACTTGAACGTGCATACACGCAAAACAACAGTTACATTTTGAAAGAACACTATGAATGAACGGTTAGCAGTCAAACAGGAAACACGAGGGAAGACCCATTCAGTTTCTTCCATGAACTCGACTCATCACACAATTTAACTGATATAAACACGGATCCTACAGACACTGAAATAGATAATATGACCATGCACTCTGCACCAGGACCAGACTCCCAGAATGCCATGTTTATAAAAACGGGATACCACTGACCAGGAAGCTCATTCTACTTTGAAAAACAAAAGTTTATGCCTAGTGCTGGCACGTAAGACTATGAAGAACATCAGCCCAACCGGGTCGATGTTGTATCAGTCCACTCTTTGAATGCAGCAGGGGTAGCGTCTAATGCGCTTGTGAGGGACGTGAACAGCTGGTGGACAGGGTCCATTAGTGTACATCCACTAATGAGAGGTCTTCGTCCAAAAGGTTTACAAATTTTGAAATCTTTAACAAATCCTGAGCGCAGTTTCGACGGGGATGAAGGTTTGAAAACCAGTTGAAGATTGAACATTAGCGGGATTGGGGAACTTTTTTCGAAATTTCCCACAATGGCTTATCGACAATACAAAAAAGGAAGGGGAGGGAGGGGAAAATAATCAGTCCCCCCCTGGGGTCGGTTTAAATCCATCACTTTGGATGACAGCAAGGGGGGCGTGGCTTTACGGTGAGGTGACGTAAAAAGATGGAGGCGGGGGCAAGGGGGAATATTCATAGGCCCAAAAGGGTTTAACAAGGTTGAAAAATTCTTTGTCAAAATCCCATGATGTTGTCGACGGGGATGAAGGTTTTAAAAAACCCACAAGTTGAAATTTGGGCCTTATCGCATATGGGGAAACTTTTTCAGGGAAAATTTTCGGTTTTTCCCTTATCGCCGTGACCTGCGCATCGGGGGTCTTTTTAAAAAAATTCTTCAACATTTTTCCCGGGCGAAACCTCGGCAGTGGATTCCCTTTACCCCCCCATCTGCTCGTCACCTCCTACGTTTGCCCGTCTGCCCCGCAAACTGTGATGGACAATTTCCGGGTTAATTTTTTCCTCTTCCCTCCTCCCGCCTTCCTTTTTTTGGCGGGAAAAACTTTAATAAAGTTCCCCTTTCTGGGTTTTTCTTCTTCCGTGGTTTTAAACCATCCCGTCGAACGCTCATGGATCTTGGCGTTCTTCCCTTGTTCCAACGGGCGGTTTTGGCAGTGGATGGTACCCCCCTCTGCTTCCCCTTTCCCCACCTTTAAACACTGCCCCCTTTTCATTCTACAGAAAATTAAAATCGACTTCCGGGGGGACGCCCATTCTCCTCTTCCCACCCCTTTTCCGTTTGGACGATGGGGTTTAAACTGTAAAGACCCCTAACCTAATGTTTAAAACTTGTCTTTCAAACCCTTCATCCCAAAGTCGGGGGCCCGAGATCTTTGTTCAAGAATTTTCAACCTGTTCAACCTTTTGGGCAAAACCCACTCGGGATGGGACCTTTGCCCCCATCTGCTACGTTCAACCCGTTTTAACCACGTCTCCCCTATCTGTCATTCTACAAAATGTGGGCTAAACCCGACTCAGGGGAGACTGATACCTCATTCTCCTCCTCTACGCCTTTCTTTTTGGACGATGAAAACCTTTTGGGGAAACTTTCCCTTAAAACCCCCAAAGCTAAATGTTAATCTTCAACTTTTCTTTTTTAAAACCCTTCATCACAACTTCAACACTGCGCATCATGGGATCTTGTTCAAAAAATTTTTTACACTTGTTCAACCCTTTTACAAAACCTCCCTTTGACTGTGGGTGGTACCAGAAGCCTACTGTGCAGGCGAAACGTTTCGGAATAAAGTTGCCTAACTGTTGCCTATGTGTGAACCATTCATCTACAATACACGTAAGACTATACTGATTGCATTGTTAGAACTTAGTTATTAAAAAAATCCTGTTTCTGAGATAATGACAACCATCTGAAAAATTTCTGCGGCTGGAATTCCCCAAAACTTGAACTTCAGTCAAGAGCCTTACGACCGGACTCGACTGCCAACCTAAGACCTTATTTTTGAAGGACCGAAACGTCGTCATATGGCTCTTAAGTGAGGGTTTTTGGTTAATAATTTTGGCATATAAAACACTTTCAGACAACCGGTTTTAATCGAGATAATGGAGTGCTTCACATGGTCACAGGAAATGTGTGTTGCGGATGTGGTTAATTTCCACCTGTTGACTTATAATAATATTGGTACAATTACCGACAATATGTTAGGTAAAAGGACACATGTAACTAATGTGACATTTTATTGTGGCAACGTTTCGCTATCCAGGAGCAAATCCATCCTTATACTTTGCCCAACCTATTTTTATGCTACCCAAGCCATAGCTTTTGTAACTTTTCTTTCTCTTGTACCTGCTGACTTTTCCACCACGTGTATTACTACTACCTCTACTTGTACTACACCTCACTCAAAGCCTATATATACCCTCTGTGTTCATGTATTGTTTGTAATGGCTTGACAAAGCTCCTGGAGAGCGAAACGTTGCCACAATAAAAATGTCTCGTTAGTTACATTTGTGTCTTTTTACTGTTGATTCCTGTTCAGAGGATTAGAGAAGGGAACGTCTCCAACGGTTACCTGGAGCCTGGAGGTTACCTGGAGGTTATTCCGAGGATCAACGTCCCCGCGGCCCGGTCTATGACCAGGCCTCCAGGTGGATCAGGGCCTGATCAACTAGGCTGTTACTGCTGGCCGCACGCAGTCCAACGTACGAGCCACAGCCCGGCTGATCCGGCACTGACTTTAGGTATCTGTCCAGCTCTCTCTTGAAGGCAGCCAGGGGTTTATTGGCAAATCCCCTAATGCTTGATGGGAGGCTGTTGAACAGTCTTGGGCCCCGGACACTTATGGTGTTTTCCCTTAGTGTACCAATGGCGCCCCTACTTTTAATTGGGGGCATTTTGCATCGCCTGCCCAGTCTTTTACTTTCGTAGAGAGTGATCTCTGTGTGCAGATTCGGGACCATTCCTTCCAGGATTTTCCAAGTGTAGATTATGATATATATCTCTCTCTCCTGCGTTCCAACTACTACAAGTCAAGTGCTTCCAAGCGTTCCCAGTAGTTCAGGTGCTTGACAGAACTTATACATGCAGTAAAGGATCTCTGTATACTCTCCAGATCTGCAATTTCACCTGCTTTGAATGGAGATGTTAATGTACAGCAGTATTCCAGCCTAGAGAGAACAAGTGATTTGAAAAGGATCATCATTGGCTTGGCATCTCTCGTTTTGAAAGTTCTCATTATCCATCCTATCATTTTCTTTGCACTTATGATCGTGGCACTGTTGTGATCCTTGAAAGTGAGATCCTCAGACATTACTACTCCCAGGCCCCTTACATTATTTTTCCGGTCTATTGTATGGCCAGAGTCTGTAGTATACTCTGTTCTAGTTATTATCTCCTCCAGTTTTCCATAACGGAGTAGTTGGAATTTGTCCTCATTGAACAGTAAAAGAAACGGTAAAACGGTAAAAGAAAAAAGTCCACTTAGGGTCACACTTCCCTATTACCGATAGGAACATTTGTTTAGTGAGGGCAGTAGCTCATTATCAGGGTGAAGAAAAAATAAACAACCACTAAAACGGGTACAGTGGTGGGGAAAAAAGAAAACAAAAAAGAAACAGGCTCTCTGTTCATACTAAAACGGGTACAATGGTGGGTAAACAAAGAATCCCTTAAGGTAATCAGTTAACATGGAGATGTCTTTGTAACAGGATGAACCAGTTGTATATTCTTGAAAAGTACATAAAATAAGGTTCACAACATGTGGTTCCATGGAGCTACTAGCCGCTCTGGAAAGCACTCAACCCGAACAGGAGACACGTTGGGGAACAATGTTTTATTGGGACAACGTTTTGCTCTGTAGCTCGCAACGTTGTCCCAGCAAAAGCCTGTTCTACAACGCATGTTTTCTTCACTATCGTTTTGATTCACTCAAATTATAACCATTAGACACTGCCATACTCTGCAGACCATATTAGAGCCATTGGAAGCTGCTTCACTAATTAAGATGATCAGACTCATTAATGTTAGTGCTGCAGTCTCCTTCCCCCCTCCCCATATGACAAGGTTGTGGGACGCCTGCAAAGAAACACGTCGCGGGGAGGAAAGGCGCACGGGTCTCAGAGGCGGCGTCTCTCCTACGTCCTTCTGTCGCGGATTTAATGTATTCCAGCGGCGTCGTTTGAGGAAAGATCAGATGACAGGTCTGGACGGTCGGTCCAGCTAGGAATCACTCCTAACACAATGTGGGGGGTCCATGTTGATACTGCTACTGTACAACAGTAATGTGGGGGCTAAACCCAGCCACTGCTACTGTGCAACGGTGATGTAGTGCTACCCACCACCCAGACACTGCTACTGGGGCGCTACCCACAGACACATTTCAGGAGCTTACACAAGAGTCCTTGGAGTACTGGCTGTAATCTGGTGATCAGAGAGGCAATGTAAGATCGATTTTAATTAAGACAGGCTGGTGCTTAGGTTTCAAGTGTTGTGCTCCGCCACCTGGCCAAAAAGGCACAAGACTTCCCATCAAAGCGATGAATATTTAAAGGTGGCGACAATTGCACCAATAAAACTGTTTTGACTGAGGTATTTGTTTGCGGCCGTGGTAGAGAGGACTCTCATCGAGTGCTGAGTCAAGTTAAATAGTACTTACAAATATTGGTCTGTCCGCTCCGTCATCAAAGAGTTTATTAAGACGCATGTGCAACATTTAGGAATCTTTATTTTAGAAACGTTTCGCGGCGGAATTCTTCAGTGAAATGGTGGTGTGGGCAGTGGTGTGTGGTGGTGGTGTGTGATGGCGGTGGAGTGGGCAGTGGTGTGTGGTGGTGGTGTGTGATGGCGGTGGAGTGGGCAGTGGTGTGTGGTGGGTGGTGTGGGCAGTGGTGTGTGGTGGTGGTGTGTGATGGCGGTGGAGTGGGCAGTGGTGTGTGGTGGGTGGTGTGGGCAGTGGTGTGTGGTGGGTGGTGTGGGCAGTGGTGTGTGGTGGGTGGTGTGGGCAGTGGTGTGTGGTGGTGGTGGTGATGTGGGCAGTGGTGTGTGGTGGTGTGGGCAGTGGTGTGTGGTGGTGGTGTGTGGTGGTGGTGTGGGCAGTGGTGTGTGATGGTGGTGTGTGGTGGTGGTGGTGTGTGGTGGTGGTGGTGGTGGTGGTGGTGTGGGCAGTGGTGTGTGATGGTGGTGGTGTGTGGTGGTGGTGGTGTGTGGTGGTGGTGGTGTGTGGTGGTGGTGGTGTGTGATGGTGGTGGTGTGTGATGGTGGTGGTGTGGGCAGTGGTGTGTGGTGGTGGTGGTGTGTGATGGTGGTGGTGTGTGATGGTGGTGGTGTGGGCAGTGGTGTGTGGTGGTGGTGGTGTGGGCAGTGGTGTGTGGTGGTGTGGGCAGTGGTGTGTGGTGGTGTGGGCAGTGGTGTGTGGTGGTGTGGGCAGTGGTGTGTGGTGGTGGTGTGGGCAGTGGTGTGTGGTGGTGGTGTGGGCAGTGGTGTGTGGTGGTGGTGTGGGCAGTGGTGTGTGGTGGTGTGGGCAGTGGTGTGTGGTGGTGGTGTGGGCAGTGGTGTGTGGTGGTGTGGGCAGTGGTGTGTGGTGGTGGTGTGGGCAGTGGTGTGTGGTGGTGTGGGCAGTGGTGTGTGGTGGTGTGGGCAGTGGTGTGTGGTGGTGGTGTGGGCAGTGGTGTGTGGTGGTGGTGTGGGCAGTGGTGTGTGGTGGTGTGTGCAGTGGTGTGTGGTGGTGTGGGCAGTGGTGTGTGGTGGTGGTGTGGGCAGTGGTGTGTGGTGGTGGTGTGGGCAGTGGTGTGTGGTGGTGGTGTGGGCCGTGGTGTGTGGTGGTGTGGGCAGTGGTGTGTGGTGGTGGTGTGGGCAGTGGTGTGTGGTGGTGTGGGCAGTGGTGTGTGGTGGTGTGGGCAGTGGTGTGTGATGGTGGTGGTGTGGGCAGTGGTGTGTGGTGGTGGTGTGGGCAGTGGTGTGTGGTGGCGTGGGCAGTGGTGTGTGGTGGCGTGGGCAGTGGTGTGTGGTGGTGGTGTGGGCAGTGGTGTGTGGTGGCGTGGGCAGTGGTGTGTGGTGGCGTGGGCAGTGGTGTGTGGTGGTGTGGGCAGTGGTGTGTGGTGGTGTGGGCAGTGGTGTGTGGTGGTGTGAGCAGTGGTGTGTGGTGGTGGTGTGGGCAGTGGTGTGTGGTGATGTGGGGAAATGGTGTATGGTGGTGTGGGAAATGGTGTGTGGTGGTGTAGGCAGTGGTGGTGGTGTAGGCAGTGGTGTGTGGTGGTGTAGGCAGTGGGCAGTAGTGTGGTGGTGGTGGTGTGGGTGGTGTGGGTGGTGGTGTGGGTGGTGGTGTGGGCGGTGGTGTGTGGTGGTGGTGTGGGGAGTGGTGCGTGGTGGTGTGGGCGGTGGTGTGTGGTGGTGGTGTGGGCGGTGGTGTGTGGTGGTGGTGTGGGCGGTGGTGTGTGGTGGTGGTGTGGGCAGTGGTGTGTGGTGGTGGTGTGGGCAGTGGTGTGTGGTGGTGGTGTGGGCAGTGGTGTGTGGTGGTGTGGGCAGTGGTGTGTGGTGGTGTGGGCAGTGGTGTGTGGTGGTGGTGTGGGCAGTGGTGTGTGGTGGTGGTGTGGGCAGTGGTGTGGGCAGTGGTGTGTGGTGGTGTGGGCAGTGGTGTGTGGTGGTGGTGTGGGCAGTGGTGTGTGGTGGTGGTGTGGGCAGTGGTGTGTGGTGGTGGTGTGGGCAGTGGTGTGTGGTGGTGTGGGCAGTGGTGTGTGGTGGTGTGGGCAGTGGTGTGTGATGGTGGTGGTGTGGGCAGTGGTGTGTGGTGGTGGTGTGGGCAGTGGTGTGTGGTGGCGTGGGCAGTGGTGTGTGGTGGCGTGGGCAGTGGTGTGTGGTGGTGGTGTGGGCAGTGGTGTGTGGTGGCGTGGGCAGTGGTGTGTGGTGGCGTGGGCAGTGGTGTGTGGTGGTGTGGGCAGTGGTGTGTGGTGGTGTGGGCAGTGGTGTGTGGTGGTGTGAGCAGTGGTGTGTGGTGGTGGTGTGGGCAGTGGTGTGTGGTGATGTGGGGAAATGGTGTATGGTGGTGTGGGAAATGGTGTGTGGTGGTGTAGGCAGTGGTGGTGGTGTAGGCAGTGGTGTGTGGTGGTGTAGGCAGTGGGCAGTAGTGTGGTGGTGGTGGTGTGGGTGGTGTGGGTGGTGGTGTGGGTGGTGGTGTGGGCGGTGGTGTGTGGTGGTGGTGTGGGGAGTGGTGCGTGGTGGTGTGGGCGGTGGTGTGTGGTGGTGGTGTGGGCGGTGGTGTGTGGTGGTGGTGTGGGCGGTAGTGTGTGGTGGTGGTGTGGGCGGTAGTGTGTGGTGGTGGTGTGGGCGGTAGTGTGTGGTGGTGGTGTGGGCGGTAGTGTGTGGTGGTGATGTGGGAGGTAGTGTGTGGTGGTGGTGGTGTGGGCTGTGGTGTGTGGTGGTGGTGAGGGCAGTGGTGTGTGGTGGTGGTGAGGGCAGTGGTGTGTGGTGGTGGTGAGGGCAGTGGTGTGTGGTGGTGGTGTGGGCAGTGGTGTGAGGTGGTGGTGTGGGCAGTGGTGTGAGGTGGTGGTGTGGGCAGTGGTGTGTGGTGGTGGTGAGGGCAGTGGTGTGTGGTGGTGATGTGGGCAGTGGTGTGAGGTGGTGGTGTGGGCAGTGGTGTGTGGTGGTGGTGGTGTGGGCAGTGGTGTGTGGTGGTGGTGGTGTGGGCAGTGGTGTATGGTGGTGGTGGTGTGGGCAGTGGTGTATGGTGGTGTGGGCAGTGGTGTATGGTGGTGTGGGCAGTGGTGTATGGTGGTGTGGGCAGTGTGTATGGTGGTGTGGGCAGTGGTGTGTGGTGGTGGGTCTGAGATGGAGCAACTGACACACACCCACCATCCATCTTGCACTACCGTAGTACCCGGGAGTAATTACACCTGTTTTTTTCTCCTTACACTCGCTACCAGGGGCAAGTCTCCAAAACGAAGGGACCCTGAATCCGCTACCAGTGACCTACGTCAGTAGGAAGGGTCTCTATACCAGCTACCAGGGGGGCCCTACGCCAGATTGTTGGACCCCTTAACCTGCTATCGAAGCACGCTGTCAGGACCCGTAAATTTGCTATCGCAAGCCAGACGTATCGAAGAAACGGAGACACACAGCTAGGCTATCGTTGAAAGCAGTAGCTACCAGGGTCCACACAATCGCTACCCTAAGGTGCGTGCTCGTGGCTTGGTTGGTAGCGTCCTTCGCTTACATACCGAGGGTCCGGGATCAATCCCCAGTACGGGTGAAAGGTTGGGCATGTTTCCTTAGGCTTGCTCTAGATACGTGGGTGTTAGCCGACTGCTGTGGATCGCACCCTGAGGGTCAAAAGTAAAGAACCCCAGTGGAAATAAGAGAGAGTCCCCGATAACGCCCTGACGTTATTGGATTATTCTTGGTGGCTAACCCCCCAGGGTTTAAAGTACCAACAAAATCTTACTCTTTTATCTAAGGAGGACTGGACCTACTCCGAGGGGCACACAAGAAAAAAAAATACTTGCCCAGTAAGAAAAAGTGTCGATGACTCCAAAACTGTTGCCAGACACGAACTATCGCCAACTGATGGCCCTAAGAGTCTAGTCTGCCTTATTTTATGTGCCTTATTATGGGTAGCAGCTAAAACCATTGGAAAGGGCCACAGTGAGTTCATGAACTGGAGTCTTAACAGGATAAGGATGATTATAATGATGATGCAGTGATGATAACTGTGGAGATTCGAGTGATGTAAAGACGTAAAACGGAGATTAGCAAAGTAAGTTAAAGTGCTAATGAGCTATTTACAAATTTACTGAATCTGGAAGGAGCGTCATCAATTAATGTTGTCTGACAGATTGATGTTAATCTGAGTACGGATTACACGTACTCTTGAAGTCCCGAAGAGATCCTGTGCACCAACATACCACAGTGTTACTATTGAAGACATCCCTTGTACCAACATACCAAGGTGTTAGTGTCGGACAAACAACATATTAGACACAGTGTACAGTACAATACTCATCAACTTGGGGATTTTTTCTACTATTTATAATGTTATGTAATCTTGAAGGTGAAGACACACGTGATAAAGCTATGACTTACTGGGATAAAGCTAAGAAACACCGGCATAAAACTATGATAAATGTCCAACTCACTGGGATAAAAGTATGACTCACCTGTATAAAGCTATGACTCAATGGAATAAAGGTACGAGACATCTGGATAAAGGTATGACTCACCAGGACAAATCTGTGACTCAGCTGCTTTAAACTACTTAAACTCGCTGGGACAGGGAGAAGCTGATACACACACCTCACTGTAATGAGCAGAGGTCGGTGTCACCCAGAATGTAGTCCCGGAGGGAAGAGCATGCAAGCAAATTTCACTCACACACACACACACACACACACACACACACACACACACACACACACACACACACACACACACACACAATAGTACCAGTGATAACAAATATCGATACAGGTAAAAATTTTCAGGTAAACACATTTACAATACAAAGTCCTTTGTACAGTATTCGATTATGAGGTGTTCAATATGCAGGAGTTCGAAATGAAAGATGGAGGGAAGGGGGGAAACAGGAGGGAAGAAGGGATAGGGGGGTGAGAATGGGACGCCAAAGGTGAGTAACCCAGAGATGCAGAAGCAGTCTTGACCCTTGCGTCAGAAGGTGGTAAATGCGAGAAGACAGGTGACCGCGAGCGTTGGCCGTGGGGAAAGGACGGGGGATAGGGGAGGGGAAACGGGAAGGGAAGGGGTTGGGGGAGGCAGCCAGGATGAAATTTCTGGCGTCTGATTATGAGGTAGAGAGAGCATCTTATCTGGATGCTGCACCTGTATATTATCTCCAGACAACACGTAGCGGGCGACCCGCACCACCGCTAGTTACCTTTTCAGGGTCAACTGCGTAGCCAGGGAGCTGGGCCACTCCTGGCCCGCCTGAACCTGCATAGCCAGGGAGCCGGACCACTCCTGGTCCGCCTGAACCTGCATAGCCAGGGAGCCGGGCCACTCCTGGCCCGCCCGATCCTGCGTAGCCAGGGATCCGAGCCACTCCTGGACCGCCCGATCCTGCGTAGCCAAGAAGCTGGGTCACTCCTCCCCCGCCCGATCCTGCCACTTTTTTCGTGCCTACTTATTTGCCATGGAACGCACGAGAGAATGTACACAAGTAACACTGGAAGCACAAGTACTGAAGGTAACCCTTACTGAGGTCCCTTATTAAGGCACTTTATCAAGGTACCTTATCAACGGCTTATTTCTCTCATCAATATGAACATAATGATACACAATACTGACACGGAGATGAGTAAGATGTACACAACAGCTAGCTATCTTTATTTACCAAGTGTTTCGCCTAAAGAATAGCCACAATACAATGACTGGAACACATTACCCGCACACAAGAGACTGAACCTTATGACGACTTGGACCATTAACTACAGAAGCACAAAGGGAAAGGAACCAGAATATATATACTAGAAGGAAGGGGGGAGTGGTGTAACAAGAGGGAATAGTATTCAAGCGGCAGTAGTAGTAGTGGTGGTGCTATTAGTAATGGAAGTGGTGGTAGTATTAGTGGTGTAAGTGGTAGTATTAGTAGTAGTGGTGGTGGTGGTGGTACTAGTAGTTGTGGTGGTGGTGGTACTAGTAGCGGTGGTGGTGGTGGTACTGGTAGTGGTGGTACTAGTAGTAGTGGTGGTGGTACTAGTAGTGGTGGTGGTACTAGTAGTAGTGGTGGTGGTACTAGTAGTAGAGGTGGTGGTACTAGTAGTAGTGGTGGTGGTAGTAGTGGTGGTGGTACTAGTAGTGGTGGTGGTGGTACTAGTAGTGGTGGTGGTGGTGGTACTAGTAGTAGTGGTGGTGGTGGTGGTGGTGGTACTAGTAGTGGTGGTGGTGGTACTAGTACTGGTGGTACTAGTAGTGGAGGTGGTGGTACTAGTAGTGGTGGTGGTGGTACTAGTAGTAGTGGATGTGGTGGTACTAGTAGTAGAGGTGGTGGTACTAGTAGTAGTGGTGGTGGTACTAGTAGTGGTGGTGGTGGTACTAGTAGTGGTGGTGGTGGTACTAGGAGTGGTGGTGGTGGTACTAGTAGTGGAGGTGGTGGTACTAGTAGTGGTGGTGGTGGTGGTACTAGTAGTAGTGGAGGTGGTGGTACTAGTAGTAGTGGAGGTGGTGGTACTAGTAGTGGAGGTGGTGGTACTAGTAGTAGAGGTGGTGGTACTAGTTGTAGAGGTGGTACTAGTAGCAGAGGTGGTGGTACTAGTAGTAGTGGAGGTGGTGGTACTAGTAGTAGTGGTGGTGGTACTAGTAGTAGTGGAGGTGGTGGTACTAGTAGTGGTGGTGGTACTAGTAGTAGTGGAGGTGGTGGTACTAGTAGTAGTGGTGGTGGTGGTACTAGTAGTGGTGGTGGTGGTACTAGTAGTGGTGGTGGTACTAGTAGTGGTGGTGGTGGTGGTGGTACTAGTAGTGGAGGTGGTGGTACTAGTAGTGGAGGTGGTGGTACTAGTAGTAGTGGTGGTACTAGTAGTAGTGGTGGTGGTACTAGTAGTAGTGGTGGTGGTGGTACTAGTAGTGGAAGTGGTGGTACTAGTAGTAGTGGTGGTGGTGGTGGTACTATTAGTAGTGGAGGTGGTGGTACTAGTAGTAGTGGAGGTGGTGGTACTAGTAGTAGTGGAGGTGGTGGTACTAGTAGTAGTGGTTGTGGTGGTACTAGTAGTAGTGGTGGTGGTGGTACTAGTAGTAGTGGTGGTGGTGGTACTAGTAGTGGAGGTGGTGGTACTAGTAGTAGTGGTGGTGGTACTAGTAGTAGTGGTGGTGGTGGTGGTACTAGTAGTAGTGGTGGTGGTGGTACTAGTAGTAGTGGTGGTGGTGGTACTAGTAGTGGTGGTGGTGGTACTAGTAGTAGTGGAGGTGGTGGTACTAGTAGTAGTGGAAGTGGTGATAGAAGTGTTAGTGCTGTAAGCTTCTTCAGTGGAATACAGAGCTGATGTTTCGGATATCAAGACACCAGACTGTTACTCTAGTCTTGCTCATCTCTCATCAACATGTTTTCCCTAGCTCTTATAATACTCATGGGTAAGCGCTAAGCCTGTATGAGTCATACGGCACTTGGGGAATGGGATAATCAGGTTTGATCCCAGGAAAGGAAGGACAGCGTTTATTAAAGCACATGAGCCCTTTGTTGGCACCAAGGGGGAAAAAAAACGCACACACAACAAGCAACAAACACATGCACACACAACAATAACATCTTAAAGAAACACAATACCTTTTTAGAATACAACAATCATATGCAACACAACAAGGTAAGCACAGAACTTGCACAAGGTATTTTTCTTTGCAACAGGAAAAAACGGCAATAAAGACGTATAGAATCAAATTAGCTGTATGTTGCATTTTAGCTGAAGCAAGAGGCAGCAGTCATTGTTTACCTTCAAGAAACCAGAAACTTGCACTGTAAGAATCGCTGAAATGAAGCCGAGGTATTTTATCAATCTGCAACAATGATTTTTAAAGACCTAGGGGGGAAAATATTTATTTTAGTTCAAAATGCTAACATCTTGAAAACATACGAGTGACAAGAGCCACTGTATCGTCTCCATTACTGCCAAAGTAATGTAGCAGAAGCAACACTACTTTGGCAGTAATGGTTTATCATCCATCCAACAGGTAAATACTTTAGTAAATATTACTGTTCTTCATTAGTATATATCACTAATTTATTTCATTATATTAATAAAGGTAACAACAACCCAGTAAGGCTGAACATTCTTTGCCCAACCCTGTTCGTAGCTATAATCTTTAGGTATAAAATAATATCTGAATTGCACCCTTAATATCTCATTTATTAATAGCTCGTACTTCCAGTTCTTTTAATTGCCTCATAAATGACAATTCTGACTCTCCTTTATTATTTACATATCATCAAGTTCAACAGCAATAATTTTTAATGTAAATTTTTCCATGTTGCAAGAAAAATTAATGTTACGTATTTCGAGTTCTGTGTATCCAATGACCTGGCCAATAACACATCGCACCTGGGATGTGCGCAAACAGCTCTTATGCCGCAAGAAAACACAGCATTCAGAAAGTGGTTAACATCTCAAGCCTAAAAACACGTTTTGTGTTAATGTGTTAAGTAATGCCGGTGCTATATTCAGGGAAAGCGAAAAAAGGTGCACCAGCCTCCCCCAGGTAATGAAAGTCTAGGTGAAGAAACACTAGCTTGCGCCTATCCAATGCCTAGGTGACCCTAAAATTCTGGTTCTGATAATTACGGTACAGATATACATGTATACATTTACAGACGTTACGTGCAGATGTAAATACACGTGTTCAAAGATAATTACCACCCAGGAGTAGAGACGTGTCTTTACTGACAGTTGTGGTCAGACCAACTCACTCATTTACCAATAATTAACGATCAGGTTCCGAGTCTTACCTGGACCAAGGAAGCCATGGCAGGAAGCTCGCACACTCACCTGAGGGAGAGAAATAAGTCAGTGTGAGAATATTACAGCGTCCTCCTGCTCAAGCTGACTTTTGCCCTTGCATTGTGTTCATTAACGTTAATTTAAATTATTTACACGGAATACATTATAAATATACGAAAAATGATGCAGCTTTAGTTTCCCTCAAGACATTTTTTTAGGAACGTATTGAGCTTGTAGAACAAAAAAAACTACAATTTTCTTCACGTAATTTCATAACTAGAAATTATCAAATTATCTTGGGTACCCGCTTTCTTTTCCCAAACCCTACCACAAGGGTTTTAAACATAGCTTATGAATTCATTTCCCAATAATACAATTTAAAATCGGCCGGGAACAAAAGGGGGGGTTCAGAAAAGGAGGAAACGTGTGGATGTTTACGTACCTGAAACGGATTAGCAGCACATCTTTGGTCTACATATCTGACAGGAAGGCAACAACGGGGCAACTTGAAGACGTCAAAATTCCCGTGGCTAAACATTTTCCTTAACCCCCACTGATTTGAAAAGGGAAGAGAAAAAACTTTTCACTCTGAGCTTCCAGAGGGGGAGGGGAAACTATGCCCAAACCCTAAAAAATGCCGCCCCATATGACAACGGGAAAAAGCAAACCCCCTTCCTGTGTTTTTCACCCCTAAAATGTTCCTCTTCGGGAAAAAAAAAGACGTTATAACATATATTGCCAGGCACCCATCAAAAGGGGAAAAAAAGATAAAAAAACATCCGGGCCGGGGAAAAAATTGGAGCCAGCCACTCAAGAGGAGGGGGTTTTTGGGGGCCCGGGAAAAAAAAAATAAAGGAAATGGCGGGAAATCGTACCCCAAACCAGTCACCCTGGAGGGAACCACAGCCCAAGGCCTCCCCCAAAACCCAAACCCAGATACAGATCCCAATGCGGACCCCCAGTACCAAAAAAATACCCAAGTCCGATGACTTCTTTTTTGCAAAAATATACGGGGCCCAAAAGGGCCAGAAAACAAAAAAACAAAATCCCCCTTTCATCCGTGGGACTGTTTGCAGGGGAAAAGGGCAATGTTGGGTTTTCACTGAGACCCACATAAAGGATCATTTGGGAACCGAAATATGGATCCCGGGTTTAAAAACCATACGGGATGCGACGGGTGAAACAGGAAAAAGGGGGTTGGCCCAATTGCAAATTTTGTGTGCACGGGAAAACCAAACCTCAAAATTGATTTTGGGGGGAATTTTTAAGAAAAAGATCGAAATATAAAAACAAACAGATAAGGGACCCTTTATTGACTCCCTTTCCCCCACAGGGGGTTTTTTAAGCCCAAACGGAACTCCCGGGGGTGGAAAACGGGGGTTTTATAGTCCGGTGGGGTCGGGTGAAGAATGCGCATCTGATGTTTAAACCGGGGGGGTTGTAAGCCCAAAACCTTGGGGGGAAATTGGAAAAGGAGATGGGAAAAGGGTTTGGAGCAAAACCTTCTGCAGTGTTCTTATGGGGGGAAAAAGGATGAAAAGTTTTTGGAAAATGGTTCAGCTTATTTAAAGCCACTATTCTTTGGGAAGGGTTTGGATATAGAAAAAAGTGATGATTCCAGGTTTCTTCTTTTTAATTCTACAACCCAACTCGGTACATCATCAGATGCAGCATTCTTCCCCTAAATTCACCCGGCCCTTTTAAATATAAATTCCTTTTCCCAACCCTGTTTTTTTGGATTTAAAGGAAAACTGTGTGGGCGGAAAGAAATCAATAAAGGATCACATTATACTGCATTTGGTTTATATTGCCATTGTGTTTTATTTTATACCATTTTTTCAAAGCCCAGAACCAAAAAAAAATATTGTGGTAGCCCCAAAGCCCCCGGGGTTTTAAACATCCCACAATTCCAGGAACAGCGGGAAAAATTGACCACTGTCGGGAAAAAATCTGGCCCTGCAAACATTTTACCCCCGGGGATTTCAAAAGGCACCTAAAATAGAAAAAGAAAAAAAATATTTTTGGTTTTCCCCCAAGGAAAGGCAGCTCTGATAAACCCCCAACTCACACGAGTTTTAAATTTTCTGCAAAAAATTAATTTTAAAAAACCCCAGCAAATAATAGGCCCCTAGATGGAGAATACACTAAAACCCTCATTTTCCCAAAAAAGATGATCTAAACCGAAAATTCCCATTTTCAAAACAATATACTCAGACCCTAAATTGAGGTTCAGACATGTATGAAAGGAGCCCCAGACCGAATAATGAGATTATCAGAGGGAGCATTCCCCAAA
Source organism: Cherax quadricarinatus (assembly GCF_038502225.1). Classification (NCBI taxonomy): domain Eukaryota; kingdom Metazoa; phylum Arthropoda; class Malacostraca; order Decapoda; family Parastacidae; genus Cherax; species Cherax quadricarinatus. The sequence goes on along the minus strand of NC_091295.1, from coordinate 34,217,506 downwards.
TTTCCCTTTAATTAAAAAACAAAAGTGGGAAAACCAAATCTTTAACTGATAAAAGGGTTGGGAGATACAAAGCAAAAAGCCCCCAACTTATGCCTAAAAAGTTGGGGGTAAGCCCACATATGAACAGTTGGGGTATTTTATTTTGAAAACGGTTTCATAAAAGTAGGTTTTTAATGACAACAGGTTGATAGGCCGAAGATTTTGGGAAGACGATGTAATCAGCCCATCCCCCTTTAAATTTTTGAGGTGGTCGGCCCCTTTGTGAACAGTTTAACCCGGGGGCCTGATGTATGCACGGGCTTTTTCCCTCAAAAAAAGGAGTAGATGTTAAAATAAAAAGGGAAGGCGCTCCTTTCGGGTGAGGGAAAAAGAATAACAGAGTGGCAAAGAGGTCAATATATCTAAAGGCGGGGAAAACCCCCATAAATTACAAAAAGGGCAAATGGGTTTGGGAACGGGTCGCCCCTGTCTGTCCCCTTTTTGGGATCCTCGAAAAGATCCTCGCCCTAGAAGACAAAAAAAATGCAGAGGGTTATATACAGATTTTGGGTGAAAAGGGGGTGCCCATGGGAATAGCGCAAAAAAAAGGGCTAAAAGGAATAACGGAAAAGTCGGTCGAGGGGAATCTAAAATTTTCCCCACTAACAGAACACAGAAAAGAGAATAAAGAGAAAGCCCGGGGGCCCTTCTGAAAAGCTCTTTTCCAAAGGGGTAATTTTTTTGCTCCCATTTTGTTCCTCTTTCCTCATAAAGAACAAAAGAACAAAGAATGAAACACTGCAAAAGGCCCCAGGGCCCTTTTTGAGGCAGGCCCTTTAATAAACGACACCCACCAAAGCTACCCGGAAAAAACCCCCAAAATTCCCCGGACAAATCAAAACCCCCCCCAATTTTTATTTGCCCAGTCTTTTTTCCCAAAGGTCCAAAACCTCTATCACCCCACGGGGAAGACTGTTCCCACCACAACCTTTTAAAAAACCAGTACCCCTTTTCCCTTTTCCTAAACCAAATTTATCCAATTTAAAAACCCAAATTTTTCCGGTTTTTACCGGGTTTTGAAAACCCTCAGTACTTTTTTAAATGTCCCCTTTGTTTATCCCCGTCATCCATTATCCCCTTTCCCAAATATCCCCCCTCTTCTACGCCCCCTCCAGAGAGGGGATTTAAGGTTTTAATTATCTTCAGCAGGAATTTTCCCTTTACACAGAAATCATTTTAGTCATTTTTCTCGGGCATGTTCTCTAATGAGTCTATTCCATCCTGTAGAAAGGGGACCAAAACGGGAGCAAAAAATTCTAAATAGGCCTCCTGATGTTGAAAACTGAAAATAACTTTTGGGACTTTTTTAGTTATCTTTTGAGATAAATCCACAAATCTTTTTGGCCTTTTTGCCACTGAGGCACCCCTGTTTTTAATTTTCCCCCAACCTGATTTTCCCAAGTCTTTTAAATTCTGTAATCAAGTTTCTTCACCTAGATTATACCCTTGGGGGTTTTTTTTCATTCCCGGCGTGCCCCCCTTATCCACAAAAACTTCACCCGGCCTTTTCAGCCCAAAGACATTAATTTGCCCAAATCCCTGGGGTTCTTTGGGATATCCTCCCCAGGGGTGAATTTCAGGCCTATTTTTTGAAAATTTATTCAGCAAACTTACTCATGTATTTTAGAATCCCCCATCAAGGTCATTAATGAAATTTTATGGAACAAAAGGGGCCCAAAAATGATCCTTGGTGGGGAAAGCCACTGGGGACTAATCCCCATTCAGATTTCACTCCATTAATGGTAACTTCCCCCTTTCTTTCCTGGTTGTTTCCCTGCCCCCAATAAACTAGAACTTCCTCCCATCCCATGAGCTGCCACTTTTCTTAAGAGTCTCTTGTGAGGTTTTGTCAAGGCCCACTAAAATCCAAATAAAAAAAATCATTTCCTTTTCACCGTCAACTGCCTCAAATGTTTCCCTTTTAAAAACGCCGAAGTTTGGAGGAACGACCTCGGAATCCCATGCTGGGAAATTTATTTATGGGGTTTTTCCCAAAGGGACTTCTGATAATGTCAGCCATAAAATTCTAATAAAACCCCCACTATGGGGTCCAAGGCTTATTTTTTCAATTTAAGGGGTGGACTTTTTCCCCGATTTGAATTTTAGGAACCACATTAAACCTTTTTTTCCCACATCCCGGACAACACTTTGGGAAGGATGGACGGATGGAAAACACTCCCCCAATGGCTGACTAAAATATTTTTTGGGACCCTTTAAAAAAAACCCATCGGGGCCCGGGTTATTTTTTTTTCAGTTTGTCTATCTTTTAATAAACATGTCCCTTTGACAGTAATATTAGTTTTAAATTAAATTCACCCCGGAACAAATTTAAATTTTTAAATTTCTGGAATTTATTTACATCTTCCTTTGGGAAAAAAAATTTTTAAAAAAAAGTCATTAAATAAGGGAAATTTTCCCGTTCATTATCCGTCAGCTGTCCATTCCCAGATTTCAGAGGTCCCCCTTTTTCCCTTTACCTTCGTTTCCATCACTTGAAAAAACCCTTTGGATTAGTCCTTTTATTCATTACAAACCCAATTTCCTTGGGCAGTTTAGCCTTTTCCCAATCGCCCCTTTTTTCTTTCTTTTAAAACTGAACATATTGGTCGTAACAACCTCCCCTTCTGATGCGGGCCCCCAAATTTTCCCCTTTTTTTCCCCAATAGATGGGTTTAGCCCTGTTCCCATTTTAGGGTCAATTTTTAGACCTAATTTTCTCTCTGGGGGTGTTATATCTGGGGACTGTGGCCCTTATTAAGAAAACAATCGCAGAAACCTTCATATTATAAATATGATTATCGCCCAAAAAAATCATTGGGTTGGGTAACCCCCAAAAAGATTAGACAGATGTTCCCAGGGCCCCAAAAAACGGCAGAACAAAATGGGGATTTTTTCTGTATTATCATTATTCTTTCATTCCCAATTAATGCTAAAGGTGATGGATTTGTGATCACTTTGCCTGGCCCCTTTTAGTGATCTCGATTATTCCCCGAGTGTTTCCTATTTGACAAGACTAGGTCTAGCAAAGTTATTCCCCCGTGAGGGTTTTAAATTACATTGTTTCAGAAAACAGGGCCCGAACTGTTTCCCTGAAGTCACTGGATTTGGGGTTTCCTGTCAAAGAATTCCCGCCCAAATTTTGGGTTTTAAAATTAAAGTCCCTTTCTAGTTCCGTTCTGTTTCCAGAAACTAACAATTTGGGCCCCAAAAAAGTCCCCCTTTATGATCCAAGCCGGGGGGTCGGGGATATTACACCTAAATTAGTTTTTTTTGACCCTCCCAACTCCCCCCCAAACAAAACTCTGTTTCTGCCCATCTATTTTTTACCTTTTTTTTATCAACAATTAATATTTTTTTTCAGAAAATAAAAAATCCCTCCCCCCCCCATTACATCTATCCCCTTGAATAAAACCCTTTAAAACCAATATTACACTGGGAGTCAATATCCCCCTTTAAAATATACCACGTTTTAGTTAATGCAATGATATCAAAATTCAGCACATGCTACCAAACGTAGTTCATTTAAATTTTTTTTCTTAATTTGACTGTTAAAAAATACCATCATATGTTTTTTCCATTTCTTCCTATTCATCTTTTTTTTTACACAATTTCAAAAATTTTCATTCCAGAGTTTTTCTCCCAGCCCGTTACTATTAAGATTCTTAATATCAGAATTGTCAATATATCCCCTCATTATTAATCATTTTAAAAACCCCTACCTCTAACTAATCCTGGTTTAAAGTCCTAACCCCTCAACTGAGTTAGCAAAAAAAACCCACACCTGCCTTGGGTAAGTGGGGAACCCCCTCCCTGGCATGAAGCAAACCTTCCCCAAAAAGTTTTCCCAGGTTTTCAATAATGGTACTGGGGAATCCTTACAGGTTTTCAGCCAACAATTAATTTCCAATTGCTCTGGGCAACCATTCATTACCAACCCTCTTCTTTGGGAAAATGCCAATATTGGGGGGCCCCCTTCTTCCCAAAAACATTTCCATGGGTGTCCTGGGAAATTTTCAACTTCTTTACTTCTCGCGCCACCCCTCATTTTCCTCCGCAGGGGAAAATAAAGGATTTATCCCATTGTTTATGATGTTGCTGGTTTAAAAAATTCCCCATTTCCCGCCCAAAAGGGAAACATAACCCCCTTTTCTCCTACTCCTGTCCTTCCCAAACGAATGCCCCATCCATGATCCCAACCTGGCTATCCCCAACCAACCCAAAATTTTTTACCCCTTTTGTCGTTCGTCGACGATCCCTAGTAGACTCCCTTCGTCGGGGAGCACCGAGAAGGGTTGGGGGTTTCACGGGTTTTCCCCGCAGTCTCTTTTCTTCTTCATCGTTTCTGGCTTTTTTTCGTCTTCTTGATCGTCAACTTCCCCTCGTCCCCTGCTGTCCCGCCACTGACCCGTCCCTTCTTGACCTGAGGACTCGAAACAGGAGGGCTCAGAAACCTTTGTTTTCCTCCAACCCCCGTATCTCCATCTTCGCTGCCCCCTTTTTCCCCTTTAAATTGCTGGGGGTTTCTTGATGGAGGGGATCTTGGTTCAGTCCCCGGGAACAAAAAAGACACTTCTTTACAGGGGTTTAAATACAGGTCAGCACCCCAAAGGCAGGTCACCACTCAAGACACACAAAAGGTCTTCACAGAGCTTTCACTCACCACCCGCAAACACGTCACCACTGGGGTAAAATACACGTCACCCCCTGAACTAAACACGTCACCACTGAGCTAAGTACACGGCCCCCACATAGACATAGACAAGGGTGTCAGCCACAGCAGTTCTTCCGGGAGAACACCCCACATCAACCAAATCTTTCAGTGGGCTGCAGAAAACAATATGAAGTTTAACGATGAGAAATTTCAATTACTCAGATATGGCAAACACGAGGAAATTAAATCGTCATCAGAGTACAAAACAAATTCTGGCCACAAAATAGAGTGAAACACCAACGTCAAAGACCTGGGAGTGATCATGTCGGAGGATCTCACCTTCAAGGACCATAACATTGTATCAATCGCATCTGCTAGAAAAATGACAGGATGGATAATGAGAACCTTCAAAACTAGGGATGCCAAACCCATGATGACACTCTTCAGGTCACTTGTTCTATCTAGGCTGGAATATTGCTGCACACTAACAGCACCTTTCAAGGCAGGTGAAATTGCTGACCTAGAAAATGTACAGAGAACCTTCACGGCGCGCATAACGGAGATAAAACACCTCAATTACTGGGAGCGCTTGAGGTTCCTGAACCTGTATTCCCTGGAACGCAGGCGGGAGAGATACATGATTATATACACCTGGAAAATCCTAAAGGGACTAGTACCGAACTTGCACACGAAAATCACTCACTACGAAAGCAAAAGACCTGGCAGACGATGCAACATCCCCCCAATGAAAAGCAGGGGTGTCACTAGCACGTTAAGAGACCATACAATAAGTGTCAGGGGCCCGAGACTGTTCAACTGCCTCCCAGCATACAGAAGGGGGATTACCAACAGACCCCTGGCAGTCAAGCTGGCACTGGACAAGCACCTAAAGTCGGTTCCTGACCAGCCGGGCTGTGGCTCGTACATTGGTTTGCGTGCAGCCAACAGTAACAGCCTGGTTGATCAGGCTCTGATCCACCAGGAGGCCTGGTCACAGACCGGGCCGCGGGGGCGTTGACCCCCGGAACTCTCTCCAGGTAAACTCCAGGTATACTGTCTTACTGAATAAGTATGGAGTGTCTAGCAGGGTCGTGGTGGAAGGCAGCGAGAAAATTTATACCGAAGAGAAACAGCAGTTAATGGTTGAACCGCAGATGTACAAGGGCGAAGAAAAGCAACATAGCTTTGAAAATATACAAAAAAAATGAATAAATAGAGAAATGAAGACCATGTAAACACGAACACAGGAACAGGAAATTTATATGCGAATGTCAGAAGAGAAGCAAAGCAGCAGGGAAATGACATACGGGCAAAAGTAAAGAATATAAACTACTAACGCAGCCACATCAGGAGAACGATGAGAGCAAATGGAAAGAGAAGAGATATCAAAGGACAGGGATGTCTTTTAAAATCTAAACAAAAGTTTTAAGGAGGGATTCAATTAGGAAACTACGACTGTAGTGAAAAATAACATTAACACAAAAGGGGATGAAGAGACGAGGCTGGCAAGCTAAGTAGATACTATGAAAGTAATAAGTCCTCTTGGATCCTAAGTTTGGGGGGATCAAATGCACTGAACTTCTGGTAAAAAACTTGAGACTCGCCGGAGATAGGCAAAGCTAGAAAATGAAAATTATTATTCTAATATTTAGACGAAGGAAGAGAGGGTCAGCATCAAACTACATGAAAGTGTTTTCTTATATGCATTCTAACATGATTGAAAAGATAATGAGGATATAGTGCAAGTGGAGAGGAATAAAGTAAAAATATAAATAGCCAGCATGGGTTAATTTTTATTTTCATGGGAAGGGTCAGACAGCACTTGAGGAATGGGAGGTAATCAGGTTAAATATCATTTAAGACGATAGCTACAGTTATCCTATTCAAGAGCCCTTCATCAGCACCAGGAACTCTCCCTTCCCTTGAAGGACCCACCATATGTGAGATTAGGTAACTCTTTACCTAGTAAACCTATTTGAATTCTGCGATGGTAACATAAATCAATTTGGAAAGAAAGGGTTGGGTTGTTGAATAAGTTGAATAAGTTGAATAAGGCACTTGACAATGTACTCCACAATAGACTAATAGACAAACTGAAAGAGCAGGCAGGAAAAATGAAAAAGGTAATTAGCTAGATCAACGAAATCATACGAGGAAGGAGACAAAGTGATGGTAATGGAGGGGAAGGGTTTGTAAGTGGGTAGTTTTGAAACGTGGAGAGCGCTCTTACTGGGCGTTCGTGGCGATAAAAAATAAATACAACACACACATAAGAATAAAAAAGTAAAATTAACAAAGTACTAGCATGAATAAAACATAATACAGATACTGTTACACCAAGTTAAATATAAGCAGCATGACAAGGTACCTTGTCAACATCAAAAGACTCCTCTGAAATTCCTTCGAGATCCCTACAGGCATCCCGTAGTTATACAAACCACAACTAAAGCAAGAAGGTCTATGTCCTGTTCAACATTTAAAATCTGTCAGTCAGCTGCACATCACAAACTACACAGAGGAGAGCAGGAGCACCTGTAAACAGGTGGCTATGAGAAAGAAGGTCTGAGACGAAGACACGGGATGAACAAGCATAACAAGTCTCCCACAGCAATCCGTCATGGGATCACTACTATTCCTGATGAACATATTTAAGGTGCCAGGCCAGAAAATTCTATGTATCCTTATTTGTATATAACGTAAAACTAATGAGAATAACTACCACAGAAGACAAAGGTTATAAGATTCTGACAGACTATAGAACCGATTCAAAAGGTGGCTACTGGACTTCAACAGCTGCTAATGCACGGTCATGAAAATTAGGGAAGAAAAAAAAACGAATATGGACTATATACTGAAGAAGAGGGGAACAGAGGCTACCCAAGGACTCAGTAGCAAGCATAACACCAATCATATCATAGAAGGCGCGCATCAGCAGAGCAACATGTTTAGCACACTTAAAAACTTCATCCAGGAACCTCAGTACTGTTTATCAGGACCCTGTTTAAAGATTATCTGATAAAAAAAATGCAAAAAGAAAAAAAAATGTCCAGAAGCATGAGGCAAAAATCCAGAGATTGGTAACAAGACTAGTCCCAGAGCTGAGGGAATTCACCTATGAAGATTGAAAATCTAAGCCTTACAATAATAAGAAAACTAGAAGAGCCACGATTACGATGTGCAAGATACGCTCATGACTCATTTGAAAGAAGCACTGAAAACAAAGGGATCGAGGACAAGAAGTCATAGGGACGTCAGGAAGTACATTCTCAGTCTGAGAGTAG
>NC_091295.1:34182035-34192035 GCF_038502225.1 Cherax quadricarinatus | reverse complement strand
AATTAAGACACTTGCAACATCTGGGTATCTTTATTGAAGACGTTTCGCCATCCAGTGGCTTTATCAATACAAATTCCAGGACATAACTTGAAGACAGTAGAACTATATACAGAAGATGAGGTAATCAGTCCCTCAGCCTTGGAGTAGGTGCGAAGAGCACCGTAGTCGTGGAGATTCTGAAGCAGAAGCAAGGCGCCTGGCGCTTATATACTAACGTCAGGTGTAGCAGACGAGGGCATAGTCACTGGTAGGCGGGATTTCCCAGTGGAAGTAGGTCCTTCCTTCCACTGGGGAATCCCGCCTACCAGTGACAATGCCCTCGTCTGCTACACCTGACGTTAGTATATAAGCGCCAGGCTCCTTGCTTCTGCTTCAGAATCTCCACGACTACGGTGCTCTTCGCACCTACTCCAAGGCTGAGGGACTGATTACCTCATCTTCTGTATATAGTTCTACTGTCTTCAAGTTATGTCCTGGAATTTGTATTGATAAAGCCACTGGATGGCGAAACGTCTTCAATAAAGATACCCAGATGTTGCACGTGTCTTAATTTCATTTTGTCGGTATTATATACCATTCTTGCACAACGAGTAAAGTTGTTCCTCAAGGTACAGAACTAACCTCAATTTTCTTTCTTCTATCCGACATACACACAGAAATCATAGCATTGTATTATCGTTCGAAGACGATACTAGAATTTGTATGACTGCCATCAATTGTAGAAGCGCTAAACCTACAAGTTAATGAAAATTTTTGTCTGCAGGGCCACAATAGTGTATAATGTTTGTGGAGAATAAATTTTTGTTACTGTGGTATAAAAAGCAGTAGAGTATATGAAGAAATTGAATATAAAAAAAAAACGCAATCAAGCCACTCGATACATCAGAGAAAGAAGACATGTGAGGGACGTGAATGTGTACAAGTCTTACGATACACGAATAACCCGCACATAGAAGAGAGGAGCTTACGACTACGTTTCGGTCCGACTTGGACCATTTACAACGAACACTAACGAAAAGAAGAGAGGGAGAGGTATATATAGCCGGGAGGTGGTAGTAGTAGTAGTGGAGGTAGAAGTCAGACCGAAACGTCGTCGTAAGCTCCTCTCTTCTATGTGCGGGTTATTTGTGTATCGTTCCAGTCACGGTATTGTGCCTTTTTTGTTAAGTCTTACGATCTCACGTTCAGAAAACTGTTTTTGTCATATCTTTAAGCTTCGTAACAAGAGAAAGCCTTTAAAAAAATGATGCAGAATAGAATGCTTTCTTTACACAGAGAACAAGCAAAATGGTACAACTGGCGAATATAAATAAAAAAAAACTTAACACATTTGAACTGATGCGATAGTGTAAGTTTTAAAATTGTTCTTGGTGGAGCGCAGCTAAGAAATGCAATAATTTACTCCTTGAGAATGCTGTATTGTGGTTATGATGGTGTAAGTGATTATGGTGATGGTTATGGTAGTAATTATGATGGTTATAGTGGTGGTAGCGATTATGGTGATGGTTGCGATGGTTATGGTCGCGGTGTTGGTGGTGGGTGTGGTAAATGTGGCAACTGTGGTTGGAATATATAATTTTTTTTAATTAAAAAAATGTGTACACAAGTACACGTAATGCGCTTCTATATTACGTTATAGAGTATTTCATAATGATTTATCGTGTTTTGCAGTGTTTTATGATATTTTGATACACGTTTAATGGTGTTTTCTTAGGTCAGCCTGGGATGTCAGGATCAGTAACTGCGGGAACGTCGAAAATTTCTTGCAGCAGTACTAGAATTACTGTTAGGTAAGACACATATGCAACAGTTGGGTATCTTTATTTCGAAACGTTTCGTCTACACGGTAGGCTTCTTCAGTCGAGTACAGAAAAGTTGATAGAAGCAGAAGATACTTGAAGACGATGTAATCAGTCCATCACCCTTGAAGTTTTGAGGTGGTCAGTCCCTACCTCTACTAGTGGCCTACATCTCACCTCCTGGCGGTATATAGGCTCCATCCTGTCACTTCAACTCCATAATGTTTCAGACTATGGAACAATACTCTTCTCCAGACTGAGGGACTGACCACCTCAAAACTTTAAGGGTGATGGACTGATTACATCGTCTTCAAGTATCTTCTGCTTCTATCAACTTTTCTGTACTCGACTGAAGAAGCCTACTGTGTAGGCGAAACGTTTCGAAATATAGATACCTAACTGTTGCATTTGTGTCTTACCTAACAACCTGTGAGTATTTTATACCATTTTAATGTTCACTAGAATTACTACTGCTTGGCGGTGAAAATTTAGTCCTGGCAAATGTGGTGGTGAAGGTTATGGTGGTAAGGGTTAGGGTGGTGGTGAGGGTTAGGGTGGTGGTGAGGGTTAGGATGGTGGTGAGGGTTAGGGTGGTGGTGAGGGTTAGGGTGGTGGTGAGGGTTAGGATGGTTGTGAGGGTTATGGTGGTGGTGAGGGTTAGGGAGGTGATGAGGGTTAGGGTGGTGGTGAGGGTTAGGGTTGTGGTGATTGTTAGGGTGGTGGTGAGCGTTAGGGTGGTGGCGAGGGTTAGGGTGGTGGTGAGGGTTAGGATGGTAGTGAGGGTTAAGATGGTGGTGAGGGTTAGGGTGGTGGTGAGGGTTAGGGCGGTGGTGAGGGTTAGGGCAGTGGTGACAGGTAGGGTGGTAGTGAGGGTTAAGGTTGGGGTGGTGAGGGTTAGGGTGGTGGTGAGGGTTAGGGTGGTAGTGAAGGTTAAGGTGGGGGTGGTGAGGGTTAGGGTGGCAGTGAGGGTTAAGGTGGGGGTGGTGAGGGTTAGGGTGGTGGTGAGAGTTAGGGTGGTAGTGAGGGTTAGGGTGGTAGTGGTGAGGGTTAAGGTGGTGGTGAGGGTTAGGGTGGTGGTGAGGGTTAGGGTGGTGGTGAGAGTTAGGGTGGTAGTGAGGGTTAGGGTGGTAGTGGTGAGGGTTAAGGTGGTGGTAGTGAGGGTTAGGGTGCTGGGACTTGAGATGGTAAGGATGGGTGAAGTGGAATAGGGAAAGGGTGGGACGGGAGTATTCTGGCGATTGTGGTACCGGCGAAAACTACAGCCACGAGGCTTTTATGTAGGAGTGGCTATGTCAATGGAAGGAGACAGTAGTGGAGACGCAGACATCGGAAAGCGGCGGTGGAGGATTGCGGTGGCGGCGGCGGTGGCCAGTTGGTGTAGTGGTGGCAGTGGTGGAAGAGAAGCAAGCTGTATCCCCAGCTCCATACATCACCGGTCATCACCTCGTAGAGTGCAGCAGCGGGTGTCGGCCACCCCCAAGAACAACGCCGTAGACGCTATATTTAACTCTAATTTAAAAGCTTCCTCCGTTGGTGTTCTCGCGCTCCTGTATTATCTAGTTTCTACCACAACATCACCCTCCACATAATTTATGTGACGGGTTACCTCCACTTTTTTTGTGTCTTTTTTGGAGTCGTAATATTCAAGGATTTATTGACCATGTTTTGCTCTTGCTGTTCATCGGGGTGATTGAGTGTGCCTCCTGAAGCCAGTAGCCGCAATTTATGTGCCTCAAGACTCTCATTTGTATTTACTGCATGGTTTCATATCATTAGAGGCGGGAGGTAGCCAGGGGAAGCTCCCGAAAACGCTTACAAGAGACAACCCCTGAGTGAAGCCAACCGTACTAAGCTACGCACTCTCCTAAATCGTCGTCACGAAAACCAAACTTACCGTGAAAACACTATCAGCTGACTTTCTGGCGGGAAGATATTTGACAAGAATGATGCTGCTGCTGCCACTCTGAGAAGATTAATTAATTTTTAAAGGAGAATATTTTCTGACAATGTTTATACTCAACTATATGTGATTGAAAGGTTTTGCTCCTGCCTCTTAACTTGGCTTATGTATATACGTGTGCGCGAGACAATGTGAAAGGAGAGAGAGAGAGAGAGAGAGAGAGAGAGAGAGAGAGAGAGAGAGAGACCACTGCAGCGACTTCTCTCACAGTTGTATACTAGCACATAACCAGGAATTTCAATGCAGTGTTAAATGGTGATCACCCTCATGCTAGTTTACGATGTCTAACCAAATACCTGCGTGTAATTGCCTATTTGTACTCACCTATCTGTGGCTGCAGGGGTCCAGTCACAGCTCCTGGCCCCGACTCTTCGCTGGTCGCTACTAGGTCCACTCTCTGTTCCGTGAGCTTTATCGTTTGTGTGTGTGTGTGTGTGTGTGTGTGTGTGTGTGTAATCCGTTAGATTATCTGTGATAAACACGTACCAAAATGTACTCGATATGCAACCCTCAAACCTTATGTACTGTTATGCCATCTTTGCATCCGAAATGTATCTTTTAAGTCTTGTGTACCATATTATGCAATAAAATATACCTATTGGTAAAAAAATAAGATGGGGTGGTAAGGGAAGTGGAATATTCAGATGGCTTCAGTAAGAAATCCCAATATTTTTCCCAGTCTTTTTTATCCAATTCTCCGAGGCTTTGGGTCCCACAATTTGCACTAGAGGTGGACCCCATCCCCAGAGGGTTTCGTGATGTTTTGGTTATGTTCGACCAGAGTCTGGAAACTGAACATCATGGTACGTCCGTCGTGAACGTCGATATAATATGTTAGGTCCACCTTGACAGTTGTTATAACCAACTCAGCTACTACTGCATACAGGTATCGTAATGCTACAGGTGCACTAGGTGGTGTGCTGCAATACAGACTGCAACCTGAGCGATATAACATCAGTAGTAAGGAAGTAGGCATGGGAGTTCATTTAAGTATGGGTGCACATGTGCGATCATCCTAAGATAGCCCAAAAAATGGGGCTATCCTAGGATGTACCTACACGGTACAGCGGTACAAGGTACCGCTGTACCGTGTAGGTACAGCGGTACAAGGTACACATAGTTGACTGCAACATGGTGATTGCAACTAGTTCAGTGGTTTATTGAATTAGGTTGTTAGTATGATAATGATATTAATACTATTGGATGATAGTGAATAATAATGATAGTAATGGCGTTAAAAAATCAGGAATTGCCTAGTTATTCAGGCTTTTCTTTCTCATAATAAGAGAATTCACACAGACATATTAACTGACAGAGAATTTCCTGAATATTTGTGACACTGGTTGACAAAAAGGAGGAATTTATTCCCTCTATTTTATTAGTTAGAAGGCTGTTTACATTAGCTGCATTCTGTATGTAAATGATCCACTATTACATTACCTGTTCCCAGCGGTTAGAAGCTTAGGGCTGGCTATTAACTATCTCCTACTTATTTTACCTCATGCTATCTGGAAACTGTGGGACCTACTCCACCCGATCCCATTTGAGGTGGGGTGTAGGGGGACAGGTGTGTGGCTGGCATTCCGCTGGCCCCTCTCCCTCAGTCAGAGGCTGGTGCCACCGCGATACCATACTCTGAAAAACTTAACCTATTTCTCCTGTTGCTGCTCTTGCAACATTGCACAGCTCTTGATGACGCACTGAGAAGTGTGAAAGTTCTTGATCTAAAGATTCCCCCTCCCCCGTCCATGGCTTGTCTTGCGTTGTTTATAAGATCGCCTGTCTGCGATTTTGTATATGTCGTATATATATGTCGTGCCGAATAGGTAAAACTTGCTATTTTTGGCTTAAATAGCAACGGTCTTCTTGCCGAATAAGGCATGCGAAAATTTTTGTATGCAATAATTTCGCAAAAATCATTCTGAACCTAACGAAAAAAATATCACTATTATTAGATTATTGCAAACTTATCTAATATATATTTAGCTGGATTAGGCTAAATTAAATTGCGTTTGTTATCAGGTTAGTTTTCTAAGGTTCTTTAGGTACAAAACTATTAATTTTTACATTAAGATATATGAAAAAATCTTTAAACGTATAAGAGAAAATTTTAGAAAGGATTTAATTTTAAAGTAGCTCTTGCTAATTGACCAGTTTTACCTACTCGGAACGATATATATATATATATATATATATATATATATATATATATATATATATATATATATATATATATATATGCAAACAATCGCAGATGGGCGATCTTAACTATGCAGGACAAGCCACGGGGGGGGGGGGGGGGAATCTTAGCTCAAGGACTGTCACACATCTCAGTGCGTCATCAGGAGCTATGCAATGTTGCAAGGGAGCAACCAAAGCAGGGAGAGAGGTCTCAGAGTAATGTAGGTGTCACTGGGCACGGTTACCCTTAGAACCGTGGCCAATGGCACCTACGCTACTCTGAAGCCTCTCTCCCTGCTTTGGTTGCTCCCTTGCAACATTGCACAGCTCCTGATGACGCACTGAGAAGTGTGAAAGTACTTGAGCTAAGATTTCCACCCCCATCCGTGGCCTGTCCTGCATATATATATATATATATATATATATATATATATATATATATATATATATATATATATATATATATATATATATATATAAACGCACAATACATGCCACACATACCTAATTACATAAGCAATGATATAAATTGAAACTTCCACCGAGGATTATGAGATCTGGAAGGTTGGGTGAAGTATTAACACGCTACATTACAATAACAATCAACTATCACAGTCCCACTGCACCTGAATCATCCAAGGCTTGTTGCTATTTATCTACATTTGTAAAGTTACAATCAGTAGCACTTTGCTCTCAGTCACATGCCAAGAAGAAATTATGGCGTTGGTGGCGGAAGCGGTAGCGGGGGCGTTGACGGTAGTCGGGGCGGTGATAGTGACGATGGTTGTCGTCGTGGGAGGTGCAATAGTAGTTGCGATACTTTAAGAACACAGTGACCGTGCAGGTCACCCAGCGCTCGTAACAGTAAACATATATAAAACACTCGGTTAAAAAAAGGATAAAATAATAAAAACATCTCAGTAACAATATGAAAAGGCAAAACGGCCTAAGCCGCGGGGCAAACTGTTAAAATATGTTTCAGAGTGAGCGGCATGTCACAAGGAGAGAGGCAGAACACCTAAGAAGATGTGGCTGTGTGTGAGACATGTGCCCGGTCCTCAATCGACGGAGATTCATTTCAGAGTGACTGTTGTTGAAGGAGGTCCTCACACCCACCTCCTGCAGAACCTTGTATTACTTGTCTCCAGCCAGTAGGGCCTGCCTGGCCTGTCACTTTCCAAAGACATCTGTGGATATGTCTCATAAAAGCACTAAGGCAAAAGCCTACAGTACAGTGGGCTGCCTTCAGCAACTTTTGCCTCGACATTCGCCCGTTCATTTGCTGGGACACCAACATGACTATTGTACATGTTGGGTTATTGCACGGTCTACAACCTTACATTCTTATGTCACGTGTGGACCACATGCTTTTAGCCGGGGCAAAGGAGGAGTGATGCGTGGCCACAACAGAAAGATTATGAGCTGAGTAGTGATCATTACAGCAAGGTTGGAAGGCGAGTAGTGGACATCACAGCAAGACTGGAAGGAGAGTAGTGGACATCACATGAAGGCTGGAAGGCAAGTAGTGGACATCACAGCAACGCTGGTAGGCGAGTAGTGGATATCACAACAAAGCTTTGAGGCGAGTAGTGGACATCACAGCAACGGTTTGAGGCGAGAAGTGGACATCACAGGACGACTGGGAGGCAAGTAGTGGACATCACAACAAGACCGGAGTGACCACAAACTCCTCATATTGTAACTATGCTGCACACAATACAAAATTAGTCCTTTAGGTAAGATACCAGAAGCGAAGGAGTTAAATTCTCAATAACGGTGTATCACGAAGAAAAGATACATACGACTCATTATAGCAGAACTCAGTATTACTATCATATCACACGGCCTCTCCTGCATTATTAATAATGATGATTTTACAACAGTATTCATGTTAGTCTCTATGACCAATGCGAACTCAGTTGTCAAGAAGCTCCAGAGGTTGTATCTTAGAAGGCGGTCATGAAAAACCTCTGGTCCAGAGATTGTACCTGTAGAGAGGATCGTAAGATAGATGTCAAAGAGGTTGCATATGAGAAGGGGGTCATGACACAGGTGCCAAGGAGGTTCATTTCGCAACCCATCCTCCAAATACACTCTGCGTGAGAAAATGCAATCTCAAAATGTCACGATACGACCCGCGCTACCAGACGCAAGCCACACATTTTTTTTTATTTCGCTACTATACGAAAATATAAATTAATATACGTTTAACTTCAACTAACAGAGAGTAGTAAATAATATAAATTTCGTGGCATTTTCCAGCAACCACAAATACACGAAGGGCAATTCGTGTGGAATTAGCTGACCTAATTGGAGATTACGTTGCATATCAAAAATGCAACATTAAGAGGATAAAACATGCTCCAGAAATGCGTGTTTATACAGTGGTAGAATATACCAAAAGTTTTTAAGATACACAATGCGGGTTAGGACATTTTATCGTGAAGACATCAGGTCCACCAGGAACTTTTATCACATCACTTTATCAACTGATAAAGTCCCTGTGGGATGAAACTTCACAAAAAAATTGCCACAACCCCCATTACGTGTCTTATTTACAGAAAAGCATAGCAGTAATATCAAGATCGATGTTAACTTTCGTGTAACTGACATTTAAGGAGCCTGTGTTCATCCATGAGAGCCACAGGATTTGGACTAAAACAGAAACACTAGCGAGGATAATCTGTCAGAGAGGTAAAACACTGACGAGTCTAAGGAACGAGTATGACAGTTTATTATCTGGATATTATAAGCATCATTATGTGAGAGTTATCATCGTATGTATCATTACTTCTAGTGCCATCTCCACCATATATTACATCCATAATTCTCAGCATCATTTATCCTCCTTATCATCACTATTGTATTCCAAGCACAGCTGGGCTACGATATGAAAAACGGACATAACACTTAAACTTTAACACAAAGATTCTCAACTTTTCCTCCATCATTAACCCCCTCTCGGCTTGATGTATTTCTCCATTTACCCCTTTATTTCCATACAAAAAAAATTATCGCCTCATAAAGGGACAGAAAAACAAGGTAAAAAAATTATTCAATTATCAGGTACATCAAATATTTACCTTGCCATGTAATTTTTTACCCCCTAGGGGTAAATTTACCCCTGGTTGAGAATCACTGCAGTTTAACAAGTCACAAGTCTCACGGCTTTCCTTGTAACTTATTTATAAATACAATGCCTGGAAATTATCTTTATTTACGGCCGGGGAGGAGAGACTAATAAGAACACTTTGATTGACTCACTCTTTGGATATCATGGAGACGAAAAAAAAAAAAACTCCTAAGATTTACAAATATGGATAACTATGCTGGAGATGGAGAATTTCATTTGCTTGAATATCAGTATTGCTGCACTGTGTATTTACCGACTCAATAACACTACCAAAACAAAGAAATAATCATAGGACGCACTGTAATAATATGGTTTAATTGTAAATAAAGCATTCTATGAAAAACGAAAATAACCAAAAATTCTCATTAACACAAATCAGAAAAATAATATTACAAGAGGCAGGACGTCGGTAATCACACGTGTGTATACCCAGAAACTTGTTTGAGATCGTGTGTAATAAGTAAGTTAAAGTCATAATTAGGATACTTTTATATAAAAAGGTGTAATATCAGAGATATATAGTTATTAAGCCAGTCTGAGAAACTGGTCGAGCAGCAAGGATAAAGCTTAAAGAATCATAAAAAAAAAAAAAAAAAACTGCCACTCTACACACGCACACTGCCATGACAAAATAAAAAAAGGACAGACAACCTAAGGACAAAGTACAACCATGTGACAGAATGCACAACTAACACCTAAAGGCATATATAACAAAAACAGTAATATGTAACAAACCACCTGTCTTCAACCCATGACAGGTGAGGCCAAAAAAATTTATACAAAAACATAATCATGGACTTAAAATATCATAGATTCGAACAATAACTAATACCTAAATATGCATAGATAGGAATATCTAGAACAAGTCATATCCGAGAGGATACGAAAAAAAAAATATCCTTAAACTGTCTTGAAAACAAGCATAAT
>NC_091295.1:34174535-34177035 GCF_038502225.1 Cherax quadricarinatus | reverse complement strand
TCTCCAATTATCATCGGGTTTATAATTATCGAACGAAGCTATAATTGTCTATAATTTGACTTCTCCATGATGTTGCAAGATATGCTGCGACTGGCAATTATCGTCCTCCGCCTATGATAGATATAAAGGTCATTCTTCCCTACGAATACGCAGGAAATGCTTCTTAATGTAACACTATCGAAGGGTGATTATCACCGGTCTGACCGCGTAATTATCTTGGGGCAGCAATCAACATGATAATTATGCTTTGTAACTCATCAGATAATCATACAACAGAAGCAGTGAGCCCTCGTGTATAGTGTTTGATTATAGAGGATAGTGGCCGGAGCAATAACATAGACGTTTTACATAATTATACCACAGCTACTGCATCCCTGGCTCCTAAGCCCCGACGCAGGACACTACTACTTACCTCTGCTTTAATAATACTTATAAAACTTGTAAAGTGTAAAAGCCACGTATACATATATGCTCCGTAATGATGCCCCGAAATCAGCAATCCCGGGGGAAAATATGCACACTTATCCTGACCAGTCATTGGCTTGCAGTCAGCCAAGTCGGTCGATAGAAACGATAGGAGGGGCCAGGAACTGTGAATCAACCCCTGCAGGAACAGCTAGGTTAAGTCCAACCAGGTGAGCACTAGCAACAAGCCGCTACACTACGCTACTGAAGCTATCTGGCTCTCTGCGTCAGTAGAGTTATCTAACTCCCAACGCCACTAAGGCTATCTGGCTCCTTGCGCATACTTTCCTTGCGGTATACTTACCCTGGAATCTACACCGCCATCTGTGTATAAATCCTACCCTAATTCACCAATTAATTGAGTGCGTGTTCATTATGGCTACCAGGCGGGACATCCCATCAATAAATTCACTTGGCTATCTCTCAATTTACATATTAATGAGTTCCCTTATGTAGCTATATTTATGTTTATATATCATTACCTATGTATAGAACAATCTGAGAATAATGCAAGACATTGATGAATACAATATATATATATATATATATATATATATATATATATATATATATATATATATATATATATCAATAACAACCCTGCGCCTGCCAAGGATTCGAACCCAGGTTGTACTGGCCCGCCATTGTGAGAACCACATGACGCCTCAACCCACAGGCCCACCCAATCCTACAAGAACCAAGCACCCAGCCAAGCTAGGTGTGTTACTCTTGGTATCAAGAGTGTATATATATATATATATATATATATATATATATATATATATATATATATATATATATATATATATATATATATATATATATATATATGTATCGTCAGGAGCTATGCGGTTGTAAGGTTCAACATGTAGGTCGAGTGGAAAAATTCTCTCCGAGGTAGGAACGTGTCAGGCACACATGGCCCGTCCTGGGAAAGAGTTTGAGCACCGTAACACTCACATCTTGCTTTCACATCGTCCAAGTAAGGCACGGGATACTCTCCAAGAATAACAGAAAGCATTAGAGAAGATATGAAAACTTAATAGACTGTCCAATAACCGTGTTGGGATCAATATCAACGAGTCTAATGTCATTATGAAGTCCTTTTTAATAGATAACTATTCCATTAACCTAGTTTTGTGTGGAACTTTGGGGTAACATAACAAAGAAACATATTACTCATTGTCACTTCTTAATGAAATACCGTTAGTTTCCAAAATGTTCTAAGAGTCCCCCAGAATGTGTTGGTCAGCGTCCTGCGTCATTATAGAGAATTATCCTGGATATTCCTTATCTCATACCTGTTGGCCCTGCTTCACTATAGATTAACCTAACATTAACTCAATTAAGAGAGAACAAGAGTCAAATGAAAACATTAACCATATCAGTTCTTACAGTCATCTACTGAGTTGGGAAGTAACTCACGCCAACGTATCCAACAGTTCTGTTATTGAAATATAATTGTATCCTCTCTCTTAAAACATGATGGTCATTCTCTATCTCAAGTCAGGGGTTTTATAAACTCGATCCCTGTTTATCTGAGTCAATTGTTCAGTCTTAGACAAAGTCGCAGGATTGTTCATAATTCAACGGGATTTCTTGATTATTTAGTCCTATGTCTGGGACCAGACCCACATCTCCCCGACATGTCCTACATATTTCTCCCATTAGGCAACACGTTTCAACTGTTGTATTATGAAGAATTCCCAATAGGGTAATGTGTGTGCACCCATATTGCGACTTACGCAGTAGTAATTTGAAAAATATGCCATCACCATTTCACATTTTCTTTTACAAGGACAGGCTGAAAATAAATTAAAAATGCACTGAATTTATACTTGAACAAGTGCTATAACAGTAGTTGGTAATGTAAATTTAACAGGCAGGCTTCAGGCGAAAGCATTATTATTATAATCATGGGGAGCGCTAAACCCGTAGGATTATACAGCGCAAGTGGGAAGGAATGGGAGGCATTCAGGCTCAATTCAGGGAACTGGAGCACAGATCCAATTCTCTAGATCAAGAGCCCTTCACC
>NC_091295.1:34139535-34169535 GCF_038502225.1 Cherax quadricarinatus | reverse complement strand
TTCTGAACCAAACGAGAAAAATATATTTCATTGTGTTTGTTTAGTATTAAATTACTATAAACAAATCTAAAATATATTTAGTTGGGTTAGGCTAAAATAAATTGCTCTTGTTATAATAAGGTTAGGTAAGTTTTCTAATTTTCTTTTGGTGCAAAATTAAAAAAAAATACATAAACATTAATGAAAAAATATATATTTAAGCGTATAAGGGAAAATTTTGGAAAGGACTTAATTTTAAATGAGTTCTTGCTAATTGACCAGTTTTACATATTCGGCACGACATATATATATATATTACAAGTGTAGTAAACACCGATCAGTGTTATAATGGAACCCACACTTAGAAAATTCAACGTAAGAAAACACTCTCTCTTTATAAGCAAACAAGTGCTACCTTCACTCCTCGCTCAGAGTAACAATCTGCTCAAATGCAGCACACAATGGAGGTTAATTGACCAGTATTGTGTCGAAATGAGGTACCAACTAAGAAGGGTTGATTAGCACGCCCTATTACACACTGACTTGTGTTCACTTGCTCAACATGACTCACTCTTGCCCTAGTACACACTGGCTTTTGGGTCTAATTGGTCTTAATTGAGCTGCAAAGTGGTAAATTGGGTTTAAAGCCTATCTTCTACTCCAAGAGTCATTAAGGCTGCAAATAACCTATTCACTACTAGTCAAGAATGCATTAATTCCTAAAACAGACATTAAAGTGACTTCCCAGAGTATACACAGACCCGCGTGTGTGTGTGTGTGTGTGTGTGTACACACACATGTTGAGCTTCAGGTATAGGTGGGTGACGTCAGTCAGCTGACGTCATATGCTACTATCAGGCTGTTAAGTCTGTCAACTATGAAAGCCTCCATTACTTCGTTCCACTTCATTACTACTTTAACGTTACTGAAGTATTTCCGGAGATGATTTGTTGCTCATCTGCGTATTCAATTAAATATCTCCCCTCTCCTGTTTCTTGTTAATAGTCCTTGTTCACCCTGTCTATATCCAAGTGTATTTATTGCATGTCATGATTATCTTTTTCCCTGTTCTCCACTCTTCCAATGTCGTGAGGTTCTCTTCTCGCTGTGTACTTTATTTACGTTTTTCAGTCCTTGTTTCACTCTGGTATAAGATCTTTGCAGTTGCGATATGTATGTATGAGGTACGCCGGTACTGCCGGCCCGGGTCTTCTCCAGATGGTGATCCGGCAGTAGCGATAGCAACCAACATATCCATCAAAGACCTCACCAGGACCAAAGTGAAGAACCCTGAACCAGTGAAAAAGATATGTGACAGGGTGTACTTCGGAAGAGAAGCTAAAAACATAGTATGCGTCTAAGCAAACACGTCTACGCATGCAGATGCAATTACTTAAATAATCGAAGTGTACAACACCAAACCACCGCTAGCCACTTGAAAGACGTTCACTGATTAAAAACCAGAAGAGAATGCTTGGAAGTGGCAATAATCTCCATTTCAAACATTATTACGCAAAACAGTCATATTCATCATTTCTGAAATATTAGGACGAATCCTCCTGAAGACACGAGACGCTGCTAACACTTGATAGCAGCAAGTCGCTTCAACTTCTACTACTACTGCCTCTACTTTCACGACTTCATGATTCTGCTCAGCTTCCCACAACTCGCTTTGTTCCCTTTGTAGTCCCTCTGCATCTTTGGTTTGATAAAGTTTCTAGTGAGCGAAACGTAGCCGCCATATCTCGGTAATTGCTTCTATGTCCTAACATACTGTGGGTAATTTTAACAATTATAAAGACAGATCAGATTTTACCTGGATGGCAGAGATATCTCGCTCTGTGGTGCAGCATCTGAGACCTCGCTAATCTGTATCACAATTGTGAGTGTACAGGTAGGCATCTCTGGCACTAAGAGTAATGGGCATCACCACCCACACCATGACTCGCATGAGTTTAATGTAAAATAATATAGAGGTAGGTTGTACTGCCTGTATGTAACAGCATTTTAAGTTGGAAGTCAGCAATTATCCAGGGAAGAGGGGGGGAGGGATCTACATGGAGGGTGTTCCGGGGGTCAACGCCCCCACTGTCCAGTCCTTTACCTGACAAATGAATATGAGACGGAATTCAGTTATGTTTTGTACTCTGCCAGGATTGCTGATTTTTTCTGTGATCGCATAAAATGAGAGGTAAATCTTACATACTTCTACTTATTTCAGTAATCGCATACATTATAAGAGAATGTACAGTGAATTTTCACTGATCGTATGAATTCAAGCATTTAAATTATTGGAAATCACCTAAAATAAAAATGACATGCACTCTGTCGTCTTTCCAATAACTCTGCTTCGTAATAGTTCCTGTAATATTTCCTTTCCCATCTAGTAGGCCTAGTCTGAGACTGGGCCGCAGAAGTGATATTCAGCACAAACATTAACAAACACCTCAGATATAGTGTCCAGATGATTGTGACGCTACAACCCATCCTTTTTACCACCAATAAACATCTATATTAATTTCTCTCATATACAGTTTCCAGCAGACTTCTCTGTTATGTAAGGCAGTGGTTCCCAAACTTTTTCAGCTTGTTACCCAATTTAACATGCCACATAAAGCATGGTACCCCTTTCACAAAATGTTGTTATTATTGATATATATGGCTAAATTAAAACACTTGAGATATTTTCTTTTATTTATTGTATTTGAACATTGTGCATCTCTAATGACTATTACCAAAGATGTCAAGAACATCAGTGGGATGGATGGAGTTGCATACTTGAAGCTAGTTTAGGAATTCTTGGCTTCGTGGTTGAAAGTGCCAGCCTGGCATCGTTTGCAACATTCAAGCGAGTCCTCTTTTTTGTTTTCATACCCAGCACAGTTGAGAAGCCCTTCTCGCACAGATACGTTGTTGAGAATGATACCAACAACTTCAAGGCTCTCTTGGACAGAGTTGGCGAGTCAGGTAGTCGTGAAATCCAAAAGGAATCTGCATTTTGGTTTTGGAATTCGATTTTCAAGGCTTCATTGGCTCGCATTGTGATCCACTCCTCCTTTGCAGGGAAATCATCATCATGAATGGCATCATCAGGTACAGAGAAGGGATGAATGATCCACTGAAGAGTGGCTGTTTCTTGGTCACTCTCTGGAAAGTAGTGATGCATGCTTGTTTCAAGCCCCTTCAAATGGTCGCTCATTTCTTTGTTGATGGTCTGTAGAAGTGATCCAGTATAATGACTATTCTCCTCAACAAACTGGTCTAGGGTGGGAAACTGGGCGATCACTCCTTTCTCCAAGCGCCGAATCCAGAGTCTCAGTTTCCCCAGAAATGCAGTCACAGTGTGATGGGCATCAATGACAGTCGTGTTTCGGCCCTGGAGTTGCAGATTACCACTGTTCAGCTCCGCAAATATGTCAGCCAAGTAACAAAGTCGAGCAAGCCACTCCTTATCGGTGAACTTGGTAGCAAAAGGAGATCCTTTTTGTTCCAGGAATTCCTGAACAGCTTTTCGGAGTTCAATGACTCGACGTACAACCTTGCCTCGTGACAACCAGCGAACATCGGTGTGGTAGAGCAGAACTTGATACTGCTCTCCCATTTCCTTGCACAGCTCCTTGAATATGCGCGAATTCACATCTCTGGACTTGATGAAGTTGACGATTTTCAACACATCTTCAAACACTAACTTCAGATTACCAGGCAGGCTTTTCGATCCAAGAGAGTACCGATGAATGATGCAGTGATCTACAGAAATTTCTGGATTGATAGCTTGTATGAGGCCCCGTAATCCACGATGACCACCCATCATCGACGGTGCTCCATCGACGGAGACCTGGATATTAGTTTTTGATGTTTATTGTTATTTGGTTTAACTTTATTACTTACTTATAATAGGTTTACTTTACAACTTTATATACTAAGACAAAGTTAACAATAATCCTCATACCGGGTACCGCATTGTTTTCTTGATTTTCAGAATTCATAACTTTTTTTCTGTCACCCCTCCATTACCCCCCAAAAATGGTTAAATTACCCCCAGGGGGTAATTTACCCCCAGTTTGGGAACCACTGATGTAAGGTAACGTTACGTCAGGCTGCATTAGGCTGTCCTCTATCCATAAAAAATAGCAGATTCCACAACGAAAAAATAAAATATAACGAAGATGATACAAAGATCTGCCTCATCCACGTACAAGTAACCACATCTGATTTACACAGTTTAAGGTACCTTCATCAGTCACCCATTTGACTGTCTTTACAACAGTGAAATGATGTATGTGATTAAGAGGACGAGTTGGATATTCATACACATACACGGCGCACGAGTATGTGGTAACTACTAGGATATATGCCAGTGAGGAACAATAACTGATGTAATTAATACCTTGGGTTGATATCAACGGAGGTGTGGGAGCAATAATTGATGTAATTAATACAATGGACATAACGGAGGTGTGAGAGCAATAACTTGTGTAATTAATACGTTGGACTGACATCAACGGAAGTGAGGGAGCAATAATTGGTGTAATATGTTTGGCTGACATCAATGGAGTTGAGGGACAATAAGTGATTTTATTAATAAGTTGGACTGACATCAACGGAGGTGTGGGAGAAATAAATGATGTAATTAGTACATTGGGTTGACATCAAAGGAGATGAGGGAAGAGAATGTGTTGGGTCGCTATTAATCATGGTTTCTGGGGAGAGGAGGAACAGGTGTGAGTGGGGGTAGGGAATGTGTAACACAGGGAGGACCCGGGGGGTGGTTATGTTATGGGTTGTGGTATAGTGTACTGGGTAGGGGTACAGGGTATTGGTAAAGGGCAGAGGTACAGGGTAGGGGTACTAAGTAATAGTACAGGGTAGAAAATTACAGTTATGATTTATTTACCTAGCACTAGAGGTACTTAATAGTTATTCAATACTTTAAAATATTCTGTTTTTTACATTATAGAATTTACATTATCATTATCCACTTGTCACTGTCGTCAGTATTTTACACTATCATTATCCACCTGTCACTGTCGTCAGTATTTTACACTATCATTATCCACCTGTCACTGATTTACACTATCATTATCAACTTCTTACCATCATCACTAATTCACTCTGTTACATAAATCATAATTACGAAGCAAGTCAAACTAAGTATTTTCCACAATCCACACTCATGCGTTCCGTATCATCGGCCATTGTCAGCAAATTTAGGCGAAAGGGAAAATATCCCCACCATTTCTACCGAAAGACATGCTGAATTCTTAGGAAAGCCTCCTGTGGGGAAGAGAGAAATCCCTCTCAGAAGACCACCCTATTCCCCTAGCCACAAGCCCTTCAAACCACACCACTGTGGTAAGGTGACCCAGTATCGGGGAAGGGGGGTGGAAAGAATAGATGGAAGGGGAAATGGTAGATAGAAGAGGAAACGATAGGCTGAAGAAAGGATAGATGGGGGAAAAGATGGACGGAAAGAGATAGTTATGCGGTAGGGAATGAGGATGAATAAGAGATAATGGAGGGGTAAAAGATGGAGGACAGGCAAGAGATGGGAAATGGGTAGATGAGGAATGGGGATAGGTATGGAGTGAGAAAAGAAGAAGGATGAAGAGGGCGAAAAAATTTAACGGAATAATGATGAAACGAAAGAGGGATCTGTAAACAAAACATGAAGATAGGGGTGGGGGGAGAGAAAGGGGGGAGAGAGGAATGAGGAAAAGGCAGTAACTTAAGGTAAATAAAGGTCTGAAGCGAAGGATATGAAAAGGGAAGGAACAGGGAGAAAGGATGAGAAGAAAAGGGTGAGGGAGAATGATGGGAGGGACTGTAGTAAAAGCCGGAAATGAAGGAGGGTAAGAGGGGGGAGGAGAGGAAAGTAGGAATGAAGGAGGGTAAGGAGAGGAAGAACAAGAGGAGGGAGGCATTGATGGAAGGAAGACTGAGAAGGAAGAGGAAATGAGGGAGGGGAAGAACGAAGGGAGGGGAGGAGTGTAAAAGAACGGGAGGAAGAGAGGGTGGAAATGGCAGGGGACTTAGAGTAACAGGGAGAAAGGGAGAGTAACAGGGGCAGGGAGGATAAGACACTGGGAAACGGAGGGTGAACATAAGAGGGAAAGAAAAATGGAGTCAAGGGATTGTATAAATTGGGAAGCTGAGGGAGGAGGAAAGAACGGAAGGGAGGAGAGAACGGGAGGGAGAGAACGGGAGAAAGGAAAGAATATGAGAGAACTGGAGGCAGGATAGAAGGGGAGGGATTAGGAGAGAAGATGGAGGAGGTGGAGAGAACGGGAAGGATGAGAGAACGAGAGAGAGGATGTATGCTTCAACGCAAGCTGTCATTATCAAGGGTAATATATAGGAACTAGAAATTGCCTGAATTAAAATTTTGTCGTGTGACGATGTGCACGCTATAATGCGCACGTTATAATGTGCACGCTACAATGTGCACTAAAAATGTGCACGCTACAATATGCACTCTAAAAATGTGCACGCTACAATGGGACAGTGCACGACATAGTAAATGTCGGTGGGATTCTGGTACGAATGGCGTATAATCCAAAGGTGCCGATGCGAAGGCAGCACAAGATGATGACACTAATGAACAGGCGAAAATTACTGACCCATGGCAGGGGGAAGTGTTCAGGGGGTTGGCAGGGGGGCTGTAGGGGGTGGCAGGGGAGAGAGGAACACACCGGTTAAACATACACGAAAACGTGATACTTTATTTTTAATGGAGTGGAACACACAGGACTGGTAAGCGGAACTAGTAATACACAACACCGGCGAGACAGTGTGGTCCCTTAGTTACTGATACCCATAACTGATGTGACAGTAGCTCCTTAATTACTGGTACCCATAACTGATGTGACAGTAGCTCCTTAATTACTGGTACCCATAACTGATGTGACAGTAGCTCCTTAATTACTGGTACCCATAACTGATGTGACAGTAGCTCCTTAATTACTGGTACCCATAACTGATGTGACAGTAGCTCCTTAATTACTGGTACCCATAACTGATGTGACAGTAGCTCCTTAATTACTGGTACCCATAACTGATGTGACAGTAGCTCCTTAACTACTGGTACCCAGCACTGGTGTGAGAGCACTCATTAGTTACTGGTACCCAGCACCGGAGTGACAGTAGCTCCTCAACTACTGGTACCCAGCACTGGTGTGACAGTAGCTCCTTAATTACTGGTACCTAGCACTGATGTGACAGTATTCCTTAGTTACTGGTACCCAGCACTGGTGTGACAGTAGCTCCTTAATTACTAGTACCCAGCACTGGTGTGACAGTAGCTCCTTAATTACTGGTACCCATAACTGATGTGACAGTAGCTCCTTAATTACTGGTACCCAGCACTGGTGTGAGAGCACTCCTTACTTACTGGTACCCAGCACTGATGTGACAGTATTCTTCAGTTACTGGTACCCAGCACTGAGGGTGACAGTAGCTCAACTACTGGTACCCAGCACTGGTATGACAGTAGCTCCTTAATTACTGGTACCTATCATTGACGTTACAGTATTCCTTAGTGGTACCCAGCACTGGTGTGACAGTAGCTCCTTAGTTACTGGTACCTAGCACTGATGTGACAGTATTCCTTAGTTACTGGTACCCAGCACTGGTGTGACAGTAACTCCTTAATTACTGGTACCTAGCACTGATGTGACAGTATCCCTTAGTTACTGGTACCCAGCACTGGTGTGACAGTAGCTCCTTAATTACTGGTACCAAGTACTGGTGTGACAGCAGCTCCTTAATTACTGGTACCCAGCACTGATGTGACTGCTCCTTCACTACTGATACCCAGCACTGGTACGGCAGTAGCTCGTTAATTACTCATACCCAGCACTGGTACGGCAGTGCCTCGTTAATTACCGATACCCAGCACTGGTGACAGCTCCTTCACAGCGGAGCGGAACCATCAGCTGTGAAAGATAAGAGCCAGGGGGCACGTGTTTGCTGACGAACAAGCTACCATCCCCACCACCAGTTATATCCACAAGTACTGCAGAAAATAACAGCTAGTACCATCTTTGCAAGTGAGCTGCTGTGCTGGATTGCATTAAAGTTAAAATATGGATGTTAATAATTCCTAAGTAACTAAATAAAAGTTAATCTCGGCTTAACACGAACAGTGCTGAGAATATCATTTATTGCCTTGTAAGACTTTTCTTAACTGATGATCAAGTCCACCCAGGGAAATGTGGCCTTTTGAAGTTCACTGAAAAAAAAAGCGGCTAGTGTATTGTGCACCCAATGTCCATCCTGTGGACGGTAACTAAAGAGCATATGGCTATACAAAAGGCCTAAGAAATAGGCCCCAAAAGGGTTAACAGATATACATCAAGATTTATATCTATAACGGTCTTACTATCTGTTGCAGTTCAGGTGAGTGTTGGAGCTTTCATTAGCAGTACAACGACACTGCAGGTGAGCGCTGGAGCTTTAATTAGCTAGGCCACAATCATCCAGGTGAGTGCTGGAGCATTAATTAACAGCACAAGTAAACACTAAGGAGGAAGAAGCAGCACAAAAATACACTGTATTGTTGCTTCTCCTCCCTAACCGACAACAACGCCCGACTTTAATGCGTGAAAAACCTGAGAGCCACAACCCTTAATTATGAGCTCTGAAAAACTTGTTTGTCTCTCCTCAAATTCTGCAACATTATATCTTTTAGTGAGAGCTTTCTGTGGCCGCCGCCTTCGCTGACAGATACTGACAGAAGCAAGCAGACACACAGACACACACAAACACACACACGCGCGCACGCGATCAGTGAAGACGCGAGGCCAAGAGCTATGAATCGACTCCTGCAACCACAAATGGGTGAGTACAAACAGGTGACTACGCACGCGCATACGCGCACACACACACACACACACACACACACACACACACACATGCACGCACACACACATGCACGCACACACACATGCACGCACACACACACACACACACACACACACGGTTTGCAACGCGACTGGTCCCAAAGTTAAGGGGCATGTTCTACGAGGAGAAGTTAAGGGAAATCGACCTGATGACACTGGAGTACAGGAGAAATAGGGGGGACATGATAATGACATAAATTACTGAGAGGAATCGACAAGGTGGACAGAGACAGCATGTATGATTCAGTATGAAATATGATAAAGCTTGTGGAGCAGTGAAGAGGCGGGGACAGGAGCTGTGAATCGGCACCTGCAACCTCAATTAGCTGAATACATACACACAAACACACCTACCTTTAGAGTGGTCAGGAACTAGAATGACCTGGACAGCGGAGTGGTACATGCAGGATATATGAACATCAAAATGGTATACAATACCGACAGGTTGTTAGGTAAGACACATATGCAACAGTTAGACAACTTTATTCCGAAACGTTTCGCCTACTGTGTAGGCGAAACGTTTCGGAATAAAGTTGTCATGCAGGATATATACACAGATTTAAATGACAGAGCGACATCAAAATGTTGCCTCGACCACAAACACTTTTTGAGTGTTGTGCAGACAACATTCCGATGTGGGTAAAACAAGACACTTGACCGTGAAATTCTATACTAGGTAACGTTTGTCCTAAGTGTGAAACTTATTGAGTCTTCTTGATAAATTAACACATGAGCAAATCTTTGTGCTCTAATGAATCGCATTTACACTTACATTTGCAGGCTAAGAGTTATACGTCATATTTAAGACGTGCAGGTATGAATATTACTAAGGTATCCTAGTAACAACAGATGGCTAATATCAACTGACTGCTAGATGAACAGGGTTAGCGAGACTTTCTCATACGGCTCGACTCACCAGAAATGAAGCCCAGCTCCTTCGGTTGTAAGCTGAAAGCGTCACCACGAAGACGTATTATTAGTCAAATGTGATGAAAGATTTGTCTAGCTAATTCTCTGCCTATGTAGCAAATCAGGAGGACACTTGGGTTTTGTGGTAATGTACAAAAACTTTTTTTTAATTACTTAACACACCCAACAGCAGGAGTAGACGACAAAGTTGTTTATTGAATTACTAGCCCAGTACAGTAAATCGCGTGTAAATTGGCCTGAAGTCAAAATAATATTCACTCTATTCACTAGAGTATTTTGCTGCCTCCCTTAAACAAATGACTCATTCGAAGTGTGAAAACTTCCTTACTTATCTAAGATTGTGTGCGCTTATTCACTCTGTATGTTGACTGCATTAGTATTTTTACATGAATGCACTATTTTCATGGATATTGTGAAGGGAGCGACATGCCTCTATGCAAGATGGATTTAGAAGGAAAATTCTATTACATTACGAGGGAGGATGCACAACAATACACGAGCAAATGGCATTAGATGCACATTCTAGAGTTGCTACCTCGTTCGCCCATACCCTTCCCTTCCCACCCCCCTTCTCTCTCTCTCTCTCTCTCAATTTTTGTGTGTTCTATACACTGATCTGTGTTTGAGGGAGTCGGAACCTTATTCCTCCTCTTAAGCTTCCTTAACCAGCATTACTGATTTCTTACCTCTTGGATGCTATATATCTACTCCTAAAATTGTTCATGAAGCTGTCTAAACTACTTCATCCAGATCATTCTACTCTATGACCAGAGCTGACGAAATATATCCTGACATCCCTGTAGCTCATTTACGTCTTGTTTCATGTGTGCCCTTGTGTTCCCGTCTTTTGAATATTGTCTGTATCCAACCTATTATGTCGTAATGCCTTCCTTAGCCTCTCTAATAATGTTCATTCCTCTTAGCTTCGAAATTAGTATAGTAGAGAGCTTTTGCACTTTCTCCTAGTTATCAGACAGCTTTGATCTAATGTGGATTCTCTGCTTGTGTTAAAAACACCATGAAGGGACTCAGATATGTCGTATAAAGTCAAGGATGGCTTTAATATTCCCCAGAGCTGCTTGCAGGTTCACCAGTCGCAAATTTGCCGAAGACATCATCACCTAATGTGCGCTTCTAGCGACATGTTCACTACTACTCAGCTTCGGGGTCCTTCAATAAGGTTCGCAGCAGCATCCGTCAAACCCATTCTGTACTAAGTTTTCGGTCTGCTTTCCATTTTCTCCCATTTTCATAACCTTTCATTTACTAGAACTGAATACTAACAGCCACTTGTCTAACCAACCCATTTCCTCATCCAGACTGTTTCATTTCGTACCCGCCGTCAGACTGAAGTATTTTCTGACATGTATGTGGCTCATCTGAATCGTTAATTTCCTCTAAATTCACTGTTTTCAATTCCTTTCTTACCGAGTCTTTGGAATATCTGCATCTCGTAATTATTCCCTCCAAGTTTTAGAGGGGCCACAGATATATCAGATCCCCTCTTCCATTAAAATAAGAAAAAGAGAGCAAATGAGAGAGTGGGTGAGATGTTATCAACAAATTTTGTTGAAAATAAGAAAAAGTTTTGGAGTGAGATTAACAAGTTAAGAAAGCCTAGAGAACAAATGGATTTGTCAGTTAAAAATAGGAGAGGAGAGTTATTAAATGGAGAGTTAGAGGTATTGGGAAGATGGAAGGAATATTTTGAGGAATTGTTAAATGTTGATGAAGATAGGGAAGCTGTGATTTCGTGTATAGGGCAAGGAGGAATAACATCTTGTAGGAGTGAGGAAGAGCCAGTTGTGAGTGTGGGGGAAGTTCGTGAGGCAGTAGGTAAAATGAAAGGGGGTAAGGCAGCCGGGATTGATGGGATAAAGATAGAAATGTTAAAAGCAGGTGGGGATATAGTTTTGGAGTGGTTGGTGCAATTATTTAATAAATGTATGGAAGAGGGTAAGGTACCTAGGGATTGGCAGAGAGCATGCATAGTTCCTTTGTATAAAGGCAAAGGGGATAAAAGAGAGTGCAAAAATTATAGGGGGATAAGTCTGTTGAGTGTACCTGGTAAAGTGTATGGTAGAGTTATAATTGAAAGAATTAAGAGTAAGACGGAGAATAGGATAGCAGATGAACAAGGAGGCTTTAGGAAAGGTAGGGGGTGTGTGGACCAGGTGTTTACAGTGAAACATATAAGTGAACAGTATTTAGATAAGGCTAAAGAGGTCTTTGTGGCATTTATGGATTTGGAAAAGGCGTATGACAGGGTGGATAGGGGGGCAATGTGGCAGATGTTGCAAGTGTATGGTGTAGGAGGTAGGTTATAGCATAGATAATAGTGAGGCTCAAGTTAGAGTATAATAAAAAGCCTTAGAAAAATGCTAGACCTGTAGTTGGCTGTCATAGAGCGCAGAGATTGGTGGATGAATTTGAGCAAAAAAGAGGTAATACAAGCTGATAATGAATATCGAGGAAGAAGGTAGCCACAATTCCTTGGATCAAGAATCCTCTACCGGTGCAGCGAGGAGAAGGCTCAAAACACAATGTGTGGTGTGAATATAATGCTCGTAGTTTGGAAGTTAGGAGGAGGTGCCCAGCCTCCTTGAGAGTATCTGATTTTCATACCTTTGCACTTCTTGGAGTTGAAGTTTGACAGTCACCTGTCTGACAATTGCTACAATCTAGGTCTTCTCCTTGCCTTCTCCAGTATTTATTCTCATCAGCTTTCCATCGTCCACAAACAGGGATGCATAGTTTATCTCGCCAGGCATTCTTTTATATATATATCAGAAACAGCTCCGGTCTCAGTACGGACCCTTGAGGCACACCACCCGTCACGGTCGTCCATACATACATCTCTTTCCGGACCATCACTCTCTCTCCTTCCGCTCAGATCTTCCTTGACTCAGTGAAGCATATTTCCCTTTATCTCTGGTTGCTCTTCCAACCTAAGTAATAGTCTTATTTTGGAGGAAGTGCCAAAAGCCTTCAAACAATTCAGAAATATACAGCCCACCCATTCCTTTCTACATTAGTGTATTCTGTCAGACCTTTATTGAGTTTGCAAGACAGGATTTACGTGCTCTAAACTCGTGTGGGCTTTCGTCAGGGTATGCTTATCCAGATGTTCTACCTTTCTCCTCCTTGTTTTCTTTATTACCGTAGAAAATATGCATATTAAGAATATTATCTCGCGGTTCAATGATGTGTATTTATTCCCTTGTTTGAATGCTCGAGTGACAGTGGTCAATTTTCAGTTGTCTGGAATGCATTCCTTCTCTATCGACTTCTTGCAAATTTGCGTTAGCAGTTCACATACTGCCTCCACTTTACCACTACCACTTTTTCCTCTCCTTTCTACCAGTTTTTTTTCTCCTCTTTGGAAATAATTTTACCTTCGTCTTCCAGCACTCTACTGCAAGACACTCCATGTCTTCTGTCTTCAATAATTCAATTATTCTTTTTCAACACAAGTACCCTATTCTGTTTGGCTTATATCTCCTTCCGCACTCCCTTCCATGTTAATTTCACCAAGAAATCAAAGCAAAGACCTGCATGGCTACCAAATCCAAGACGGGAGTCTGTTTTACGTATCTGATGTTTCAAATGTGAAGACTAGGTAAAGTCATGCTACTTAATCTCGAGTTCGTAGTTTTCCTGGCACAATAGTTTTCAACTACTGCTTCCATCCGCCTGGTCCTCCCCCGACTCAGTTCCGCCATGTGGGTATCAAAACCTTGTATATTTTTTTCCTGTAATTTAAGTCTTTTATTCCCAGTATTCTTAACGCAACTCCCTCTTTCCTTTCAATCTTCCTTCTCTCCTTTAATCCCGCTCTCTCTCTCTCTCTCTCTCTCTCTCTCTCTCTCTCTCTCTCTCTCTCTCTCTCTCTCTCTCTCTCTCTCTTTCAACGACTACCATCCACACACCAGCGATTGCTGAGATGTTGGCTAGGCAGCCAACCAGTCACCAATATATCGTGATTACAGGGATTCTGGCTTTATCATGTAAAATTTCTGGTACCATCGAATCTGTGCCTACCCAGCCAAACTCCCGTCTCATCACCCACCTATATCATTACGTAAGCCTGTGTCTAGTGAGTTCATCCACTGTAGCGGTATGTGCCGTGATGCATCAAACTTTGGGATGACAAAGGAAGTAAAGAGTAAAATTTGTAACTTAAAGTATATTATTACTTTTTCTAAACCATTTTAAAGAAATTTCAATTTGTCCAATAAAATTAATATAAATATACTACTAATGGTTTTGAAGTTCCTACACTAAGAGTTCTTAATTAACTTTTCAACTTTTCATATTTAAAAAACTGAGAAATATTACCATAATGAAAAGGCATCTTATTGGTAAGAATATTACTTGATCTCTTGTGAGTCCAATTTCAACTGGTTGAAGAAAGAAAAAAAAAACACCGCTCATGAAAATGAAGACAGGTTCCAAAGGTCTCTTGATTATCTTGTGGGGCTCAGCGGTGAGTCCACACAAGTAAGCCGAGAACTTCCCTACTTTCTCAAAACTTGAAGTTCTACGCATTTTGCAGAGTCTCCCATCCTTGTCTATACTTTGTATGTAGTCCAATATCTAATCTGGTTTACATGACCTTGGATTTGCTTGGACACCCAACGACTAAGTAAATATGACGAGGGCATTAAGTCTATGCATATACATGTTCTCCATCCTTTCCCAGAGGACAGTCAATGGAATCACGCTGCGCTGGCAGTTAAGACTCCAAAGAGGATAGGTGTCAGAGAAAACATACATTACTTGTATTCCGTTTCTGAAGTAGAGTGAAATTCTTAATGCGTACTTCAATAACAGTAGGGATTCATGATCCCAAGGTTAGTTAAGAGCCAGGTAGCGGGGTTTCACTTCCCACCTCTCTTACCAGGTTTACTAAAAGACCAACAGCTTCATTGGAATAGTCCCATGTTGTAGAATATGGCTTCAACACTGCTTGAGGATACATCAAGGAAATCTCCTTATGCTGGGATTTTGTATAAGCTGTGGTTATTCGTCACCAAGCACTCGCCTCAACCCAGACCAAGCGCACTGGTGTAGCCCTTAACCTCACCACCCAACTCTCACTGAACAGAGCTGAATCTGCGCAGAGAATCGGCAGACTAATTCAGCTTCTATGGTCTCATCTGCAACAGCAGAAGAGTGAAAAAGCTAACAATATCAAGAAATGGTGGCCCAAATCCTGCACAGCATAAGAAAAGCTCCAACTTTGCACACCCAATGAAAAGTCTGTGTCCAGAGGGAGTCACCAAGGTACTCTAACAGATGGTGTGGGACTTCATACGTATTGCTAAATATGCAGACAGTTATTTCTGACAGAGCGGATCAATGTATTAGCTTCGCTATGTTCCGAAAACCCGAAGAATATACGAATTTCGCTCATCGCTACAGCTTCACCCTAATAAGAGACTGAGACTGAAAAATCAACTCCCTATATAAATGATCGTGGTGAAACTAAATCCTTGTTCCAGTGCTTGAGTGTTGCCGTCTCTGCCGTACCTTTACTGCGAAATAGTCTCCCCACTCATTACTGCTTTCAGCAACCTACTATCTATTCTGCACATTTTGCAACATCTACCTCATTGCTCATATCCACCCTTTCACAGTGTAGAGGAAACAATAAATACGGTATCGAGCATTATTATGACCAGGATTTACAGTGCTTTTATTTTATGTACGAATTTCGAGGATAATCAACTTTGGAGAAATGCTGCTTCTCTATTTACCAAATATGGCAACAGTGTTGATAGGTCGCAATTTTCCTTCATACCATAATTTTTTGCGCTATATTAGTGAAGATGTAGAGTGCCACGATTTCGTACATAACTACAAAGAAACGTCAAAACCGTAAGGAAGGCAATTTCTAATTACTCGTGGATTTTCCTGACAATGTATTTTTTTTTTTTGTAGCTGATTTAATACACTATTTTGGGAAGTTCGTAATTCCAGCTGAGTTTATGTCATAGTGTTACTTCTAACAAGGCAAGTCATTCCAGATCAATTAATGGACTACTTTAATTACAGGCTACCAGCTGCACTACATTGTCACTTTCCAGTAGCTACTAATAACTACACCGAGTGTTGAGACCATGGCGGAACCTTCATTAATGACGGCCTATACAACCCTAACTTCCTGTACTCCCAACACCAGTCTGACGCCCTTATGCTACCCTGCCTTGATACCCGACTGTGATGTATCTTCCAGTGGTCCAAATACACGCCTCCTACCGGCACACTACCCTGTCTTGATTCCCGACTATGTTGCAGCTTTCTGAACTCCCAACACCAGGCTCCCAACTATACACTACTACCCTGCCACATTACTTGACTCTGCTAGTAAGTAACGACGCATCAGGATACTGTGTTCGTAAAAGTTTTTACTTGCTTCTGGAATAAGTTCTATTTTCAGTGTTCGTAGGGACTGTGAAGAGTGCTCTAAAAAGTAAAAGAACGTTTGAAGCCATTGTTGTAGTGTATGCTTGTATTATTACGAGTGATTGGCAGTTTGGTCGCAAGAAACTTGCTTGCTAGGAAAACTGCCCACCATCACCTTGCTTGAGAAGAAGCTTCCCACCACCGTCCTGTTCATCACCACCTTGCTTGGGAGGAATGTGCCCACTCCTACCTTGCTTAGGCAGAGGCACCCAGCGGTGGAGGAGCCAAGGAAGCTGACAGGTGGGGTGGGAGAGTTATGAACCAACTGATAATAGTGTTGTGTGAGGCGAGTGTGTGGAGGCCGCTACTGGGCTTACGCTCAGCCCAGCTTCCAACACTACCCCTCCACTCCACCACTTACACACAGCCTTACACCTGACCCATTCTGGTGTGCGCGCACACGCAAACACTCGCCCACGCGCACAGAAAAGCGCACACATACAAGAACCCACGTACACAAACACACGAACTCGTGTTTATACGCACAAACGCGCGCGGGCACACATAGGCATGTAAAAACACACGAACACACACACACACATTATATATATATATATATATATATATATATATATTTTATATATATATATATATATATATATATATATATATATATATATATATATATATATATATATATATATATATAGTATATATATAGTATATATATAATATAATATAATATAATATAACTCTGAAACTTTAGCTGAAGTTTACAAGTCAGTGAATATAGGGAGAGACAGCAAACATAATATCAATATTTTAGAAAAGGTGTCAAAGAGGTAACGTATAACTGGCATGCACACAGTCCCGTGTAACTAGCATGCACACTATAACTAAGCTAGTCAAGAGAGTGGTGGAGCAGCCAGAGAGCAGCGGCTTCATAAACAACCAGCACTGGTTAAGAGTTGACAAGGCCTGTCTCACAAATCCGCTTGAGTTCTGTGACATTGTAACAGAAGTGAGGCGAGGAGAGGAAGGGGGGGGGGTTGGATATTCTCTGAATGCAATTAGATATTTCCCACTGTACCACACAGACAGTGTCTTCCATTGCAGACACTGCAAGGCTCCAAGCAGACATCAACCAAATCTTTCAGTGGGCTGCAGAAAACAATATGAAGTTCAACGATGAGAAATTTCAATTACTCAGATATGGTAAACATGAGGAAATTAAATCTTCATCAGAGTACAAAACAAATTCTGGCCACGAAATAGAGCGAAACACCAACGTCAAAGACCTGGGAGTGATTATGTCGGAGGATCTCACCTTCAAGGACCATAACATTGTATCAATCGCATCTGCTAGAAAAATGACAGGATGGATAATGAGAACCTTCAAAACTAGGGAGGCCAAGCCCATGATGACACTCTTCAGGTCACTTGTTCTATCTAGGCTGGAATATTGCTGCACTCTAACAGCACCTTTCAAGGCAGGTGAAAATGCCGACCTAGAAAATGTACAGAGAACTTTCACGGCGCGCATAACGGAGATAAAACACCTCAATTACTGGGAGCGCTTGAGGTTCCTAAACCTGTATTCCCTGGAACGCAGGCGGGAGAGATACATGATTATATACACCTGGAAAATCCTAGAGGGACTAGTACCGAACTTGCACACGAAAATCACTCACTACGAAAGCAAAAGACTTGGCAGACGATGCACCATCCCCCCAATGAAAAGCAGGGGTGTCACTAGCACGTTAAGAGACCATACAATAAGTGTCAGGGGCCCGAGACTGTTCAACTGCCTCCCAGCACACATAAGGGGGATTACCAACAGACCCCTGGCAGTCTTCAAGCTGGCACTGGACAAGCACCTAAAGTCAGTTCCTGATCAGCCGGGCTGTGGCTCGTACGTTGGTTTGCGTGCAGCCAGCAGCAACAGCCTGGTTGATCAGGCGCTGATCCACCAGGAGGCCTGGTCACAGACCGGGCCGCGGGGGCGTTGACCCCCGAAACTCTCTCCAGGTAAACTCCAGGTAAACAGGTGGCTGGACCAAAAAAAAAAATCGAGCAGGAAGCTATAACAGGGAAAGGTTGATAATGGATCAAACAATACTTAATGCGGTAAAGACGATTGCTTGGGAAGAGGCATTAAATGGACAAAAGTAACAAACAGAATTTCACAAGGATCAGAACTGACACCAACGAATCGTTTCTTAATAATGTTTATGATTTGTTTTTTCATTAACATTAAAAAAAATAATAGTTCAAGAGATACAATTTTAGGAAAAGTTGCAAAAGAACTTGTAGCTTTTGACGAGCCTTTGAGACCTCTTTAAAGAATTGAAACAATAATTATAGAAAAATTAAGAGGTATTTTTTATTGGATATTTCGGCGTTTTAGGGCGGTTTAAGACTTTTTCTGACAGTTGATATAAGGTGAAATATGAGCATAAATAATAGTAATAAAGTTATATTTTGTAAAATGCATATAACGTATTTTTAATGATATTCTCTCTTTGAAGTAATGGCCGTCAAACTACTTGAAAAATTTGCAGACCTTTAATACACCATCTTGGATGAACTGATACCAACCTATCAAACTTTTCCATTAATATGCTGAAGTTGTTATTTCAGCAATCTTTTAACATTGGAGGGACATCGGTGATCTACTTATTATATAAAGAGTGCAAAGAACTGTTCTCAATGTTACTAACCTGGCACAGCTTCCAATCCAGTTCGAAGACAGCTATTACACCTCAGGACGGGCAGTCACTAGCAGTTTTACTTTGGCTGTACCTTGCTTAAGGCACGACTACACCAACAACCATTCATTCATCACCTGACTTATTTTAGTGCTGTGGTATCGAAGTCAAAGAAAACCTCATTAAATGCGACTAAACAGACTCGTGTTTCACTATTTAGTAATTTTCATAGCTATGTTATTGATACATACGATATTTACAGCGAAAAAAAAATGTATCAACGTTTACATTTCTTCCAAAAGTTTTTTTAATTTACACCTGCTTTTTCGTATCGAATCAAACACGTCATCGGAATTATGAATAAATTCTGGTAGAGAGGTTGGTAGTCGTGTCACAGCAACAACTGACTTAAGACATTGTTTGGAGGCTCCTGAAGGATGTGCTTGGAACAATGACGTGAGGGAACTGCAAGTGTGTGAAGCCATTTTTTCCCAGGAGCCATATACCGCATTTTGTATGCCTAGTACTGGAGTTACAGCGCGAGTTGTTGAGGTGATAGAACTTATCTTGCCGGCTAATATGAAAACCTCTATTACTACTGAAGAGTTAAAACATGCGAGGGAAAGCTGGGAAGCTATGAATTGAGTTTCCGGTGTTTTTTCTTACTTTGTATAGTCGACACTACACGACCTCGAGGCCAATGAGTATGTGAAATAAACACACACAAAACACTCGAGACATTTTATAGACGTTTTGCCCACTTAGGACTATCATTCCGATACAGAGAACAGGAAAAACAGATCAGGTGAATCAAATGGGGTCAGGTGAGGTAAATTTAGGCACAGGTGTGTGACTCACATAGGTCAGTCTAGTGAGAAGACCAGATAACCAAAAACTCCAAAGTTTTGGGCAGTTGTGTTGGACACAAAGATCATGGACGCCTCGAAAATGAGATTTCATTTTTAAGTAACTCTCCTTCAAGAACAACTTTGTTTCTTTCCATTTCATCAGGTGAACCATACAAGCGTTAGACAGGTTGTCCCTACAGCATGTATGACACTCCCGTGCTGGGTTCAGTCGTCCTAGCAAGCCCTTATTGATGGATGAAGCGCTTGTGGCTATGTCCAGTTTGCGGTCAGTGAGAACTTATGCAACATGCCACCCACCCAGTGGCAGAATGACATACCTGGCTGGCAAACGTTCTCATATGGCTCTGTTGGTAATGTTGCTCGATGTCTCCTGCAGTCAGGAATGAAATAGAGAAAGAAACGGGAGCTTGTAAATACATGTGAAATGTGGTCACACTAGAGGAGTTGTGGGCTTCAAATCCTATAGGCTCTGGAAGAGCCCGGTGACGACGCCTCTCTTCGTACAATTAAGTTATATCACGTAGACCTCGTTTATGGGTTTCCCATATAGTTTCAATGTACGTTTTTCGCAAACTGTGTTTATATTCCTTTCCTCCTTGAGAGTGACTTAAATAAAGGTTCCAAACTGTTAATTTTGGTTAGCAAATTGCTATGTTCAGGCTTCTAGGACAAATAACAAAATGTCGTCTACACAACCCAGGTATATTATGTTGCTGGGGACCTGGGGAAATTGAGCTTGATTCATTTCGATTCTAAGATGTTACACATAGTTTAGCTAACACAGCCTTGATGGGGAAGCCCATTGTATATATAATTGAAACAGTTTGATGAGAACATCAAAATCTATGGATCCAGGAGATTCACTTTGTGAGAGACTGCTACGTACCAGCAGTGAACTTCTTCCTCTTTCATTCGTTGTAGCAGTCGTCTTCTTTTAATCCTCATATTACTCCTTCCAGACTGTAATTGCTCTCTCTATTTTCCCTATTCTTTTTCCATTCTTTCACTGCCATGTAATGACCCCACGCGCTGATGCCACAGTCCTCTTTATCCTTCCTCCGATACCTCCTACCTCCCACTTACTCCTAACTTGGACCTGCCTCGCATGGGCCAGTAGGCCTTCTGCAGTGTTCCATCGTTCTTATGTTCTTATGTTCCCTTCGATACCTCCCGCCTCTAAGCCTGACTTACCTCTCCTTCGATATTTCCTCTTTCTCATCCCCCCTCTCCTATCCTTCGAGAGAGAGAGAGAGAGAGAGAGAGAGAGAGAGAGAGAGAGAGAGAGAGAGAGAGAGAGAGAGAGAGAGAGAGAGAGAGAGAGAGAGAGAGAGAGATAGTCACTATTACCAAATTCTTCGTCATGCCTTTGCTATTCCCATATAATCAGGAACAAATATCGGTTTCAGGGGTGAAGGCATGTGTATAAATAAACATGTATTCTTGTTTCCTTCCCAGAGCTCAACTGACAACTATGAACATTCTTAGGTCTTTCCAAGAGTTGGAAATAGCGAACTGCCGACAAGTATGAAGAGAAGGCAAGCTGTAAAACAAGTTCTTATTGGAATAACGTTTCACTCTACACAAAGCGAACAGTCCCAATAAAAAGCTTGTTCTGCAATGTGTGTCTTTGAGCTGAGCAAGTAACTTAACACACATTCTTACGCCGGTGAGACGTTCCTTTGGAGGAGTTAATAAACAGAAAATATGCCAACCAGTAGTGTTGCGGGAAGCAATGTTATGAATCTAAAATGGAAAACTTTTTATTTTTTTCCTAAAAAGCAACATAAAATGAAATCAACGTATGTTATGAGGACTACAATACCTATTTCGTAACATCCACCCCGGGGACCAACTCCCTACTTCATCTTACCCTCTGGATCATGTCGCTATCTCAATCAATTTGCGATATAATTACCCTGCACTAGGCCGGATTAATTAAACACCTAATTAACCCCGTGAACTTGAACTTTTGACTTTAATAGCTCAGGTGACTAGCAAGGCTGAATACTTCCTTCTCTCCACGCACAGCACTTCATCGTATTCTTCTTCTTTACAGAGCTGTAGGTAAAGGTGTTTTAAAGATCCTAAGACGCTTCTGCCTCACGTTAACATGATTATGCTGCGATATATAATATTGTTAGACTCTGCGAGAGAAAGTTTAAAATGCCATAAAATTCTAAGAAGAAAAGCCAATGACTGACAACAGTGGAGAATTGATGGGACAGATATTGTGTGATACGCTCTTATTCTGTGGTGGCGACAGTGTTGTCTCCTGTGTGTTGCTGGTGAATGCTCGAGGTTGTTAACTCACTAGAATTGGACTGTGTGGAAAAAATGAGCATATCGGTGTTATCTCTCCTGTAATATTACTGGTGAATGCTTGAGGTTAACTCACTAGAAATGGAGTGTGTGAGGGAAAGCAAGCAGTCGGTGTGAAATGGCTGACTAAGGGTCACGTCTGTTTCGCAGTTATTTGTGTAATTTTCTTGTGTGTGCTAAGTTATATAATTAAGTTGTTTGACCTCGGGAAGTAATACCACTTTCTTTGTAACCTCTAAGAAATTCCTCGCTGACTCCTGCAAATATGCACTTGCTACATTTTGCATACTGTACAGCCACTGCGACCTGCTGAACCAACACCAAGGATAATTTTTCTAATTACGATGATTATCAATGATAAACATCATAATAACTCTTGCAATAATTATCCCAATAACTCTAGTAAAATAGTTGAGAGGTGCAATTATTCTAGAGGAACCAGAAGCTACCTCCCGTCGGCCTTCCAGAGTATCTCTCATTCACTCACACACACACAACTGGTCAAGTGTCTTAGTGACAAGTGCCTCCGACAAATAGTCTCACACACACACACACACACACGCACGCCATAGTTCAATGGTAACACCCTCACAGATGCCGGGAAATGCAACATACGTTTTCGTTTCATTCTAATTTAAAAAGGGGGGAGGAGGTCACTAGGAGCAGAGCTCTGCTCCTGGCGCTACAGACAGATATTTACACACAATGTACGTCTGCTTACACTACACAAGGACATAAGAAAGGAGGAACGCTGCAGCAGGCCTACTGGCCCATACTAGGCAAGTCATTCTCAAATCCAAACTCACTAACAAAAATATTTGCCAACCCATTTTCAATGTTACCCAAGGAATAAGCTTTGATAATCCTGATACACGTACGTCAAAGTGATACTAGGACTAAATATAACACAAAAGTAACAGGGTTGTGGATGAATGGAATAAACTCCCGAGTAGCGTCAATAAAGCTAAAACCTTGAGTAGCTTTAAGAATAGGTAAGACAAGTATATGAGTGGGTGTGGGTGGGTGTGCAGTGGACCTCCATAGCAACAGTGCTTCTTCCTTCTTAAGTGCGTGTGTCTTGGACCTGCCTAGCATGGGCCAGTACGCCTGCTGCAGTGCTCCTTCTTATGCTCTTCACGTTACCAACGTACCTAAAGATTACACACATGAGCAATAACAGATTCCATACACAGTTTTGAGAGAAGATATGATAGAGGCCAGGAAGTCAGGAATAATGAATGTGTGAGCGTTGAGAGGTAGGGCCAACCCTTGTGTGGAGCATAGGATCGACCCCTTGCAGTCACAGCTAGGACCGATCCCTTAGCAGTCACAGCTAAGTACATAAGATCAATCAAACATTTCAAGCACAGCTAAAAGTGTATTGCACAAACCCAGCTAAATAGAAGCCCTGCTAAATAAGGCAAGCTAGTAAAACCAGGCTAAATAAGCCAGCAGCTACACAAACTCAGAAGGATGCAAGCCCAGCGAAGATTCTGCGTAGTATATGTATGCAAGCCGGGCCAAATTACTCAAGATAATTATTAAAGAGCGTAAGATTAAATGATAACTAGGGAGGTCGGCCTTCATTATCTGCTCTCCATCACCCTCATCACCACCACCACCATCATCATATCCATCATAATCACCATCATTATCATCAGCATCAGCATTCTTCCTGTCGACATGGCCTCAGCATCCCTCCTGCCTCTCTGCATGACCTCAGCTTCTCTCTCTATGGCTTCGCATTCCTCCTGTCTACAAGGCCTCACATTCACCCTGTCTACAAGGCCTCACATTCACCCTGTCTACAAGGCCTCACATTCACCCTGTCTACAAGGCCTCACATTCACCCTGTCTACAAGGCCTCACATTCACCCTGTCTACAAGGCCACACATTCACCCTGTCTACAAGGCCTCACATTCACCCTGTCTACAAGGCCTCACATTCACCCTGTCTACAAGGCCTCACATTCACCCTGTCTACAAGGCCTCACATTCACCCTGTCTACAAGGCCACACATTCACCCTGTCTACAAGGCCACACATTCACCCTGTCTACAAGGCCTCACATTCACCCTGTCTACAAGGCCTCACATTCATCCTGTCTACAAGGCCTCACATTCACCCAGTCTACAAAGCCCCACATTCCTCCTGTCTAACATCCACTCCGTCAAGGGAATAGCTTTGCCTCAGCCTTTACGCAAAATTCAAAATACCACCACCGACAGAGCGTCTGCCTCCCGATTACCAGCCGGAGGAACGAGTCTTCACACCATTCCTTGAGCTAAATAACCCACACGGGTTTAACGCTTCGAGTGAAGATGCATCATC
Organism: Cherax quadricarinatus; assembly: GCF_038502225.1. NCBI lineage: Eukaryota > Metazoa > Arthropoda > Malacostraca > Decapoda > Parastacidae > Cherax > Cherax quadricarinatus. The sequence goes on along the minus strand of NC_091295.1, from coordinate 34,145,094 downwards.
AAACCCCCACTCTTCCCACTCACACCATAGCCAACCCTTACATCCCCGCCCTCTATCACCTCTCACCGCCACCCATCTCAGCCCTCCCCGTCACCACTTTCTCTCATACCATCACTTACACACCATCACTGAAGTGGTTGCTGCAGTGGTGTTACTTGGTAGCATGGAGCCAGCCACTGTGTAATAACCAGAAGCAAAAAATCTACGGGAATGAAAATTACAACATGGAGGTATGGTAACACCACCACAAACAACGAAGCGACGACAACAAAAACAACGCCAACAAGACAACCAAATGAGCAAAAATTAACAAGTTCAAAGTCAACACTTAAACGATGCTAAATAAAGTAACAAAACAAAGAGGACATCAAGGAAACACCAGCATGTCAACCTAACACCACCATGTCAACCTAACACCACCATGGCAACCTAACACCACCATGGCAACCTACCACCATGGCAACCTAACACCATCATGGCAACCTAACAAATATGGCAACCTACCACTACCATGGCAACCTAACACCACCATCGCAACCTAACACCACCATCGCAACCTAAAACCACCATCGCAACCTAACATCACCATCACAACCTAAAACCACTATCGCAACCTAACATCACCATCACAATCTAACACCACTATCGCAACCTAATATCACCATGGCAACCTAACACCACCATCGCAACCTAACACCACCATCACAACTTAACACCATCACAATCTAACACCACAACTTAACACCATCGCAACCTAATACCATCACAACCTAACACCATCACAACCTAACACCATCATCACACCCTAACACCACCATCACACCCTAAAACCACCATCACAACCTAACACCACGATCACAAACACCATCACAACCTAACACTATCACAAAGTAACACCACCATCACTACCTAACACCATCACAACCTAACACCACCATCACAAAGTAACACCACCATCACAACCTAACACCACCATCACAACCTAACATCACCATCATAAAGTAACACCACCATCACAACCTAACACCACCATCATAAATTAACACCACCATCACAACCTAACACCACCATCACAAAGTAACACCACCATCACAACCTAACACCACCATCACAAAGTAACACCACCATCACAAACCAACACCACCATCATAAAGTAACACGACCATCACAACCTAACACCATCACAACCTAACACCACCATCATAAAGTAACACCACCATCACAAGTAACACCATCACAACCTAACACCACCATCATAAAGTAACACCACAATCACAAACTAACACCACCATCATAAAGTAACACCAGCATCACAACCTAACACCACCATCATAAAGTAACACCACCATTACAACCTAACACCACCACCAAAAAGTAACACCACCATCACAACCTAACACCACCATCATGAAGTAACACCACCATCACAACCTAACATCACCATGACAACCTAACGCCACCATCATAAAGTAACACCACCATCACAACCTAACACCACCATCATAAATTAACACCACCATCACAACCTAACACCACCATCACAAAGAAACACCACCATCACAAAGAAACACCACCATCACAACCTAACGCCACCATCACAAAGTAACACCACCAACACAACCCAACACCACCATCATAAAGTAACACGACCATCACAACCTAACACCACCATCATAAAGTAACACCACAATCACAAACTAACACCACCATCATAAAGTAACACCACCATCACAACCTAACACCACCACCAAAAAGTAACACCACCATCACAACCTAACACCACCATCATAAAGTAACACCATCATCATAAATTAACACCACCATCACAACCTAACACCACCATCATAAAGACCCCCATCACAACCTAACACCATCATAAAGTAACACCACCATTACAACCTAACACCATCATAAAGTAACACCATTACAACCTAACACCACCACCAAAAAGTAACACCACCATCACAACCTAACACCACCATCATAAAGTAACACCACCATGACAACCTAACGCCACCATCATAAAGTAACACCACCATGACAACCTAACACCATCATAAATTAACACCACCATCACAACCTAACACCACCATCATAAAGAAACACCACCATCATAAAGTAACACCACCATGACAACTAAACACCATCATAAAGTAACACCACCATCACAACCTAACACCATCATTAAGTAACACCACCATCATAAAGTAACACCACCATCACAACCTAACACCACCATTATAAAGTAACACCAACATCACAACCTAACACCATAAATTAACACCACCATCACAACCTAACACCACCATCATAAAGTAACACCACCATCACAACCTAACACCATCATAAAGTAACACCACCATCACAACCTAACACCACCATCATAAAGTAACACCACCATCACAACCTAAAACCACAATCATAAAGTAACACCACCATCACAACCTAACACCACCATCATAAAGTAACACCACCATTACAACCTAACACCACCATCACAACCTAACACCACCATCATAAAGTAACACCACCATTACAACATAACACCACCATCACAACATAACACCACCATCATAAAGTAACACCACCATCATAAAGTAACATCACAATCACAACATAACACCATCACAAAGTAACACCACCATCATAAAGTAACACCACCATCATAAAGTAACATCACCATCACAACCTAACACCATCACAAAGTAACACCACCATCATAAAGTAACACCACCATTACAACCTAACACCACCATCATAAAGTAACACCACAATTACAACCTAACACCACCATCATAAAGTAACACCATCATAAAGTTATATCACCATCACAACCTAACACCATCATAAAGTAACACCACCATCATAAAGAAACACCACCATCACAATCTAACACCATCATAAAATAACACCATCACAACCCAACACCATCACAACCTAACACCATCACAACATAACACCACCATCATAAAGTAACACCACCATTACAATCTAACACCACCATCATAAAGTAACACCACCATTACAACCTAACATCACCATCATAAAGTAACACCACCATTACAACCTAACACCACCATCACAACCTAACACAACCATCATAAAGTAACACCACCATCATAAAGTAACACCACCATTACAACCTAACACCACCATCATAAAGTAACACCACCATTACAACCTAGCACCACCATTATAAAGTAACACCATTACAACCTAACACCACCATCATAAAGTAACACCACCATCATAACCTAACACCACCATCATAAAGTAACACCACCATCACAACCTAAAACCACCATCATAAAGTAACACCGCCATCACAACCTAACACCACCATCATAAAGTAACACCACCATCACAACCTAAAACCACCATCATAAAGTAACACCACCATTACAACCTAACACCACTATCACAACCTAACACCATCATCACAACCTAACACCACCATCATAAAGTAACACCACCATTACAACCTAACACAACCATCACAACCTAACATCACCATCATAAAGTAACACCACCATCATAAAGTAACATCACCATCACAACCTAACACCACCATCACAACCTAACACCATCATAAAGTAACACCACCATCATAAAGTAACACCACCATCACAACCTAACACCACCATCATAAAGTAACACCAACATCACAACCTAACATCACCATCACAACCTAACACCACCATCATAAAGTAACACCACCATCATAAAGTAACACCACCATTACAACCTAACACCACCATCATAAAGTAACACCACCATCATAAAGTAACACCACCATCACAACCTAACACCACCATCATAAAGTAACACCACCATCACAACCTAAAACCACCATCATAAAGTAACACCACCATCACAACCTAAAACCACCATCATAAAGTAACACCACCATCACAATCTAACACCACCATCATAAAGTAACACCATCACAACCTAACACCACCATCATAAAGTAACACCACCATCACAACCTAACACCACCATCATAAAGTAACACCACCATCACAATCTAACACCACCATCATAAAGTAACACCATCACAACCTAACACCACCATCATAAAGTAACACCACCATCACAATCTAACACCACCATCATAAAGTAACACCATCACAACCTAACACCACCATCATAAAGTAACACCACCATCACAACCTAACACCACCATAAATAACAAAAAAAGCACAATACCGTGACTGGAACGATACACAAATATCCCGCACATAATAACCCGTTCCAAGTCGGAGCGAAACGTCGTCGTAAGCTTCTCTCTTTTATGTGCGGGTTATTTGTTTAACACCACCATCATCAAGTAACACCACAATCACAACCTAACACCACCATCATAAAGTAACACCACCATCACAACCTAACACCACCATCATAAAGTAACACCACCTTTACAACCTAACACCACCATCATAAAGTAACACCACCATCACAACCTAACACCACCATCATAAAGTAACACCACCATTACAACCTAACACCACCATCATAAAGTAACACCACCATTACAACCTAACACCACCATCATAAAGTAACACCACCATCACAACCTAACACCACCATCATAAAGTAACACCACCATCACAACCTAACACCACCATCATAAAGTAACACCACCATTACAACCTAACACCACCATCATAAAGTAACACCGCCATCACAACCTAACACCACCATCATAAAGTAACACCACCTTTACAACCTAACACCACCATCATAAAGTAACACCACCATCACAACCTAACACCACCATCATAAAGTAACACGACCATCACAACCTAACACCACCATCATAAAGTAACACCACCATTACAACCTAACACCACCATCATAAAGTAACACCGCCATCACAACCTAACACCACTATCATAAAGTAACACCACCATTACAACCTAACACCACCATCATAAAGTAACACCACCTTTACAACCTAACACCACCATCATAAAGTAACACCACCATCACAACCTAACACCACCATCATAAAGTAACACGACCATCACAACCTAACACCACCATCATAAAGTAACACCACCATTACAACCTAACACCACCATCATAAAGTAACACCGCCATCACAACCTAACACCACTATCATAAAGTAACACCACCATTACAACCTAACACCACCATCATAAAGTAACACCACCATCACAACCTAACACCACCATCACAACCTAACACCACCATCACAACCTAACACCACCATCACAACCTAACACCACCATCACAACCTAACACCATCCACTATCACTTTCTTACACACTTACTCTTATCATCTGCAAACTGTTTTTTATCCTATTAACTGATTTCAAACTATCATTTCTATTTCTTCCCCAAAAAAGCTTCACATTTTTACATTTTCCATTCTTTGAAATTTTAAAATTAGGTTTTTCAACCCTACGAATTGGGAAACGGAAAGGAGTAAGAGAAGGGTGAAGATAAAGAGGAAGGTAAGAGGAGACCGAGAAATAGAGGGAGAGAAGAAAGTGGAAAAAGTTTAAGAAAGGGTAGAAACGAAGGAGCAGGGAG